>NC_138185.1:139210512-139700880 GCF_964194105.1 Spermophilus citellus
TTTTTAATTTTATTTTTTTTTATTGGTTGTTCACAACATTACAGAGCTCTTGACATATCATATTTCATACATTAGATTGAAGTGGGTTATGAACCCCCAATTTTACCCCAAATGCAGATTGCAGAATCACGTCGGTTACACATCCACAATTTTACATAATGCCCTATTAGTAATTGTTGTATTCTACTACCTTTCCTATCCCCTACTATCCCCCCTCCCCTCCCATCTTCTCTCTCTACCCCATCTACTGTAATTCATTTCTCTCCTTGTTTATTTTCCCATTCCCCTCACAACCTCTTATATGTAATTTTGTATAGCAATGAGGGTCTCCCTTCATTTCCATGCAATTTCCCTTTTCTCTCCCTTTCCCTTCCATCTCATGTCTCTGTTTAATGTTAATCTTTTCTTCCTGCTCTTCCTCCCTGCTCTGTTCATAGTTGCTCTCATTATATCAAAGAAGACATTTGGTATTTCTTTTTTAGGGATTGGCTAGCTTCACTAAGCATAATCTGCACTAGTGCCATCCATTTCCCTGCAAATTCTATGATTTTGTCATTTTTTATTGCTGCATAGTACTCCATTGTGTATAGATGCCACATTTTTTTTATCCATTCATCTATTGAAGGGCATCTGGGTTGGTTCCACAGTCTAGCTATTACGAATTGTGCTGCTATGAACATCGATGTGGTAGTATCCCTGTAGCATGCTCTTTTAAGGTCTTCAGGGAATAGTCCGAGAAGGGCAATAGCAGGGTCAAATGGTGGTTCCATTCCCATCTTTCCCAGGAATCTCCAAACTGCTTTCCAAATTGGCTGCACCAATTTGCAGTCCCACCAGCAATGTACAAGTGTACCCTTTTCTCCACATCCTCGCCAGCACTTGTTGTTGTTTGACTTCATAGTGGCTGCCAATCTTACTGGAGTGAGATGGTATCTTAGGGTGGTTTTGATTTGCATTTCTCTGACTGCTAGAGATGGTGAGCATTTTTTCATGTACTTGTTGATTGATTGTATATCCTCCTCTGAGAAGTGTCTGTTCAGGTCCTTGGCCCATTTGTTGATTGGGTTATTTGTTATCTTATTGTCTAATTTTTTGAGTTCTTTGTATACTCTGGATATTAGGGCTCTATCTGAAGTGTGAGGAGTAAAAATTTGTTCCCAGGATGTAGGCTCCCTATTTACCTCTCTTATTGTTTCTTTTGCTGAGAAAAAACTTTTAAGTTTAATTAAGTCCCATTTGTTGATTCTAGTTGTTAACTCTTGTGCTATGGGTGTCCTATTAAGGAATTTGGAGCCCGACCCCACAATCTGTAGATCGGAGCCAACTTTTTCTTCTATCAGACGCAGAGTCTCTGATTTGATATCAAGCTCCTTGATCCATTTGGAGTTAACTTTTGTGCATGGCGAGAGAAAGGGATTCAGTTTCATTTTGTTGCATATGGATTTCCAGTTTTCCCAACACCATTTGTTGAAGATGCTATCCTTCCTCCATTGCATGCTTTTAGCCCCTTTATCAAATATAAGATAGTTGTAACTTTGTGGATTAGTCTCTGTGTCCTCTATTCTATACCATTGGTCCACCCGCCTGTTTTGGTACCAGTACCAAGCTGTTTTTGTCACTATTGCTCTGTAATATAGTTTGAAATCTGGTATCGCTGTACCGCCTGATTCACACTTCCTGCTTAGAATTGCTTTTGCTATTCTGGGTCTTTTATTTTTCCATATGAATTTCATGATTGCTTTATCTATTTCTACAAGAAATGCCGTTGGGATTTTGATTGGCATTGCATTAAACCTATAGAGAACTTTTGGTAATATCGCCATTTTGATGATGTTAGTTCTGCCTATCCATGAACAGGGTATATTTTTCCATCTTCTAAGATCTTCTTCTACTTCTTTCTTTAGGGTTCTGTAGTTTTCATTGTATAGGTCTTTCACCTCTTTTGTTAGGTTGATTCCCAAGTATTTTATTTTTTTTGAGGATATTGTGAATGGAGTGTTTTTCCTCATTTCCGTTTCAGAAGTTTTGTCGCTGATATACAGAAATGCCTTTGATTTATGCGTGTTGATTTTATATCCTGCCACTTTGCTGAATTCATTTATTAGTTCTAGTAGTTTCTTTGTAGACCCTTTTGGGTCTTCTAGGTATAGAATCATGTCATCTGCAAATAGTGATAATTTAAGTTCTTCTTTTCCTATTTTTATGCCTTTAATTTCTTTCGTCTGTCTAATTGCACTGGCCAGTGTTTCGAGAACTATATTGAATAGAAGTGGTGATAGAGGGCATCCCTGTCTTGTTCCAGATTTTAGAGGGAATGCCTTTAACTTTTGTCCATTCAGAATGATGCTAGCCTGAGGCTTAGCATAGATAGCTTTTACAATGTCAAGGTAAGTTCCTGTTATCCCTAGTTTTTCTAATACTTTGGACATAAAGGGATGCTGTACTTTGTCGAATGCTTTCTCTGCATCTATCGAGATGATCATATGGTTCTTATCTTTAAGTCTATTGATGTGGTGAATAACATTTATTGATTTCCGTATATTGAACCATCCTTGCATCCCAGGGATGAATCCTACTTGATCATGGTGCACAATTTTTTTGATGTGTTTTTGTATTCGATTTGCCAGAATTTTATTGAGGATTTTTGCATCTAGGTTCATTAGAGATATTGGTCTGTAGTTTTCTTTCTTTGAGGTGTCTTTGTCTGGTTTCGGAATCAGGGTGATGTTGGCCTCATAGAATGAATTTGGAAGAGCTCCCTCTTTTTCTATTTCCTGAAATAACTTGAAAAGTATTGGTATTAATTCTTCTTTAAAGGTTTTGTAAAACTCCGCTGTATACCCATCCGGTCCTGGGCTTTTCTTGGTTGGTAGTCTTTTGATGGCTTCTTCAATTTCATCCATTGATATTGGTCTGTTCAAATTGTGTCTATCCTCTTGACTCAGTCTGGGCAAATCATATGACTTAAGAAATTTATCGATGTCTTCACTATCCTCTATTTTATTGGAATATAGGTTTTCAAAATAATTTCTAATTGTCTTCTGTATTTCTGTAGCATCTGTTGTGATATTGCCTTTTTCATCCCGTATGTTAGTAATTTGAGTTCTCTCTCTTCTTCTCTTCATTAGCATGGCTAAAGGTCTGTCGATCTTATTTATTTTTTCGAAGAACCAACTTTTAGTTTTGTCAATTTTTTCAGTAGTTTCTTTTGTTTCAATTTCATTGATTTCCGCTCTGATTTTAATTATTTCTTGCCTTCTGCTACATTTGCTGTTGTTTTCTCTTCCTTTTCTAGGGCTTTTAGATGAAGTGTGAGCTCATTTATTTGTTGGTTTTTTCTTTTTTTGAGGAATGACCACCAGGCGATGAATTTTCCTCTTAAAACTGCTTTCATTGTGTCCCATAGATTCCGATATGTTGTGTCTGTATTTTCATTTCTCTCTAAGAATTTTTTGATTTCCTCCTTTATGTCTTCTGTAACCCATTGATCATTCAGTAACATATTGTTCATTTTCCATGTGATGTAGGATTTTTCCTTCCTTCTTTTATCATTGATTTCCAGTTTCATTCCATCATGATCAGATAAAATGCATGGTATTATCATCACCCCTTTATATTTCCTGAGGGTTGCCCTATGGCATAATATATGGTCTATTTTTGAGAAGGATCCATGTGCTGCTGAGAAAAAAGTATATCCATTTGATGATGGTTGATATATTCTATATGTCAGTTAAGTCTAGGTTATTGATTGTGGTATTGAGTTCTATAGTTTCTTTATTCAACTTTTGTTTGGAGGATCTGTCCAATGGTGAGAGAGGTGTGTTGAAGTCACCCATAATTATTGTGTTGTGGTCTATTTGATTCTTGAACTTGAGGAGAATTTGTTTTATGAATGTCGCAGCACCATTATTTGGTGCATAAATATTGATAATTGTTATGTCTTGTTGGTGAATGGTTCCTTTTAACAGTATATAATGTCCTTCCTTATCCCTTTTGATTAACTTAGTCTTGAAGTTGATTTTATTCGATATGAGGATGGCCACCCCTGCTTGCTTATGTGGACCATGTGCGTGGTATATTTTTTCCCATCCTTTCACCTTCAGCCTGTGTATGTCTTTTCCAATCAGATGTGTCTCCTGGAGGCAGCATATTGTTGGATTTGTTTTTTTAATCGATGATACCAGCCTATGTCGCTTTATTGGAGAGTTTAGGCCATTAACATTCAGAGTTACTATTGATATATGGTTTGAACTTCCATCCATGTTTGATTGTTTATCCTTTTTTATTAAAAAAATAATTTAGTTTGTTTCTCCGTGATTATCTTTCCCCTCGCCCTCTGTCTTTACTGAGGCACTTCCCACTGATGGTTTTGGTTATTGTTTTTCATTTCTTCCTCGTGTAGTGTTTTGCTCAAAATGCTTTGCAATGCTGGTTTTCTGGCTGCAAATTCTTTTAACTTTTGTTTATCATGAAAGATTTTTATTTCGTTGTCATACCTGAAGCTTAATTTTGCTGGATACAGAATTCTTGGTTGGCATCCATTGTCTTTCAGTGTTTGAAATACATTGTTCCAGGATCTTCTCGCTTTCAGCGTCTGTGATGAAAAATCCGTTGTTAACCTTATCGGTTTACCCCTGAATGTAACCTGTCTCCTTTCTCTTGTAGCTTTTAATATTTTCTCTTTGTTCTGTATATTGGATATCCTCATAACAATGTGTCTTGGCGTTGGTCTACTGTGATTTTGTGTGCTCGGTGTCCTGTATGCATCTTCAATTTGTATATCTGCTTCCTTTTTTATTTCTGGAAAGTTATCTGTAATTATTTCATTCAGCAGGTTACTCATTCCCTTGGTTTGAATCTCTGTACCTTCTTCTATCCCGATGACTCGTAAGTTTGGTTTTTTTATGTTATCCCATAACTCTTGGATGTTTTTCTCGTCATTTTTTACCAGCCTTTCTGAGTTGGCTAGACTCTTTTCAAGATGATATATTTTGTCTTCATTATCTGACGTTCTGGATTCTACTTGCTTCCACTCTGTTAGTGATACTCTCAATTGAGTTTTTAATTTGGTTTATCGTTTCCTTCATTTCTAGAATTATTGTTTGATTATTTTTTATAATCTCTATCTCCTGATAAAGATGCTTAACTTCTTCTTTTATCTGTTTATGTAATTCATTCTCAATGTGTTCTTTTGCTGCTTGAATTTGCTGTGTTGTATCCTCTTTAAGGTTCCATTCCATCTGTCTAAGGTGTTCCTTGAGTTCTTTATATGACCATTTTTCCTGATGACTCTAGGACCTCCTGAATATTTAGGCTGTCCTGCATTGTTTGTAGTCCTTTTCTTCCTTGTTGTTTGAAGCTGCTCATGTTACTTCTTTTTCTGTTTGACTGCTGAGTTACTGTTTACTCCTATAAATTTATCTGATGCTTGTGAGGAAAGGTATTAGAAGGGAAGGGAAGAAGTCACTAAAGAGAATGAGAGTAAGCAGGTAGAATTCAAGGAAGGGAGGATAAGATAATTGAAAAGAAATGAAAAGACAAAAGAAGAAAAAAATAGGAAATAGAAAAAGAAAAAAAAATTAAAAAAAAATAAAAAAAATTAAAATTAAAATTAGAAGAAAAAAATTTTAAAAAAATTGTAAAAAAAATTTAAAAAAACAACAAGAAAGAAAAATGAAAATGAAAGAAAAACCCAAATCAAAAAAAAGAGAAAAGAAAAAAGAAAAAAAAAAACGAATAAATGCAGTCTTAGAGTTTGATTAACTTATCTTCCAGTAGGTGGCGCTGTGCCCACCAGGCCAATTTTCTCCTGTCAATACGCAGGAACCAATCACTGTGCAGCAGCTCCTCCTAGACTGGGCGAGTCTCCAATCCTGAGTGCCTAGGGCCTCCTCTTGTGTCTAGTCACTTCCCACTTTTCCTCTAGCCAGGCCCCTCTCACGGGTGCCGCTCACCACAATACTGGCTACACGCCAGGTCTGCTGCTCCCGGGAGCCCTGTTTTCATGAACGACTGGGCACACTCTCCCAGTTTGCCATTCCCTCAGACCCTAAGTTTGTAGAGCTTGGGGCTGAGAATCCTCAGCGAATTTTACTTGCCCTCCGATAGCCACACCCCCGGTAGCTGGTGCAAGAGACCTCAGCTGTCAGCACTGGTGGGAGCAGTAGTTCCGCGCCGAGGGTCCCGCGCCACCTCTGATTCCCTCGGTCTGGCTATCGTGCTCACGGGAGAGCTAGGAGGGGCCCTTAAGGTTTCTCTGATGTGTGGAGAGGGAAGGCTAGGGAATTACACACCTGTATCCGCAGGTTTCAATTAAGTTATCCACTCCGCCGTAGTCTGATGACGTCAGTTCTCTGCCATGGTGGTATCTCTTGCAAATGGCGACAGTTCGTTTCCCTTTGCCGGGTGACCTATGCAACGGGTGGGTCCTTACTGTCTCTCCCAAGCCCCGTTTCAAACCTGTGGCCACTACCTATGAAGGCTCAGTTGGCATTTACCTCCGTATGATCAGAAGGGCTGACCAGTTGTTTCAGCCTGATGGATTAGTGCTGAGTCACAGCTGTTTGTCTGCGGGAAGCAGGCGAACGGGAGCTTGAATTCAGCCGATCTGGGCTCAATATCTGTTCTGAGAGGCCCAGACTGTTCGCCTCAGATCCACGTTAGCTCAGCATTGCTTAGTGATCCTGAGCAAACAGATTTAGGTTGTTTACGACTCCCTATGCCTGCACAGCTGAAGAGGTCAGAGACTTGATCTCTCCGCGCCCGCCGCCATGTTGGAATCCCCCCCTCAGATTTCAGTGTGCCAAATTTTCATGTCTGAAAGCAAGCTTTTGGATTCCTACTTCAAAGAGTCTCTTCTCAAGAAGTCTCTCCTGTCAGCCCACAGAATTACAGAATCCAAGTGGCTTGGGAGCTGAGACAAGAAGATCCTAAGTTCTAAGCCAGCCCCTCACAATGTAGCAAGCCCTAAGCAACTCAGCAAAACTCTGCCTATAAATAAAGTATAAAAAGTGGTGGGGATTTGGCTCAGTGGTAAAGTGCCCTGGGTTCAATCCTGGTACCAAAAAAAAAAGTCTTTCTTGTCTTAGGAAATGGCAGAATTTCTGGTTAGTCTGGTCAGAAGTCCTGAATCTCACCATTGTGTACATCCACAAGACTGATATCCTAATTAGAATAAGATATATTCCATGCTTTTATAATTTTTAAAATGTAATTATCCATTAAAATGGATTCTACTGTCGTCTATAACTAAAACAAACCAACAAAAAATTTTTTTAAAGTTTTTTGTTTTAATCAGTTATACATGACAGTAGAATGCATTTATGCATCTTGATATATCATGCGTAGATGGGATATAATTTCTCATTTTTCTGAGTGTACATGTTGTAGAATCATATTGGTCATGTAGTCACATATACACATACAGTAATAATGTCTGTTTCATTCTACTATCTTTCCTATCCCCACAACCCCTCCCCTCCTCTCCCATCACTTCCCTCTACCTAATCTAAGGTAATACGGTTTTTCCCTAGTGCACCCAATTTATTGTGAATTAGCATCCACATATTAGAGAAAATATTTGGCCTTTAGTTTTGTGGGACTGACTTATTTCGCTTAGCATGATATTCTCCAACTCCAACCATTGACTGGCAAATGCCATAATTTTACTCTGCTTTAAAGCTGAGTAATACTCCATTGAGTATATATACCACATTTTCTTTATCCATTCATCTATTGAGGAACACCTAGGTTTGTTCCATAGTCTAGCCATTGTGAATTGAGCTGCTATAATATTGATGTGGCTGTGTCACTATAGTATGCTGATTTTAAGTCCTTTAGGTATAAACTGAGGAGTGGGATAGTGGGCCAAATGGTGGTTCCCAGTTTTCTGAGGAATCTCCATACTGCTTTCCATAGTGGTTGCACCACTTTGCAGTCCCACCAGCAATGTATGAGTATACCTTTTTCCCCTATATCCTTGTCAACATTTATTGTTGCTTGTATTCTTGATGATTGCCATTCTAATAGGAGTGAGATGACATCTTAGAGTAGTTTTAATTTGTATTTCTCTAATTGCTAGAGATGTTGATCATTTTTTCATATATTTGTTGATCAATTGTATTTCTTCTTCTGTGAAGTGTCTGTTCATTTCCTTAGCCCATTTATTGATTGGGTTATTTATTTATTTTTTGGTATTAAGTTTTTTGAGTTCTTTATGTATTCTAGACATTAGTGCTTTATTGAAGGTTCATGTGGTAAAGATTTTCTCCCAAAGGCTCTCTCCTCACTTTATTGTTTTCTTTGCTGAGAAGAAGCTTTCTAATTTGAATCCATCCCAGTTATTATTGATTTTACTTCTTGTGCTTTAGGAGTCTTATTAAGGAAGTCAGATCCTAGGCCGATGTGGTGAAGATATGGGCTTAATTTTTCTTTTATTAGGTGCAAAGTCTCTGTTCTAGTGCCTAAGTCTTTGATCCACTTTGAGTTGATTTTTGTGCAGAGTGACAGATAAGAGGTTTAGTTTTATTTTGCTATATATCATTTGCAGTTTTGCCAGCACCATTTATTGAATAGACTATCTTTTCTCCAGGGAATGTTTTTGGCACCTTTGTCTAACATAACATAACCAAATTCACGTGGGTTTGTCTCTGTGTCCTCTATTCTGTACCATTGATCTACAGGTCTACTTTTGTGCCAATACCATGCTGTCTTTATTACTATAGCTCTGTAGTATAGTTTAAGGTCTGGTATTGTGATGCCTTTTGCTTCACTTTTCTTGCTAAGAATTGCTTTGGCTATTCTGGGTCTCTTATTTTTCCAAATAAATTTTATGATTGCATTTTCTAATTCTATGGAAAATGTCATTGGGATTTTAATAGGAATTGCATTAAATCTGTATAACACTTTGGTAGTGTGGCTATTTTGACAATATTAATTCTGCCTATCCAGGAGCATGGTCCATCTTCTGAGGTTTTCTCTAATTTCTTTCTTTAGTTTTCATTGTAGAGGTCTTTCACCTCTTTTGTTAGGCTTATTCCCAGGTATTTTTTTTTTTTTTGAGGCTATTGTGAATGGAGTAGTTTTCCTAATTTCTCTTTCAGTGGATTTTTCGATGATGTATAGGAATGTGTTTGATTTATGGGTGTTGATTTTATATCCTGCTACTTTACTGAATTCATTTATTAGTTCTAGAAGTTTTCTGGTGGAATTTTTTTGCATCTCCTAGATATAGAATCGTGTCATCAACAAATAGTGATAGTTTGAGTTCTTCTTTACCTATTTGTATCCCTTTAATTTCTTTCATCTATCTAATTGTTCTGGCTAGAATTTCAAGGATGATGTTGAATAGAAGTGGTAAAAGAGGACATCCTTGTCTTGTTCCAGTTTTTAGGAGGAATGCTTTCATTTTTTCTCCATTTTGCATGAATTTGGCCTTGAGTTTAGCGTATAGAGCTTTTACAGTATTGAGGTATGTTCCTACTATCCCTAGTTTTTCTAGTGTTTTGGATATGAAGGTGTGTTATATTTTGTCAAATGCTTTGTCTTCATCTATTGAGATGATCATGGATTCTTGTTTTTAAGTCTATTCATATGATGTATTACATTTATTGACTTCCTTATGTTGAACGAACTCTGTATCCCTGGGATGAATCCCACTTGATCATGGTGCACTATCTTTTAAATATGTTTTTGTATGTGGTTTGCCAGAATTTCATTGAGAATTTTTGCATTAGGGATAATGGTCTGAAATTTCTTTCCTTGATGTGTCTTTGTCTGGTTTTTGTATCAGTGTGATAATAACCTCATAGAGTAAGGTTCTTTACTTTTCTATTTCATGGAATACTTTGAGGAGTATTGGTATTAATTCTTTTTTTGAAAATATTACAGAACTTGGCTGCAAATCCATCTGGACCTGGGCTTTTCTTGATTGGTAGGCTTTTGATAATGCTTTCTATTTCATTCTTGAAATTGATCTATATCTATTTAAATCATGTATGACTTCCTCATTTAGTTTGGGTAGGTCATATGTCTTTAGAAATTTGTTGATTTTTTCAATATTTTCTGTCTTATTAGAGTGTAAATTTTTAAAATAGTTTCTAATTATCTCCTTGTTAGCATGGCCAGGGGTTTATCTATTTTATTTACTTTTTTTAAAGAACCAACTTTTTGTTTTGTCAATTTTTTCTTTTCTTTTTTTTAATACCTCTATTTATTTATTTATTTTTATGTGGTGCTGAGGATCAAACCCAGGGCCTTGCACGTGCTAGGCAAGTGCTCTAATGATGAGCCACAATCCCAGCCCTTGTCATTTTTTCATTGTTTCTTTTGCTTCAGTTTCATAGATTTAAGCTCTGATTTTAATTATTTCCTGTCTTCTACTGCTTTTGGTGTTGATTTGTTCTTCTTTTTCTAGGGCTTTAAGACTTAGTATTAGATCATTTATTTGTTGACTTTTATTCTTTTAATGAATGCTCTCAATGCAATAGACTTTCCTCTTAGTATTGCCTTCTTAGTGTCCCAGAGACTTTGATATGTTGTATCACTGTTATGATTTACCTCTAAGAGTTTTTTAATTTTAATCTTGATTCCTTCTACTGTCCATTCATCATTCAATTATGTATTATTTAGTCTCCATTTGTTACAGTAGCTTCTGTTTTTTATTTTATCATTGATTCCTAATTTCATTCCATTGTGGTCTGATAGAATGCAAGGTATTATCTCTGCTTTTTTGTGTTTACTACAAGTTGCTTTGTGGCATAAGATATGGTCTATTTTAGAGAAGGAGCTATGTGCTGCTGAGAAAAAAGTATATTTGCTTGTTGATGGATGAAATATTCTATATCTGTTAAGTCTAAATTGCTGAGTGTATTATTTAGTTCTATAGTTTCCTTAGTTTTTGTTTGAAAGATCTGTCCAGTAGTGGGAGAGGTTTATTAAATCACCAAATATTATTGTATTGTGGTCTATTTGACTGTTGAAATTGACAAGATTTGTTTGATGTACATAGACGCTCCATTGTTTGTGGCATATATAGTTATAATTGTTATGTCCTGTTTATATATACTTCCCTTAAGAAGTATGAAATGTCCTTCTTTGTCTCTTCCGATTAACTTTGTTTTGAAGTCTATTTTATCTGAAATGAGAATGGAAACCCCTGCTTGTTTACACAATCCATATGAATGATAAGTTTTTTCCTATCCTTTAATCTTCAGCTTGTGGATGTTTTGCATATTGATGGGTCTTGCTTTTTAAACCAATCTGCCAATCTCTGTATTTTGATTGATGAGTTTAGGCTATTAACATTCAATATTATTATTGAGATATGATTTGTATTCCCTGTCATTTTGATTGGTTTCTGCTTTTTGATTCATCTTAGTTTATCATTTGGGTTGAATATCACTTTAGTGTAGACCCTCCCTTTGCTGGTTTTCACTTTTTTTTTTTCACTTCATCTTCATGTAATATTTTGTTGAGAATGCTCTGTAGTGTAGAGTCTCTAGTTGTGAATTCTTTTAATTTTTTTCTGATCATGAAATGTTTTAATTTCATTTTCAAATCTGAAACTCAATTTTACTGGATATAAAATTCTTGGTTGGCATCCATTTTCTTTCAGAGCTTGAGATATGTTATTCCAGGACCTTCTAGCTTTGAGGGTCTGGGCTGAGAAATCAGTTGAGATCCGAATTGGTTTCCCCCATATATAATTTGATTTTTTTCTCTCACAGCATTTAAGATTTTATCTTTATTCTGTATGTTAGTCATTCTCATTATAATGTGTCTTAGTGAGGGTCCGCTGTAATTTTATACCTTTGGGGGTGCTATAAGCCTCTTGTATTTGGTTTTCCATTCCATTCTTTAGGTTTGGGAAATTTTCTACTATTATAACATTGAAAAGATTTTGCATTCCTTTGGTTTGTGTCTCTGATCTTCATCTATTCTGATAACTCTTAAATTTGGTCTTTTTATGTTATCCCATAATTCTTGGATGTTCTGTTCATGGTTTCTTATCATCTTCTCCCTATGTTCAACTCTACTTTCAAGATTATATATTTTGTCTTCATTGTCTGAGATTCTGTCTTCCAAGTGGTCTAATGTGTTAGTGATGCTTTGTATTGAATTTATAATTTGGTTTATTGATTCCTTCATTTTGAGAATTTCTCCTTTTATTTCACAATCTCTAACTCTTTATTGATGTGGTCTTTCACTTCCTGTATTTTTTCTTTGATTTCACCCTTTATACTATCCTTTATTTCACATATCAGTTCAACTATGTACAATCTGAACTCCTTCTTGGACATTTCTTCTACTGTGTTATTGTTGGCTTCTGTTGTTGAAGCATCTTGGTTTATTTGGGGCATTTTATTCCCTTGTATTTTCATGTTGTTAGTGCATTTTCACATCTAAAAGTATGGATCTAAGTCAGGATAAATTCTACCCTATAGACCTATTGTGTCCCTGAAGGTTTCCAGCACTTTGCCTTTATTGGTAAGACAAATATCAATGAACACATTATATAACCTTAAACCTAATAACTCCCACTAAAGTTTGTACAGCTTTCTTGCATTGAACCAAAATGATGAGTTCAATATCTATCTATAGTACAAACAGAATATTTGTTAAAATGATTTATGATTTCAAATGGTGGATGAGAGAACAGTGGTAGTGTAGTATGCAATATTCATGAGGGAGGAAGATAGGAGCTAGAAGTAAAAATTCATGGGAAGAAGGAAGAGTAGCTGACAGAGATTGGCTGTTGGTTGAAGAAAAGTTGGAAAGAAAATAGTCGAGAGAGGAAGAATATGAACAAAGGGAAAAAAAATAAAGACATAAGAATACAACAAAAATGCAAAATACCAGTCATATATTATTGTTCTACACAAACTGATGCATAAAAACATTCTGTTCCAAATATGGTAGAAAGATTAGTGAATCAAAAATAACATAAAATAATTCTTGCTGGAAAGTCAAACTGTCTCTGTCAGTGTTCAACAGTTTCTCAGCCCTGTCTCTGACATCTCTTGTGATCACCAAACCTAGATCGGCCCTTGCAAACCCATCTCTGTCCCACAGATCTGGGCTTCAGATGCCTCACTGGCCACACTGCAGTCCCAAGATCTCAATGCTGCTCCTACTTGCAGAGAGTCCACCAGGGATACACTCATGCAAAGCAGCAACCCTGAGATACAGCAGGAGCAGGACAATGGCCATCAGAACTCTCAGCAGGAAGACTCCAGGCTCCTCCAAACCTGCAGGCACCCCCACACAGGTCCAGCTAGAGTCCCCAGACAGAGGCTCTTGTGATGGTAATCCCACTAGCACCCAGGCCCCCTGCCCTGGCTGGTGTCCCAAAATGGGTGCAGCCACATGAAACCAAGCCTGGAGTCTCCCCCAAAGCAGTCTTCTAGGCTGTGGTAGCAGTCAGTGGTAGTGGTAGTGGTAGTGGTTGTTGGCAACAGGCAGCGGGTCATCAGTAGTGGTGACTGCAGAGGCAGCCACACCTGCAGCTGTGGGGGCATTTTCTCTAGGCGATTTCCAGGGGTCAGCAGCAGTGTCAGCTTCAGTTGCATCTAAGGCAGTAGTTTTTTTCTGTGGCAGTAGCACCCAGAAAGAAGACCTCCAGGCGATCTCAGGCTGGCAACAGGGAAATCAGAGACAGTAGCAATGGCAGTAGTGGTGCAGGTGGCAGTTGATTGAGAGGAGACTTCCAGTTCAGCAGCAGCCACCATGAAGGTAGTGACAGAATTCACTACCAAGGTAAGGGAGGCCTTGCCCGGAGGTCTCTGACTTCTGCTGCAGCCCAGAAAGAAACCTCTAGGAGATCTCAGGCTGGCAGCAGCGGAATCAGAGGCAGCAATCTCAAGTGCTTTTAATTCATTATTTTTTTGAATACTCACAACTATAAGAGGTAGTTTCATTTTTCAAATGAGAAAATTGAAGCTTAGGGAAATTAATTTGCCCAAATTCACACACCTAATGTGTGGCAGATACTGTTCTTTTCACTAATTAGAACTTGGACAAGATGTAATGTTTATCCCTTTTTATTTATTGACAAATATAAAAATTTGTTTTGCTTTTATTGTGAGAAAAGTTATCCATGTTGCAGAATTCATTAGAATAATGAAATAGAGATTGTTTCTATTGCCAGCTAGGATAGATGGCAATAGAAACAATTGCCTAATGCTGAGTTCACAAAATCTGACTATTCCAATAACTTAAGAAAACAACAAAGAAAACACACAAACACACAGAAATACCTTTCTAAATCTGTGATGGCTCTCTGACCTTAAGGGTCCATGGAAAGAGAGAGAGCCACTGGAATTCTTTATTCTTATATAGGGATACATAAGGGGAGATTCCATGGAAGATTCTATCCTCAAAAGGGCAAAGGGGTAGGATTACAAAGGAACAGGTGAGTGTAACTCAATCCCAACGGATGATGTCTACTCCTGGAACCACACCTTGATATCTGAGCTGGGGATTAGTTACTGCAACCTGGCACTATTGTTCCAGACTGAAGGCAATAATTGTTCAGAACCCAATGCATCAGGACTTAAAGGCATCTGCATCCAGGGCATGTTTCAACATTCATCATTCCTGAAGTCTTAGAATCATGATGGTTTTGTTTTCAAATGGGCTTTTGAAGCAAAAAATATTAAAGGTTTATTAACTTAGAAACACCTAAATTCTGAAATGAGAAGTTTATATAATTGTTGGTCCATTAGAACTGGAACTATGATTGTACATGAAAATTTACTACAGCTTTCCAGGTTCAGACCCACCCTCCCATCACATGAGTTCTTCTCTCTGTGGCTGGTGCCCCCTGGGACTCCATCTGACATATTTCTTGGATGCATGTTATAAATTAAAGAGTACTGGGAGTGTTGCTGAAAATCATTCCAGTCATTGCTGTTTTGTTTTTGCTATGTCTAACAAAACCTTTGCTAAATCCAAATGGCAAGATACCTAAATTAACAAAGATTGTTTTATTATAAATGAGGCAAATCATTAGAAAACAAGTTAAAGCAAAGTACAAAAAACTTCTTAACAATATTCTGGGGGATGATATCTAGTTGTCTTGCTCTTACATTTATAGGATATGTAGTGAATACTCATTTGAGGAATCACTTAAACACCGAAAAATAGATCATTACAACTGTGAGGTTCTCATTACTCAAATGAAGACCCTAAGGCCCAGGGAGGTGATCTCTTGAAGTCATTTAGAAAAATGGTGTTGCAGAGTTTTTTTTTAATCATTTAAGCTTCCTTCAGTTATCAAAAATTCTCATTGTTCTGCTTAGTAAGGCAAGGAAGTAAATTAGTGCATTTTAGAAAACTTTCACCAAAAGTTTAGACAAAAAGCATTTCTTGCTTTAGACTTTTGCTTTCAGTCATAAGGAAAGTAGGACTTAATATTTTGGATATTTGAAAATGACTTAAGATATATAGAAAGGGTTGCGGGAGGGAAGGAGGGAAATAACAGGATAATACCATGGAAGCAGCATGTAATTAAGTGGCAAACCATGTGGTACCATTTTATCAAATGACAGCAATGTCCCCAAAAAAGATTTTCCTGCAATATCAGTAGTTATTATGTTGTAAAATTTTCATGCCCAAGTATGAAATGCTGATTCTATATGCCCCTTTTAGGAATTTACAGCTGGTATTAATTTATTAAAGTCTCTGAAAATCTCTGTAGTAGAGAAACATGTTCAATATAGTTTAAACCAGAGTATACAAATTTTATTTGAAATGGAATCTCTGAAAATATTCTAGAGAAGTTCTATGTAAATTCAGAGTAAAAATAAAATGCTGATAGTGATTCAGAGGGTTAGGCGGCTGAGTGGTAGATCAGCACGCCTGAGCAGAGCTTATGAAGGACTTGGTATTTGAACCAGGTCTTTCAGAATGGGTAAGGTATGAATACACAGAGAGGAACAGGGATGAGCAAAAGTGTGGAACTAGGAATGACCACCAGTCCTGACACTCAGTTTGTGCTCAGTAAATTTGTTTAATGTGTGAATATGTGAGTGAAAACATGATTTTTGTGGAAGTAGTAGGCTTAGAATGAGGAATTTGAAAGAGGTAGAAATAAAGTTGAAGACCCTTCAGATTATAGGGTGCCAAGATGAATATTCAGGACTTGATCCAATGGGGAACTCTTTTTGGTTCTTAGGCAGATGATAACACAGTAGAAATAGTGTTTGGGAACAATAACCTGAGAGTGGTGTGGAGCCAGGCAAGGGAAGGAAAAGACCAAAAATACAGTGAAGAGCAAAGAGCCTAAGAAAGTGATGCTAACCTCTGAGGGTAGAAAGTAGGTCACATACAAGTTTTTGTACATACCTAAGTCAAAGCACTAATGAGGTCTTTTTAAATATAAGAAATAAGCTAGACTATTCCACCTCAGTCATCTCTGATATTTTGAAAAACAGTGGGATAGTGAAATATTTATTATTAGACTAGGTAGAAAAAAATATTCTTAGAGACAGGAAACTTGCTGAAAGGAGACAGCATGTTCTACTCAGAAACTTGTAATGCCTTTTATATTAAAATATATCTGTCCCTTATTATGTTTGCAGAAGTTGGAATTCCAGATAAATTCCTCAGTCAGGACACGTCACTAGCTTGAGTTCCTGGAGTGGTACTGATGCTGGCTTTTCAAGTGTTTTTGTTGTCTTCATATTGAAGAACAGTTTATATGAATAAGCATGTAATTTCTCATTACACATCTTATTTATGCCAAAAACTCCAACTCTTCCTACAATCCCTTTTCTTAAGGAAAGTAGACTAAAATAGCACTCAGTCAAATGTTTAGATGCCTACTTCATTCTGCATTTGAGTTGTTGGTTGTTTTCCAATTGCTCTGTTTAGGTATCTTCATTTGCTCCTAGGCTAGACAAAGATTCATTTTCTTTTTGGATGAAATACTTCCTAGAACAGTTATAAAAATCAACTGAAATAAAACACTTCCCATAACTATGAAATTCCAGTAGCATTCTTTTTTTTTAAATAATGATATCCAAATAAGACATATTATATTTAAGATCATTATTACCTTGAATGCTCAGATTCATTTAAAAAGTCATCTTTGAATGCTTTATTCTGTATTTCATTTGTTCTCTTTTCCTTTATTATTCAGTTTTTAACATATGTTTCCTAGGGAATCTTCCAGTAGGCCTTAAACCATCTACTACATTTCACAGTCCACCCTTCCCATCTCTCTTTGCTTTTGGAAAGCACATATATTAGTATTTTTTTTACATGATTAGTATTTTGTGTTTGTTTAGCTTACTTCATCTGGGTTCTCAATTGTTATACTTGTCTTTTTGCAAGAGGCAAAGTTTGAAGACTATCTGCCTCAGTTTTTCTCAACTGTGGCAGATAAGAATCTCCAGGAGAGCTTTAAAAAATTCAAGTTTTAGTTGGGTCAAATGGTGGTTCCATTCCCAGCTTTCCAAGGAATCTCTATACTGCTTTCCTAATTGGCTGAACCAATTTGCAGTCCCACCAGTAGTGTACAAGTGTACCCTTTTCCCCACATCCTCACCAGCACTTGTTATTGTTTGACTTCATAATGGCTGCCATTCTTACTGGAGTGCTTTTAATTTACATTTCTCTGATTGCTAGAGATGGTGAGCATTTTTTCGTGTATTTGTTGATTGATTGTATATCCTCCTCTGAGAAGTGTCTGTTCAGATCCTTGGCGCATTTGTTGATTGGGTTATTTGTTTTCTTTTTTTTTTTAATTTTTGTCCTTTTTTTTCAAAATTGTTTTGACTATTCTACTTTCTTTGTCTTTTTCCATTCATATTAAATTAAACTAATTAATTAAGAATAAGTAATTTTTGGCACTGAGGATTGAACCCAGCAGCAGTGCTTTGCCATTGAGTTATATACCCAGCCTTTTTTTTTTTTTTTTTGGTACCAGGATTGAACTCAGGGATGCTTGACCACTGAGCCACATCTCCAGCCCTATTTTGTATTTTATTTAGAGACAGGGTCTCACTGAGTTGCTTAGTGCCTTGCTGTTGCTGAGGTTGGCTTTGAACCCGTGATTCTCCTGTCTCAGCCTCCAGAACCATTGGGATTACAGGCATGTGCCCCCTCACCCGGCTATACCCAGCCCTTTTTATTTTTAATTTTGATTTTTTTTTTTAATTTTTATTTTATTTTATTTTATTTTATTTTTATTGGTTGTTCACAACATTACAAAGCTCATGACATATCATATTTCATACATTAGATTGAAGTGGGTTATGAACCCCCAATTTTACCCCAAATGCAGATTGCAGAATCACGTCGGTTACACATCCACAATTTTACATAATGCCCTATTAGTAATTGTTGTATTCTGCTACCTTTCCTATCCCCTACTATCCCCTCTCCCCTCCCCTCCCAACTTCTCTCTCTACCCCATCTACTGTAATTCATTTCTATCCTTGTTTATTTTCCCATTCCCTTCACAACCTCTTATATGTAATTTTGTATAGCAATGAGGGTCTCCCTTCATTTCCATGCAATTTCCCTTTTCTCTCCCTTTCCCTTCCATCTCATGTCTCTGTTTAATGTTAATCTTTTCTTCCTACTCTTCCTCCCTGCTCTGTTCATAGTTGCTCTCATTATATCAAAGAAGACATTTGGTATTTGTTTTTTAGGGATTGGCTAGCTTCACTAAGCATAATCTGCTCTAGTGCCATCCATTTCCCTGCAAATTCTATGATTTTGTCATTTTTCATTGCTGCATAGTACTCCATTGTGTATAGATGCCACATTTTTTTTATCCATTCATCTATTGAAGGGCATCTGGGTTGGTTCCACAGTCTAGCTATTGTGAATTGTGCTGCTATGAACATCGATGTGGCAGTATCCCTGTAGCATGCTCTTTTAAGGTCAATAGCAGGGTCAAATGGTGGTTCCATTCCCATCTTTCCCAGGAATCTCCAAACTGCTTTCCAAATTGGCCGCACCAATTTGCAGTCCCACCAGCAATGTACAAGTGTACCCTTTTCTCCACATCCTCGCCAGCACTTGTTGTTGTTTGACTTCATAGTGGCTGCCAATCTTACTGGAGTGAGATGGTATCTTAGGGTGGTTTTGATTTGCATTTCTCTGACTGCTAGAGATGGAGAGCATTTTTTCATGTACTTGTTGATTGATTGTATGTCCTCCTCTGAGAAGTGTCTGTTCAGGTCCTTGGCCCATTTGTTGATTGGGTTATTTGTTATCTTATTGTCTAATTTTTTGAGTTCTTTGTATACTCTGGATATTAGGGCTCTATCTGAAGTGTGAGGAGAAAAAATTTGTTCCCAGGATGTAGGCTCCCTATTTACCTCTCTTATTGTTTCTTTTGCTGAGAAAAAACTTTTAAGTTTAATTAAGTCCCATTTGTTGATTCTAGTTGTTAACTCTTGTGCTATGGGTGTCCTATTAAGGAATTTGGAGCCCGACCCCACAATCTGTAGATTGGAGCCAACTTTTTCTTCTATCAGACACAGAGTTTCTGATTTGATATCAAGCTCCTTGATCCATTTTGAGTTAACTTTTGTGCATGGCCAGAGAAAGGGATTCAGTTTCATTTTGTTGCATATGGATTTCCAGTTTTCCCAACACCATTTGTTGAAGATGCTATCCTTCCTCCATTGCATGCTTATAGCCCCTTTATCAAATATAAGATAGTTGTAACTTTGTGGATTAGTCTCTGTGTCCTCTATTCTATACCATTGGTCCACCCGCCTGTTTTGGTACCAGTACCATGCTGTTTTTGTCACTATTGCTCTGTAATATAGTTTGAAATCTGGTATCGCTGTACCGCCTGATTCACACTTCCTGCTTAGAATTGCTTTTGCTATTCTGGGTCTTTTATTTTTCCATATGAATTTCATGATTGCTTTATCTATTTCTACAAGAAATGCTGTTGGGATTTTGATTGGCATTGCATTAAATCTATAGAGAACTTTTGGTAATATCGCCATTTTGATGATGTTAGTTCTGCCTATCCATGAACAGGGTATATTTTTCCATCTTCTAAGATCTTCTTCTACTTCTCTCATTAGGGTTCTGTAGTTTTCATTGTATAAATCTTTCACTTCTTTTGTTAGGTTGATTCCCAAGTATTTTATTTTTTTTGAGGATATTGTGAATGGAGTGTTTTTCCTCATTTCCATTTCAGAAGTTTTGTCGCTGATATACAGAAATGCCTTTGATTTATGCGTGTTGATTTTATATCCTGCCACTTTGCTGAATTCATTTATTAGTTCTAGTAGTTTTTTTGTAGACCCTTTTGGGTCTTCTAGGTATAGAATCATGTCATCTGCAAATAGTGATAATTTAAGTTCTTCTTTTCCAATTTTTATGCCTTTAATTTCTTTCGTCTGTCTAATTGCTCTGGCCAGTGTTTCGAGAACTATATTGAATAGAAGTGGAGATAGTGGGCATCCCTGTCTTGTTCCGGATTTTAGAGGGAATGCCTTCAACTTTTGTCCATTCAGAATGATGCTAGCCTGAGGCTTAGCATAGATAGCTTTTACAATGTCAAGGTAAGTTCCTGTTATCCCTAGTTTTTCTAATACTTTGAACATAAAGGGATGCTGTACTTTGTCGAATGCTTTCTCTGCATCTATCGAGATGATCATATGGTTCTTATCTTTAAGTCTATTGATGTGGTGAATAACATTTATTGATTTCCGTATATTGAACCATCCTTGCATCCCAGGGATGAATCCTACTTGATCATGGTGCACAATTTTTTTGATGTGTTTTTGTATTCGATTTGCCAGAATTTTATTGAGGATTTTTGCATCTAGGTTCATTAGAGATATTGGTCTGTAGTTTTCTTTCTTTGAGGTGTCTTTGTCAGGTTTCGGAATCAGGGTGATGTTGGCCTCATAGAATGAATTTGGAAGAGCTCCCTCTTTTTCTATTTCCTGAAATAACTTGAAAAGTATTGGTATTAATTCTTCTTTAAAGGTTTTGTAAAACTCCGCTGTATACCCATCCGGTCCTGGGCTTTTCTTGGTTGGTAGTCTTTTGATGGCTTCTTCAATTTCATCCATTGATATTGGTCTGTTCAAATTGTGTCTGTCCTGACTCAGTCTGGGCAAATCATATGACTTAAGAAATTTATCGATGTCTTCACTATCCTCTATTTTATTGGAATATAGGTTTTCAAAATAATTTCTAATTGTCTTCTGTATTTCTGTAGCATCTGTTGTGATATTGCCTTTTTCATTCCATATGTTAGTAATTTGAGTTCTCTCTCTTCTTCTCTTCGTTAGCATGGCTAAAGGTCTGTCGATCTTATTTATTTTTTCGAAGAACCAACTTTTAGTTTTGTTAATTTTTTCAATAGTTTCTTTTGTTTCAATTTCATTGATTTCTGCTCTGATTTTAATTATTTCTTGCCTTCTGCTACATTTGCTGTTGTTTTGCTCTTCCTTTTCTAGGGCTTTGAGTTGGAGTGTGAGCTCATTTATTTGTTGGTTTTTTCTTTTTTTGAGGAATGACCACCAGGCAATGAATTTTCCTCTTAAAACTGCGTTCATTGTGTCCCATAGATTCCGATATGTTGTGTCTGTATTTTCATTTCTCTCTAAGAATTTTTTGATTTCCTCCTTTATGTCTTCTGTAACCCATTGATCATTCAGTAACATATTGTTCATTTTCCATGTGATGTAGGATTTTTTCTTCCTTCTTTTATCATTGATTTCCAGTTTCATTCCATCATGATCAGATAAAATGCATGGTATTATCTCCACCCCTTTATATTTACTGAGGGTTGCCCTATGGCATAATATATGGTCTATTTTTGAGAAGGATCCATGTGCTGCTGAGAAAAAAGTATATCCATTTGATGATGGTTGATATATTCTATATAAGTCAGTTAAGTCTAGGTTATTGATTGTGGTATTGAGTTCTATAGTTTCTTTATTCAACTTTTGTTTGGAGGATCTGTCCAATGGTGAGAGAGGTGTGTTGAAGTCTCCCATAATTATTGTGTTGTGGTCTATTTGATTCTTGAACTTGAGGAGAATTTGTTTCATGAATGTCGCAGCACCATTATTTGGTGCGTAAATAATGATAATTGTTATGTCTTGTTGGTGAATGGTTCCTTTTAACAGTATATAATGACCTTCTTTATCCCTTTTGATTAACTTAGTCTTGAAGTCGATTTCATTCGATATGAGGATGGCCACCCCTGCTTGCTTACGAGGACCGTGTGCGTGGTATATTTTTTCCCATCCTTTCACCTTCAGCCTGTGTATGTCTTTTCCAATCAGATGTGTCTCCTGAAGGCAGCATATTGTTGGATTTGTTTTTTTAATCCATGATACCAGCCTATGTCACTTTATTGGAGAGTTTAGGCCATTAACGTTCAGAGTTACTATTGATATATGGTTTGAACTTCCATCCATGTTTGATTGTTTATCCTTTTTTAAAAAAATTTTAGTTTGTTTCTCCATGATTGTCTTTCCCCTCGCCCTCTGTCTTTACTGAGGCACTTCCCACTGATGGTTTTGGTTATTGTTTTTCATTTCTTCCTCGTGTAGTGTTTTGCTCAAAATGCTTTGCAATGCTGGTTTTCTGGCTGCAAATTCTTTTAACTTTTGTTTATCATGAAAGATTTTTATTTCGTTGTCATACCTGAAGCTTAATTTTGCTGGATACAGAATTCTTGGTTGGCATCCATTGTCTTTCAGTGTTTGAAATACATTGTTCCATGACCTTCTTGCTTTCAGTGTCTGTGATGAAAAATCCGTTGTTAACCTTATCGGTTTACCCCTGAATGTAACCTGTCTCCTTTCTCTTGTAGCTTTTAATATTTTCTCTTTGTTCTGTATATTGGATATCTTCATAACAATGTGTCTTGGCGTTGGTCTACTGTGATTTTGTGTGTTCAGTGTCCTGTATGCATCTTCAGTTTGTATATCTGTTTCCTTTTTTATTTCTGGAAAGTTTTCTGTAATTATTTCATTCAGCAGGTTACTCATTCCCTTGGTTTTAATCTCTGTACCTTCTTCTATCCCGATGACTCGTAAGTTTGGTTTTTTTATGTTATCCCATAACTCTTGGATGTTTTTCTCATGATTTTTTACCAGCCTTTCTGAGTTGGCTAGACTCTTTTCAAGATGATATATTTTGTCTTCATTATCTGACGTTCTGGCTTCTACTTGCTCCACTCTGTTAGTGATACTCTCAATTGAGTTTTTAATTTGGTTTATCGTTTCCTTCATTTCTAGAATTATTGTTTGATTATTTTTTATAATTTCTATCTCCTGATAAAGATGCTTAACTTCTTCTTTTATCTGTTTATGAAATTCATTCTCAATGTGTTCTTTTGCTGCTTGAATTTGCTGTGTTGTATCCTCTTTAAGGTTCCATTCCATCTGTCTAAGGTGATCCTTGAGTTCTTTATATGACCATTTTTCTGATGACTCTAGGTCCTCCTGAATATTTAGGCTGTCCTGCATTGTTTGTACTCCTTTTCTTCCTTGTTGTTTGAAGCTGCTCATGTTACTTCTTGTTTTGTTTGACTGCTGAGTTACTGTTTACTCCTATAAATTAATTTGATGCTTGGGAGGAAAGGTATTTGAAGGGAAGGGAAGATGTCACTAAAAAGAATGAGAGTAGGCAGGTAGAATTCAAGGAAAGGGGGATAAGAAAAATGAAAAGAGTAAAGAAGAAAAAAATAGGAACCAAAAAAAAATTTAAGAAAAAAAAATAATAATAATTAAAAAAATTTAAAATTAAAATTAGTAGAAAAAAAATTAAAAAATATTTTGTAAAAAAATTAATAAAACAACAAGAAAGAAAAATTAAAATGAAAGAAAAACTCAAATCAAAAAAAAAAAAGAGAAAAGAAAAAGAAAAAAGAAAATGAAAAAAAAAACCTAATAAATGCCGTCTTAGAGTTTGATTAACTTCTCTTCCAGTAGATGGCGTTGTGCCCACCAGGTCAAGTTTCTCCTGTCAATACGCGGGAACCAATCACTGTGCAGGAGCTCCTCCCAGACTGGGCGAGTCTCCAATCCTGAGTGTCTAGGGCCTCCTCTTGTGTCTAGTCACTTCCCACTTTTTCTCTAGCCAGGCCCCTCTCACCACAATACTGGCTACACGCCAAGTCTGCTGCTCCCGGGAGCCCTATTTTCATGAACGACTGGGCACACTCTTCCAGTTTGCCATTCCCTCAGACCCTAAGTTTGTAGAGCTTGGGGCTGAGAATCCTCAGCGGATTTTACTTGCCCTCTGGTATCCAATTCCCGTAGGTGGTGCAGGAGACCTCAGCAGTCAGCCCTGGTGGGAGCAGTAGTTCCGCGCCGCGGGACCCGCACCACTTCTGATTCCCTCGGGCTGGCTGTAGCGCTCACGGGAGAGCTGGGAGGGGCCCTTACGGGAGAGCTGGGAGGGGCCCTTAAGGTTTCCCCGATGTGTGGAGAGGGAAGGCTAGGGAATTACACACCTGTAGCTGCAGGTTTTTCAATGAAGTTATCTCCTCCACAGCAGTCTGATGACGTCGTTTCCCTTTGCCGGGCGACGGGTGGGTCCTTCTCCCCCAAGCCCCGTTTCAAACCTGTGGCCACAACTTATGTAGGCTCGGTAGGCATTTACCTTCATAGGATGAGAAGGGCTGACCAGTTGTTTCAGCCGGATGGATTAATGCTGAGTCATAGCTGTTTGTCTGCGGGTAGCAGGTGACCGGCAGTTTGAATTCAGCCGATCAGGGCTCAGTGCGTGTTCTCGGATCACTTGGATTTTAAATTGTCACTCATCTTATCAGCTGTTTCATTTAATTCGGCAGCTCACTCTCGCGGTGAAGAGTCTGCTCTATGGTGCTCCGTGGGAGGCGGCGGCGGCAGCGGCGGTGGCAGCGGCCTTCGGGACCCCCGGGGTGGGGTGCGGGTTGGGGGAGGGGAGGCGGCGCCTTGGGGCCGCGTGGGCAGGGTACCGGACACGCGGGAGAGCGGGCGGGGTGGGGGAAAGAAATTGAGATCTAGATTTAGAGACTGAGCTTGGGAGGAGAGACAGCTGGGGAGAAGCAAGATGGAGAGGCGGAGAGGAGAAGAAGATGGGGCCGATAGAGCCGTGCAGCTGGGGCTGCAGCCTTACTGCTCGCGCTGAAGTCGTGATGGACTCCCTCCACCTTGGCTGGATTCGTGGCGGATTCACTCCACCTAGGCCCCTTTCTTGACACGGTCTTGTTTTCTTATTGTTTAATTTTTTGAGTTCTTTGTATACTCTGGAGATTAGAGCTCTATCTGAAGTGTGAGGGGTAAATATTTGTTCCCAGGATGTAGGCTCCCTATTTACCTCTCTTATTGTTTCTCTTGCTGAGAAAAAAACTTTTTAGTTTGAGTATGTCCCATATGTTGATTCTTGATTTTAACTCTGGTGCTATAGGTGTCCTATTAATGAATTTGGAGCCCGACCCCACAAGATGGAGATTAGGGCCAACTTTTTCTTCTATTAGACGCAAATTTTCTGGTTTGATTCCTAGCTCCTTGATCCATTTTGAGTTAACTTTTGTGTAAGGTGAGAGAAAGGGATTCATTTTCATTTTGTTGCATATGGATCTCCAGTTCTCTCAGCACCATTTGTTGAAGATGCTATCCTTTCTCCATTCCATGCTTTTGGCACCTTTGTCTATACCCAAAAGACCTAAAAAGAGCATACAACAGGGACACAGCTACATCAATGTTCATAGCAGCACAATTCACAATAACTAGACTGTGGAACCAACCCAGATGCCCTTCAATAGATGAATGGATAAAAAAAAATGTGGCATTTATACACAATGGAATATTACTCAGCACTAAAACACAACAAAATAATGGCATTTGCAGGGAAATGGATGGCATTAGAGCAGATTATGCTAAGTGAAGCTAGCCAATCCCTAAAAAACAAATGCAGAATGTCTTCTTTGATAAAAGGGGGGCAACTCAAAACAGAGCAGGGAGGAAGCGCATGAGAAGAAGGTTACCATTAAATAGGGATGAGAGAGGTGCGTGGGAATGGGAGAGAGAAGGGGAATTGCATGGAAGATGGTAGGAGACCTTCATTGTTATGCAAAATTACATATAAGATGGTGTGAGGGGGAAGAAAAAAGAGAGAAAAGTGTCACAGTAGATTGGGTAGAAAGAGAGGAGGGGTGGGGAGGGAGGATAGGAAGAGCAGCATAATACAATAGACACTATATGGCCCTATGTATAAACGTGGCTGTATAACCAATGTGATCCTGCAATCTGTACATGTGGAAAAATAAGATTAAGATTACGTATCCCATTTGAATCAAATGTATGATATGTCAAGATCATTGTAATGTTTTGAGCAACTAATAAAAAATTTTTTTAAAAAATTCAAGTTTTCTTAGGTTATGATTTAATTTATGGAAATAACAGTCTATATAAAATTCAAATTATGAAAGCACTATATGAACATGTGGTAAATGTTTTATATTAGGTTGGAACTAAAATTGTCTTAGAAATTCAGCTGCCAGTACAATCTCATATTTCTCTCTTGTTTTTTGGTAACAGTTTTATAGCAGATTCTTCTTGTGTGCATTTACTATTGTGACTTTTCTTTCTTCTTTTTTTGTGTGTGTGCTGAGTTTTGAACACAGGGACTCATGCATGCTAAGCACATGTTCTACCACTGAGCTATGTCTCTACTCCCTCGTGACTTACTCTTGATGAATTCAAAGCATACTGACAATAAGTTAACTTTTGGATTCCAGACTGTATAGTCATTCAGTATTTTGAACTATTATACTAGTTCAATATCTGCATGTCCTTATGTAATAAACATTGTTAGAATATTAAATATAGATGGAGTATCTGTCTTAAGAAGTTTTTTATTTTTAATGTCTTTTCCATCCTTGGTACATAATGTGTGTTCAGCTTTGACATGATATGTTTTTTAAACAGCTGTTCTGAAATTTTTTTTTTTATTTTTTTATTTTTTGGCAAAGTGATTTTTTTTTATTGGTTGTTCACAACATTACAAAGCTCTTGACATATCATACTTCATACATTAGAATCAAGTGGGTTATGAACTCCCATTTTTACCCCAAATACAGATTGCAGAATCATATCAGTTACACATCCACATTTTTACATACTGCCATATTAGTGACTGTTGTATTCTGCTACCTTTCCTATCCTCTACTATCACCGCTGTTCTGAAATTTTAACTATAAATTATTGTTCCATGGCCTGACACTGTTAGAAAACACGTAAATTCCAGAAACACACCAACAGAGTCTTGGGTTGTAAGGTGTGGAAAGGGGTGGCAAGAGTCTCTTCTGAACACAGATTTGTTGTGTCCAGGGCTGGAAGGCCAAAAGAGGACACTTGAGCCCTACCTACCAGAAGACAAAGCAACATATTCAGTATGGAATAAACCCCAAATTATATATCCACAGGGCTTTTGCTCTCATGCCTCTTATATCAGCTTTGTTCTGAAAATCTGCTTTTAAAAAAATTGTAGTTGTAGGTGGACAGAATGTCTTTATTTTGTTTATTTTTGTGTGGCGCTAGGGATTAAACCCAGTGCCTCATACATGCTAGGCAAGTGCTTTGTCACTGAGCTACAGCCCCAGCCCTGAATAGTTTCTTTTGAATATTGCTGCCTGATAGTGATTTGGCTCACTGGTGCCTGAATGAGAAATGTAATTATAACATTTTACATGAACAACTTGAAAAATTGAATTGAATAATTTCATTTTCTCACCTTTTGAGGGCAGAGGCCCTGAAAAGGAGTTTCCTGAACAGTGAGAAACTAACTATAAAATAGTTTTATCTTCAGTTATAAATTTAAAAACTTTCTGTATTAAATTCATTTTTTATTACTTACTTATATCATAGTGGAAATATTCTTCTCAGCTTCTGAATTTGAAACTATTCATGAATTCTTTGAGGTCATAAAACAAATAACGGTCAATTAAAACAAATGTTTCTCTTCTTGTTTGGATCTCAGATGCACACCTGAAAAAATCATCTTGGCATCTTTGACTGATAAATGGGACAAGAAGGGGATATACAATATACTGGTTCAGCAGGATGCCTTGACTAGCTGGACATTAGAGGGTCGATGGTGACCTGTCCCCAGGAAACCAGAGGGCTGGTGTTTCCAATCATTAATCACCTCAGGAATAGTCGTTTTAAACTCTCAAACCTAATTGGTACAGACTTGGCACACTCTGCCAGGTGGCTGGAGGTTAAAAAATGCATTTTCCTGTAGTGAGGGGAAGTGTTCAGGACACTCACAGGCATTGGTTGTGATGAGCATAAAATTCTAGAAGGAAGTGTGTTTGGAGAGGCGGAGTACATAGGGAAATTTCAGAAATTAAGTTTTATTTTTAAAAACTCAATACCAGAGTCTGATGAGAAATCTAAAGGTGTACAAGATGTCCCACAGACCATTTCAGTTGATAGTTTTAGCTAAGGAAAATTACTGTCACCAAGGTTTGTTACTCATAAATCTCATGATTTTAGATTCTTTGTAAGCTTATATACCATATAGCTACATTTTGCCTCCTCAAATGTGGTTTTAATTTACGGTTGGCACACTTCCTTAGCTCTGCAGAATTTTCCAGTTACACTGAAAATAAATAAACAAACAAGCAAAGAAACAAAAATAAACAAACAAAAAAATAAGAAAGAAAAGACAACCAAAAAATCCCACAAACAAACAAAGAACAAAAAACAAACCAAAACCAAACAAGCTAATAAACAAAAACCCCCAAACTAACACAAAAACTGGGAAGTTTTTGAAAAATTTGATACTGAGTTTTGAAACTGAGATCCAATTTAAGTAACTTGGCTTATGAAAGAATATTTATGCTGAAGAGTAAACTGCAAAACATTTTTGTTGACCATGTGGCAAGTTACAGGCAAATACAAACAAACAAGCAAGCAAACAAAAAGCCCCATACAAATAAAAAACCAGACTTGATGTTCCCATATATTTGACTAATGTCTATTGATTCTTATGAAAAGAAACATATCATTTAGATTTTTCTAGGTATATTTATATGTTCCAGAATAAATTGAAATAAATTTGATATTGAGAAATGTTATTCAGTCTCTCATGAATAGTTAGCAGGCTAGTTTCTGACTAAAGAAAGGCTATATTATTCATCTGGATTCATCCTTTTTTTTTTCCCATGAACTTTTCTCAGTCCACCCTTTTTGGGTGCCTCAGGATTTGATAATTCTCAAATTAACATAGTTGGACAGTTCCACATGGGAGCATCATGAGAACTGGGCCCAGTAAAGATTTGTATGCACAAATATTTTTCAGAATTACTCTCAACACATAAAAATTCAGTTTTTATCTTCTCTAACAACTTGAGTTTTGAAATCTGTAAGAAGAAAACAAAATTCTTGTGTTATACCATTTCATGGTTGTTTACTCACCTTTTAAATATTTTCATATTATATGTGTGTAAATATACATATATATTATACATATGTATATAATCACTGTTGAAATAAAATAGCAGTTACTTTGTATCTTCCTCCTTATTTTCCTTCTCTCTTTCTAACTTTATAAGAATGGAGATCTGTTCTAACACTACCTAAAATGGTGCTTTTATGCCAGAATTTCATCTCAGGTGCAAAGAATTATACTGCCACAGAATTTTTCTCTGAAGACAGTATCTAAATATGAATTTATTGATTCAAATTTATGGCTACCACCTAAAAACGAATTGTTTTGAAGATGAAATCAATTGTGTAAAGAAACTGTGCCTGTTAGAGAACTTTTATTTTCTCTCTAAAATTCCTGGGGAATTTCCTAGCAGAAAATTATGAGATATGCTCAATGAAGGATGATAAATACAATGACAATAAACAGCCAATTTATATACTTCACCAAAGGAATCAATTTATATGTAATTTTTAACTTTAGATTCAATTACTGCATCTTGAAATTTTGTTAGGATCCTTGTATCTACTCAGCAAAATTGAAATCATTTTGAAAAACTTACTCCGTATTTCCCTTAAAATATGGGTTTTGGAATTTCTTAGGTTTTCTTACTTTTACTGAGATGTTTTCCTTTAACACATGAAAAATGACTTTCTAACTTTGAACTTGCAATCTGAGTCACAGCAGGGCAGAATGTAAAGCAGCTGAAAACACGTGTGTGCATTCCTTCCCCATGCAGAATTCTTTATTCTGCAGATTCCTGTCACTAAAGAATTTGGCTAAATACAAAGACCCTCAGGTAGAAACAGGCTATAAAGAGCCACCCAGTCGGTGAGTGAGCTGGAGCCAGCCATGCACTTGTACCAGTAATCTTGGAAAGGCCAGTAGTAAACGCCTCCAGCTCAGGCTAGGAAATTGTTTCTTGGACTACGAGCAGGTTGAAAATAATAAGATAAATAGAGGAGTGGGGACATGTGTTAAGATCTTCTGTCCTGTTAAAATTAGCAAGGATGCTTAGTGTTTTATTCATTATAATGAAGAGATCAGCAGCTGAGGCATTCGTCTTTGCAACATGAATACTTGCAATATTATTTAATGATGATATAATAATGTGAGTCATTGATAGTATCTAACTCAGTTCAATTTCATTAACCCGACAAGTATAACATTAAAATTGTAGACTTTATAGCAAAATATCAAATGTGAGGTCAAAAAATGAAGGTGAATTTCAAGGTCCCAGCCCACATCCTATTCCTATGACTGTAATTTGTACTTTTATAGTACCCTTGAATCAAGGACTGCTCAATAATTTTATGAATATATCTAATATTGTGAAGCTTATAGGCTGTAGTAAATTTATACTAGCACTTGGGCCGTCTGTTCAGAGTTCTGGAGTTTTTCTATTTTATGTTTGTTGATTGCTACTAAGACCCCCATACATGAGTGGTGAGGCTTGCATTTTAATCCTATATATTTTTGCTATAACATAGGAAGGAGAATTGGCCCTAAATCATGGTAATGGTAAAGTAGCAGAGAGTAGAAGCTATGACTCATAGTTCATTTGCTGAACCTCTGAAACAACATTTCATTAGGTAAACCAGGAAAACGACTTTTATTGGAAAGTCAAATAGAACACCAAGTTGGTTTTGTATCATTTTTATACATCATATTTTATGGTATTAGGTCACAGTGCTTATTTGCTTTCAAATACCATAAACCATGTTAATTATAGTCAGTTTTTAGGTTTTTTTTTTTTTTTGCCTATGTATACATACATACTATGTATGATGTGTTGAGAGGCAGATGACAGACATCTAGCGCAGCTGTGTGAGCTAATGCATTGGCAAAGCTGATGGTCGCCAGTCACCTCTTTTGACTTTGAATAAAGGCCTATGATGGCTCCTAAGTGGCCTGAACTTTACTTTTGTGTTCTGGGGGTATGTGATGTGCAGACAACTCAACCTGTTTTACTGTGGAGAGCCATTCTTGCTTTTCACTCTCTGCAGAATGATAGGAATTGTGGTTTTTTTTTTTTCAGTTTGAATTTGGAACAGATAATTTTGTATATCTGATGTTATCTTCCTTCTATATTACATTCTATGGCTAAGAAAGCATGTTTGTATTCAAAGATTATTAATTCATAGATCTTTGTATTGACTAATCATTTCTGTTCATGAGCCGTTTGGGGTTAAGAAACTTCAGTAAAAGTATATATAATTTAGTGTTCTTTGCAGTGCACCAATGATAACATCCAAATTGTTATGGTTCCATGTATCCTTCATTAATACTTTATAAATTCTTTGAGTATTCCTTGTCATGGGGATTGAGTGGCTGTGGAGACCTATTCTTCTTCTTCTAAGCATTTAGTTCCTGTCATTACCAGCTGAATTTATAGAAGCCTGCCATCATTTAGTATCTCAGTTTAGTAAGTTTACCTGTTAAATTTGACCTGAGATAAAAATGAATTCCATATGGGGAAAGGAAGGCCCAACACATGAGTAGGAAATGGAGAAACTAGGAATCTAAATATGTGCTAAGATCTAGTTCCACCCATCCTACATGTTCTAACCTCACAGTGGAACTTAGTCCACAAATTTTGTGGAGGATGACTATATAACATTGCTCTAAGAACAGAAGTAAAGGGGATCCAAACCAAGAAGTGCTTTGAGAAACTTCAGATTCCCAATGAATGGTTAAAACTGTGATCAAGGCTTTAGAACTCTATAGTAAACGCAAGTTTCATGTTTTTTATCTGCTTCCATGGGTACTGGGGCAAGGCACTTAAACTCACTGAGAAAATTTCTCCTCTGTTTACTGTTCCTTGGATCATCCATATGTTTCCTTCCAACTCTAAGGATTCTCTGGTTCTATTATATTACTACAGGTCCTGAAAATGACACAGCCAGATGAGACCTCATTTAATGTTATTAGGCCTCATGGGAGCAGAGGAGAAAACCCTTAATTATTCCCAGAACAAATTATGTCCTTGGAGGCTCCTGTGGCTATTATATTCCAACAATAACAACACCAACAGCAATAACAACCACCACCACCACCCTCCGATAGTTTAAGGATGAGTCTTCAAGTTGCCATTAACAATACTGGTATTTCTCAAGTGATAGTTCTCACCCCATTTTAATGTTTTTGTCTTTCATTCTTATATTTCTAACATCTATTAATTTCTTAATTATTTTTCAAATATTTCTTACTTGGGGCCTAAGTATATTTTAGTATATAACATGTATATATGTGAAGTTAACACTTAAGTATTCACTAATTTATTCTTTTACATGACAAATATTTATTCAATCAACAGATATTTACTGGGCATCTCATCTTTGTTGGGTAACCTACCAAATTCAAATTCTAGGATTACAATCATGAAACATAAGCTTGGCTGTTGCCCAAATGACACTTATAGTTAATAGGAATATAGTACTCCATGTGTTGTTTTAATTTTGAGATGAATTTGAAAAGACTGTAAAATAATTAAGTTGCTTTTTATGTATTTGTAATTTTTTCATTTTTTTCCAATGGTGAATAAGTAAGAATTGATGTGAAAAAATGGTCCCTATACTTCCCTGCACACCCTGGGTATCTAGAGTATGCCATTGAATATTGAGTCCTTTACAGTGTGTTTTTGTTGGGAAGGTTACTTTCCACATATCACTATATACTTTTCCTTTGGAGGAAAAATCCTGAAAATTATAGGACTCATCAGAAACCCTAGCATGTTCACTTGTGTTGCAAAATCTCAATACAAAATACAGTATACCCAGCTCCTGACTACAACCTTTTAAAAGATATAATTACAGAGTTTTTTTGTTTTGTTTTGTTTAATTGTAGAGTTTTGTATCCCAGCTTCTAATTCATTTTTGTTTTTACTGCTTTAATTACATTTAACTGAAATTGTTTGTTGGATTACAGACCAAGCTTGTGGTCTCTTAGCTTTCTTTTCACTTGCTGGCAGTGGCTTGCAAGGCAGACTTAAGACAACCATGTAAAAAACATTTTAAAAAATGGTGTCAGAGGAATAAGAAAAATGCTTTTTTTCTGGTTCATCACTTCTAGTGCTCAGTCATTCCTCTTACATTCCTCTGGACCCCCCACAGGCAGATTTGGCAATGACCTCTGTGGCTGCAGCTTCAGAAGGAAGCAAAATGATGTACTTTGGTCTTGGTGTCAGTTGGGAACCAAAAGAATTTGGTAAATTTTTAAGCCTATTTTTAAGCCATTTGCCCTCCCCCCCTTGGCTTTCTTTTTTTCTTTCCAGTATGTCTTCTTATTTCACAATATTCCAAACTTCATATAGTACGTTTAAAATCTAAAAGTATATTCTGTGTTTTTCTCAGCATGTAACAATGAGCTTTAATTAACCTGCCATTAGCTTATGTAATTTTTTTCTCCTTATTTCTAAAAAATTAGAAATAAGGATTAAAAAAAAAGAATTGAGAAGATTAAGGTTTCTGTTGAAATGGTGCAAATTTGCTAGTAAAAAATCACATACACATATACACACAATTAGTTAACTAGTATAATATCTTAATTTCTCTTTCTTTTTTCTTGTTCTCTCTTTCAGTCCTCCTTATGGCCTACTTAGCCATATTTTTATTTTAAGTTTTTTTCACCTGTTATTGTAAGGTCTGTATGGCAACAAACTAAGAAGTTACTTTGTCTTTTACATGTGTATTATCAAAATACAAGTGAAATGGTTGTAACTATCCAGATGTTTTTATGCATTTTAAAATTCTTTTTTCATTTTGAATATGTGGAAACATTAAAATACTTACAATAGTGTTCAGGTAATTTATAGCAAGAGAGAGGAATATATTCCTGACCAAGATGGGAAATTGCTATGTATTGTAGGCTCTTTATTCTTTATTTTCTTAATTTAGAAAAAAAATGCTCTGTTCCTCACCAATGGCAAAAACATCTAAAATCACCAAGTACTCACTAATCCCCCTGCCTAGCCACATATTTCCTTTTATGCTCTTCCAATTGTATTTGTGATTCTCCATTGTTCCTCCACTATTTCTCTTCAGAGTTGCACTCTTGGAAGGCAGATTTGTTTAACATGCTCTGCTGTGATGGGATTTAAACATGCTTAAAGGGAAATATGGAATTCAGTTATTAATAAGAATTTTTCTCTCCTTTGATGCTCATCTCTGGTCAAATTGGTAACAAATGTTCTCCTTTAGGTCTTTGTAGAATTTTAAAACATTTTTTGGGAAAATATTAGCATATATTTTAAATACTTCTTATGAATCAATCTTATTGAGGATTGAAAAAAGGATGAAGGATCAAGAGTATGATTTCCAGATTCTGTGATTTGCATGTTTAAGCTCAAGGGAACTTTTTCTTTTTACTAGCTTTTTTTTTTTAAATTCACTATAGAACATTTTCCCTACCATAGATGCAAAACACCTACAAATAAATGAAATTTTTGCAACTCTCTGTTATTCCCCTTAGTGTGGAAATTTTCCAGTTTTGGCTTCAATAAAACCATATCTTCTTTTGCTCTAACAGTGCTTCCTAATAATATAAAGACAAAACCAATAGTGGATATTTGTCTTTTCCCTCTTCCTTGTTTGAAAAATTTCTAACTTAGTTACTTTTAGCAGGATTCAGAACTTGCCTCTCATCATAGAGTCTGGGATGCTCTATTATTCAGTTTCCTATTGCCTTTGGCACAGGGCATGTGCTGAACCCAGCCGATCAGGTATGCCCACTCTAAACTCAAGGAGAAGCAGGTAGAATGGAGAACCCACTCAGTGTCCCAGTGATGACAAGAACATTTCTTTACATCACAGCAGTGATGACAGTTTCAGCAGTTACCCTGTCTTATTGACATAGTGTTGGTGCAGTTAACTCTGCCAGCTAACTGAGTGGTCCAGCAGAAGCAACAGCCTTGAATTTTTGGCATAGTTTTTGTTGTGATTAGGTAGACTGCTGTTTGCTCCTGGTTGTTTTCAAATACCTTTTTCTAGCCTTCTTAAAGATTGTGGGATTATCCAACATTGTTTCAATTCCATTTCTGCTTAAAGTGGCCAGTGTCCATTTTGTTGTTTATTCTTTGCACCTTAGAATTCTGATTGATATGGAATTTGACACCAGGAAATAGAATTGCAGAGAAATGGAACCAGAAAAGTGGGATTGGTTGTCTAGCTTAGTTGGAGCTAAAAGTAGTGAAAAATCCAGCTGTGCAAGGGATGAGTTTCTGGCATACCATGACATTAGGTGGCAAATCAGCAAATAAATCATCTGTGAACTTCTAGAATGAAGTGCTCATTGAAGGGAAGGCTTTTAGGAATCATTCAGGGCTTCCATAAAACAATCATGAAGGGATGAGGATGTGAAGCACTGGATTGACATGGTGGCTGCTTCTCACAGTACCAGATGGCTTTAAAAAAGGAAATATGAACTCAGATAACTAAAATTTTCTATCTAAGCATGAATTGAAAAATAGAGACTTTCTATGACTGCATAAAAAGAATCTTTTTGCATAATTTAGGATAGAAAAGGCTGCCAAGTGCAGTTATGCATGTTGCCAAATTATGATGTCAGTAAGATTCATATCAGGTCCCCTATGTTCAAGTTTGTGCACTTAGAAAAATAATTGAGCCTGAAAACTAGAATGAGGGGTTATGGTAGGATTTGGTGAACCCAAAATATCCCAGAGTCCATCAAGTTACCCTTGTCAGCAGAAGCAGCACTTGCCCCTCTTTGATGAGATTACTCCTGTCTTGATGGAAATTTCTATTTCTTGGTAGAGTTGCATCATTAAAGTCCATTCTCTTTATGCTTCTTATGCCCCATTTCCAGATATATAACTAAACTTAGATTCCAGCATGCTTTAAAATGACAAAGTCAAAGCTAGGAGGAGATACCATATGTTGATAAAAAGTTGCAAGACTTTGCCAATTAATATTGACCAAAAAATGGGGAATATGTGTGAGAATGGAATTTGAAGGTTCTGGGTCAAGTAAAGAAAAAACGCAATTTTATATAAATTGAATTTATTATTATGGAGCTCTTAACTGGATGTTCTGTGTTCGATATACTAGCACAAATAGATGGCATGGATTCTAATTGTTTGTTTGATTTAACCAAAATTTGAACCATCCCCCAAATGAGATACTAAAAATTCCTTTGCATATTATAGGAACAAAGAATCCAAACATTAAGGATAAGAGTATTGAAAGGATATATTATGGGTATAGAGAGCCATATTCCATCTGTATGCCTTGAGTGGGTTCTGATAGAGATTCTCTAAAACAAAAACTTGAAAGATTAAGTTATGAGAGGCCATTAGCATTCTTTGGGGGTTAAAGAGCTGTTCTTCACTAGCCAGTGGTGCTGATGTAAGATGCTACAGTTGAAATGAAGCTCCTTGATGTTATTAGGCATTTTAGGAGGATGGGATAATGAAATTTAAGTAACAGCACCTTTTTCTCAGAAGACTGAGTGACATAGCTGCCATAATAGGCAGAAGGATGGATGTTTTAGTGGGAATAACCAGCAGGGATCCTTGGAAATGGCTCCCGGTAAAGTAATCTCTGTGACTGAAACAGATAGGCACTATTTCATTTTTACAAAAAACAAACAAACAAACAAACAAAAAACAATCCAAACCAAACAAAACTCAAAAACCAAAAACCCAAACCAACTCTGTCTTGATGGAAACCCATTGCAGTGCCAGTGGGTTACTCTGTTGTTAAGAGTTTAAGAGTAGGGCTGGGGATGTAGCTCAGCTGGTAGAATGCTTGCCTTGAGTGCACAGACCCTGGTTTTAAATCCCCAGGATTTAAAAAAAAAGTTTAATAAGAGTTTTCATCTCTTGTGTAGTCTATATGACAACAAACTAGTGTTAATTGAAGATGCTGCATCCAGCATCTAACCTTTTGATATCTATAACTTAAATATGAAATGTTGTGTTAAAATAGATTGGAATGACAGTGACAATGGTTTTAGTTTTGAAACAGAATATTTAAAACCCCAGTGGTTTTTTGAATTCATATATTTGTTAAATTAAGTATATTTAAAGATGTTTCCACTTTACTGGTTTCACAGTTATATATTCCTCATTTTAATATACTAAGTTAGTTATACTATAGCAATTACATTATGGATTAATAGACTCATGGTAATCTATAAATGCAAAATTTTCAGGTTAGTCATGAAAAAGTCTCTTGGATTAATTAATCAACTAGAAAATTCAGTTCAAGAATGCATTTTTATAATTTTGAAAACTAGATTAAGTTAATCAATTGTCTTGACATTTTAAAAGGATAGCCTATGTGGGGAAGATTTTGGACATTAAAAATGGCAATTATAGTACAGGAGTTTACATCCAGCAAATGGAAGCATATATCTGAGTCTATTTCAGTTTTCATTTGTTCTTTTGATTTAAGCTATCACCCTTAAGTTAATTTTTATTACCTGATTTTGGGAAAATTGTGTTTGTACTCCATATACTTGAGGTTAAAACATTAATTTGAAATTTGATTAAAAGCAAACAAAACCTGTTCATTATTTTGTTGGACTTGTAGAGACAGTTGTTTTCTGTATTACCCAATTAAAAAGTACAAAGATTTGAAGCTCAATCTCCTTTTTTTCAGCCAGAATATTTTGGCATATTCAATTAGGTAATGTTTCCAATAACTACTGTATTAAATATCTGTTGCACTTGTCTGTCTTTGTACAATCCCTAAGTGTACAATATACACTTATATTAAATAAGTGACTCAGACCCTGTCTCGTGCACAGGCCTGAGCTTATCCTGGCTCATCATGGAAATCAAAAGAAAAAACATTAACATGACATGATTAAAAAATGTTTATATGAAAGGTACAGCTCCTATTTTTATTTGAAGTCTTTATTTACTAATAAAGAATATTTTAAGAAGACTTTTATCCTATAAATTCTTATGAAAAGAAATGGTTTTCTTCAATGTTTGGCTTTCTGTATAAATATACAGCAGGTTTCCACAATTAAACCTAACCACAATAAAAAAACTGAATATTATTATGTTTTCATAGTAGACCAGATTAAACCTTTGTTCCTGACTTGTAGTGAATATCATAGTGATAGGTCCATAATTCAATTGGCCTTGGGATTTTTGTAAATCTAAAGGATTTTTTCCTTGGACAGTTGGCATGGAGTTTGCAGAGGTGTCTTTTTAACATCACCTTATCCTGAGATGGGGTGAGTCATTGCCTGTAGAAAGTGACATGGAGAGTACCAGAAATACCTGTCTTTTCAACCAATTTGTTTATCTATTTAGCCTTGCTGTAATCTGAAATTCCCTATGTTGGGGAATTCTTTAGGGGTTAAAGCATTATCTGTTCTGCCTGAGTCATAAGCAAAGTTTCATTAATTGATTAAATCATTATGTTTCAAAGCCATGAGGATTCCAAAGCAGGCCTTGGAGGGAACAGGACTCAGGGGAGAGAAAAGAGGTTGGGCCATGTCCTGGGACCACTGGTCAGTAAGGGAATTGACTAAGACCACTGAGTTTATAGAGGTATAGTATCACTGAAGAAGGTGGAAGAGCACCCAAAGAAGGCTCTGTGTAGTTGATAAAACTTTGCCATGTGTCCATCTTTTCCAAGACTCTGTGCCATGTACGGGACACAGAGATCAGGAGGTCCTGATGCCATCCTTGAGAAACTTAATATCTAAGCAGTGAAGGTAGATGAAGAAGGTGCTGTGATAGTGTAACTTGAGGTTCCAGATTTGAGGGACACAGTGGCTGGTTGTCACCAACTGGAGAGGGCCTCTTGTTCATACATTCACCTCAGGTTTATTAGGTGAAAAGAGGCTTTCAGTGTAGACCACTCTTGGGTGTGGAATAAAGTGTATGGTTCCATGCTGCTGTCAGGGTGCTGACCCTGGACAATGGAACTTCACCTACACTTTCAGCATCTGTGTTAAGACAGTTATGAGTATTAAAATGTCCTGGCTTTGTATTTTGGCTTCACCTTTTTAAATTAAGGGCCTTGCACTAGTTTTCTTTTCAGTGTAGGAAGTGATTTTCCAGCCCATCCCCCACCTTGGGTAGGTGGGAGAATTGAAGGGAATAATGTGTGTCGACCTTCTTGATACATGGCAGAATGGACAGCCCTGTCCATTCCAGGACCTAACCCAGTGTGCCTGACTAATGGCATGGGCTTGTTTGGACACTTGTCTAATATAGAACTTGTTGACAAGGAGGGAAGTAGAGGATTTGTCTCTTTTTGTTTTATAGCCTTTTGCAGTATGTGAAAGGAAAATATTTAAATGTATCGTGAGATAATATGTGTTAAGCTATTTAGATACTTCTGAATTTGTTTCTAATTCATGGGTGGCTTTTTTCAGTTTGATACCTAGAGAATTTAACTCCCATAATTTGGATTAAGCATAACTTGAAACTTGTTATTTGAAGTATATTCGTATTCTCAACAGTAGTATGATTTCACTTCGAGATGGGCAAATGGAAAAGGACAGTTCACTGAGCAGCAATATTAATAGGGAGCTTCGTGTTTATGTACTGACGTCAGGCTTTTTGTGCTGTACAGAATGTACAGGGGCAATTAGATGGTTTCAGATACATGTCTAGACAGGGCAAAGCTTCAGGAGCACTTGCTTAGCCCTGGGAAATACTATAGGTCACTAATTTGTGACCAGAAAGAGCTTTCCTTGATTAATGAATTAGATGTGGTAGATTTATGGTGCTAGGTTTACACCAAATAGGAAAGTCAGATCTGATGAAATTGGACAGGACTCGAGTAGGACTAACTCTGCTCAGCATTGCCTGATTTGAAGTACTAAAAGGGATCCAAATGATTTTCTGCCATGCAGTCATGGGGCCTGGATTTCATTCTTAGAATTACCTTTTTGGGCTATACCATTCTGATTCAAAAGGGCTCCTGTAAAAAGTGAGATTTTTCCTTGAAAGAGTTATACATTGACCTGGATTACTTAGTTTTAGGGAGAATAATGAGGAAACATCTTTATAGATTTTTAAAATATATTTTTTAGTTGTAGGTGGACACAATACCCACAATACCTTTTATTTTATTTTTATGTGGTGCTGAGGATCAAACCCAGTGCCTCATGCTTGCTCTATCTACCACTGAGCCACAACCCCAACCAGATAGATAAATTTTGATGTGAGGGTAATAGAATATTTTTTGGTTTGGAATTGAGTATACCCAACTCAATTCCAAACGCAGGAGGGTGTGCTCAAGTGGAGAGGGCTGGGGGGACAGATGCCTTAGGGAAGGGATCAGAGAAAGGAGGGGAAAAGGGTGGGTAAAAGGGACTTCATATCTGTGTGCATGAAGCACTATGTCCCTGTGCACCATGGTACTCACAAAAACTCTGACATTGATTATTTTGGGCAAAGGCAAGAGTTTCTAGAAACCAGCCCCATTCTGGTGAGTTTCCAGTCACTAAAGTACTTTCTGGTACTGAAGACTTAATAGTGTCTGCTTGAAGTGTGGTGATAGAGATTTATATTTCAGCCTTTTCCTTGTGCTTGCTCTCTGTTGGCATCTAATGGCCTCTGTAGCCTCCAGCCCCCTAAATCTTCTAGAGGATAATAGAAATTTACTCATTGCAAATTCTAAGATTATTTGTAAAGCTCCTTTCCTGGTACCCCAGAGAGAATCTCAAAGGGGCCAATTATACTTGGAAAGTACAGATTTCAATCTGTAACTCCCTGAGACCTTGCCTGGTCATTTCTGTTGCTGGCTTCAGGTGAAGCCTTGTGCTTATAGCCTGGTTTTGTGAAAATTCCACTTACTCTGCACTAGGCTCAGTGCTAGCAGCTTTACACATGTATCTCTTGCTCATTGCAAATTGTTACTTGTTAGTGTTTTTACAACTAGTTGTTAGGAGTCAGCTAGTTGCTAGTATTTAACACTAGTTGTTAGGAGTCAGCTAGTTGCTAGTATTTCTATTTTTGCCAATTATAAATCTGAGGCTTTGTGAGGTCAAGTAATTTGACCAATATCAAGCAGCTGAGGAGTGAGAAGGCTGCCATTCAAACTTAGCAATGTCAACTTCCTTCTGCTACTCTATGCTGATGTTAAGGGTATTCCCTCTGTCTCTGGGACTCACTACTCTTTTCAAAAAGATAGTGTGTAAACCTAAGGACGTGGAGTGCTTTCCCAAAAGACCATGGGAAAACAACATGGAGAAAGGATGCTGGAGACACATCTAAGAAGTGGAGGAGTGTCACATCTGCATAGCTGACCTTGCCTCATTCTGATTTCTCAGCAGCACTTCCTTAAGTGCTGGACTGTGCTTGGACTCCACTTCCTTCAGACTTAAGGCTTAGCCTTGCATGCTGGCCCCTGCCTCAGAATGAGAGCAGGCCTCCTGTTTTTGCAGTGGACCACCTTAGAGACTGAACAACCTGTGGTGACCTCTTTTACATCTCATTCTAGTCATTCTTTTTCTGTTTATCTTGACACACCAACCTAAGTTATGACCTTGGCTGTCTCCCCATGGTTCCATTTCATATTCTCATTCCAACTATGCTGCTTCTGGATACCCTGGGAAAATGTCCTTCCAGAGCTCCAAATGATTTTCTTCTTTGATCCTAGCCTGGTGCTCTGTCACTGAGGTCCCAACAATGCCAGTAGGAACAAGAAATTAAACCAAGAGCCCCAAGGAATCTGACGCATCACTCTGCTTCCGACAGCCTTGGAGATGTTAGGCATGGCTCCACAGTCCTTGCGTCCAGCCAGTGTCACCATGTGAGCCTTGTTGACCAGTATGGGTGCAGCCATTGGCTCTGTGCTCCCAGACCCACCCTGTACAGCTCAAGCTGCCACCTCAAAGCCCTTCCAGGACTTGGAAACTGTCACTTATTGTGACAGTCTTAGTTTGGAACAGCAGAGCCTGAGTCAAAAAAGTTTACTTGCTACCACTTAAATGGCTAAAGCAACAATTAAGAAAAACAAGTGGGGCAAAGAAAAAGGCAAAACAAATATGAGAGCTGCATTATTGATAGGTGCATTATTGATATTGATATACCTGCTGGCAAATATAGCTGATTGATTTTGTGAGACATCTTCAGAGAGACACCATAAAAGTAACTGCATTTTTGGGCAGTACTTCCAGGGGGAGGAAGGGAAAGAAATTTATTCACTGGTTCCCTTTTCCTTGACCAAAGTCTTGCCCCATGGATCATTAATTCTTTTGTAATGATTATCACAGACTAGTGGCTAGCTGACCATATCACACCCACCAATAATGCATACCTTAGAAGCAATAGAAAAGTTCTGGGTGGGAGGTAAGAGGGGTGTGCTGTGCCATGGGTGACATAGGGTGAGACAGTGGCTTTAGTATACCTGGGTTCACAGCATTGAGAGTAGGACAAGCCATGTTAGATCTGCCCGGCATGGCAGCAAGAAAGTACACAGATCTGGGTGATGGAAAAAAACTGAGTCTGGTCATTGTTGGAGCATTTTAATAGTAGTATAGTTTGGCTCCTGGATTTATTCTTGCTGTGAGGAAACTTTTTGGGAATACAAAGAAGAACTCAGTTTTCTCTTCTAGTTTCTAGGGTTGAGCATTCCTCTGAGAGTCTCTTGTGTGGATAGAATACAGCTGAGTCTTTTCTCTGATTTGAGAAGAGGCACCCATATAATGTTATAATAGAGAGATGCGTCATCTCACAACAAGAGGCAAAGGAGCTGTTCTTGGAGCAACTGATATATGTGGCACTGATCATCTCTTAGGGGCCTTCACCCATGCAAGTGATTTTTATAAATGATACTAGCCAGTACACCAACAATCAAAGTGAGTAGCAGGATTAATTGATATGAAATAACATATTAGATATACTTACATGGGGTGAGGTGTGGTGGGGAGGTCCCTGTGACCATACAAACTGCTCTTGCCTCTTAATGCAAATCGACATACCTTATCTCTTGGCCAAGATTGCTTTTCTGGGAATATGGGTTAGGGGTGCCAGGCTCCCTCCATTGCTTAGCTAGAGCTTAAGCCTAATTTTACCAAAGGAGGTGATAGACATGTGACAAAAGGCCCATTCCGGTGACTTGCTCAGAACAAAGAGGATCTTGCTGTTTCTACTACTAGAAAACAGCCACTGCTGGCAATCCTCAAATGGTAATTGTTGCACAAAATGGAAAACTTCAAGTTCCTTTTCACAGTACCCTGTTAGAATCAAAATACTAAAGTTGGTCTAGATCTCCTCTGCACACAGCCACAGCCTCTGAATTGTCATTAACAAAAGGCAAATTCCTGGCCCCTGTTGAAATTGCAGAATTGGGAATCCTACTTCCTGCTTCTCACTCCTCCCATCCATGCCCATCCTTACCTTACATACTGGGGGTCCTGCTGGCTGCCTTTCCCTCTCATCCTTGTAGACAGAAACAGAAATCATGGATTCCTGAGGCCATGGATCCAGCCTGGCATCTGGGCTGGAGGAAAAGAACCATCACAGAATTCTCAGGGGCACAGTATTCTCCCACCAGGCAAACATATTAGCCAAATCCCTCTCTCCACCTAGCCCAGGCAAGGGTTGTTTCTGGTTCTACAGAGTCGCTTTGACATGCTAGGTGCATAAAAGTGAGCTTTCAATACCACAAAAATATTTATAGCCTCAATTCAAGAGTCCTTGCCTTGACCTACTTTGCACTCAGTGGTATTCTTTCTTCAGATCCTCCCAGCTTCTGACCTGGGGACTGACTCATTTTCCTGTTTACAGTCTTGCCTCAACCCTCACTCCTAATGTTTTGCATAGTTTCTCTGGCAATGACCTTTGGTTTCCTTTTGACTAGAGTTCAGGTTCTCTTCTGGCCAGATAGCCTCTGACTGTTCTGGTTAAAAATATGGCAGAGATCATCCATGTCTCCTGGGATCCTTTGTCCCTCATGTTACCTCCTAAGAGCAGTGCACCTGCCAGACTTGCCTTTATTGATGGGGTGGCCTTAGGATAAGAGAAGAAGGTGGGAGAATAAGTAGGTAGATGAGGCAGAGAGAGAGCTCGAAGTAAAAGAATAAGCCCATTCCTTCTATGAATCCTTAGTGTCATTGGTGCAGACATTAAAATGAACATTAATTATTTTACCTCCATGGTTTTTAGATTTGTTTAAAAGAGCCTCGAAAGTGACATGAACCTCTTTTGTCTGTATGAGCTTATTGACATTTTGACTGGGCATTGCTGCTCTGTAGTTTAACTGAAATATTTTTATTCTACCCATGAGTGAATATTTTCTGACAAGTAATTCTACTTTTGTATCTCAATTAACAATTCAATGAGGGGACCCATGCTCACAGTAGGCCCTGATCCACTGTTCCACCAATGGGGCAGACACCCACCAGAGCCTAGCCTTTGGCACAGGACTGCCCCTTCCGTCCAGCAGACTACCACGGGAATCAAGCCTAGCCCAGATCTGTCCACACTGACTTGCACAGGACCCAAGTCCAGGGTAGGTCCGAGTTTGCCAACCCCCTACCTGGGAGCCTAAGCCTAACCCACTTCCATCTTGGGACACTGCAGTCATCACCATAGCCTTCCTCACACAGTAGCCCCTAACTTTTTGACAACAGACAGAGCCTACAAGTAGCTGCATCTCAGAGCAGGCATCCCAAAGGGAATATGAGATCCCCTCTTGCAGCCTCATCTCTGTAAGACATTGCTTCCATCTTGGGCCACCTTAACTATTATCTCAAGTTACCTCGGCTGTTGCTGCCACCAAGCTTAGATACAGTAGCATACACTTAGGGACACCAGCAAGGTCTGGAAGCCCAGCATCAAGGTGAGGTACAGACAACCTACATGGGTACTACAAGAATTGGATAAAAAAAAAAAAAAAGACCCAACAGTATGCTGCCTCCAAGAGACTCATCTCATAGGAAAAGACATCCATAGACTGAAGGTGAAGGGTTGGGAAAAATCATACCACTCATATGGACTGCAAGCAGAGGTTTCCATCCTCATGTCAAATAAAGTAGACTTCAAACTAAAGTTAATCACAAAGGATAAAGAAGGACACTACATACTGCTCAAGGGAACCATACACCAACAAGTCTAAACAATTATATATGCCCCAAACAATGGAGCATCTACATTCATCAAACAAACTCTTCTCAAGTTCAAGAGTCAAATAAACCACAACACAATAATTTTGGGTGACTTTAACACACATCTTTCATCACTACATAGATCTTCCAAATAAAAGCTGAACAAAGAATCTATAGAACTCAATAAAACAATAACTTAGACTAAATTGACATATATAGAATATTTCATCCTTCAACAAGAGAATATACTTTTTTCTTAGTAGCACATGGATCCTTCTCTAAAATAGACCATATACTATGCCACAAAGCAGCTATTAGCAAATATAAAAAAGTAGAGATATTACCCTGCATTCTATCAGATCATAATGGAATGAAATTAGAAATCAATGATAAGACAAGAAATAAAATCCACTCCAACACCTGGAGACTAAATAATATGCTACTGATTGAATAATGGGTTACAGAAAACATCAAGGAGATCTAAAAGTTTTTAGACGTAAATGAGAACACAGATACAACATATTGAAATCTCTGGGACACTATGAAAGCAGTTCTAAGAGGAAATTCCATGCAAACTTCATTCCTTAAAAGAAGAAAAAGTCAACAAATAAATGACTTAACACTGCATCTCAAAGCCCTTTAAAAAAGAAGAACAAATCAACACCAAAAGAAACAGAAGACAGGAAATAATTAAAATAAGAGCTGAAATCAATGAAATTGAAACAAAAGAAACAATTGAAAGAATTGACAAAACAAAAAGTTGGTTCTTTGAAAAAATAAGTAAAATTGACAGACCCTTAGCCATGCTAACGAAGAGGAGAGAGAAAACTCAAATCACTAACATACTTTTTTTTAAAAAAGGAAATATCACAACAGACACTACAGAAATACAGAAGATAATTAGAAATTATTTTGAAAACTTATACTCCAATAAAATAGAAAATATTGAAGGCATTGACAAATTTCTAGAGTCATATAATTTGCCCCAGTTGAATCAAGATGATATATACAATTTAAACAGCTCAATTTCAAGTGACGAAATAGCAGATGCCATCAAAAGTCTACCAACCAAGAAAAGCCCAGGACCGGATGGATACACAGCTGAGTTCTACAAGACCTTTAAAGAAGAACTAATACCAAAACTCTTCAATTTATTTCAGGAAATAGAAAAAGAGCACTTCCAATATCACCCTGATTCCAAACCCAGGCAAAGACACATCAAAAAAAGAAAACTTCAGACCAATATCTCCAGTGAACATAGATGCAAAAATTCTCATTAAAATTCTGGCAAATCGCATACAAAAACATATCAAAAAGATTGTGCACCATAATCAAGTGAGATTCATCCCAGGGATGCAAGGTTTCACCATATGGAAATCAATAAATGTAATTCATCACATCAATAGAATTAAAGATAAGAATCATATAATCATCTCAATAGATGCAGAAAAAGCATTTGACAAAATACAGCACCCCTTTATGTTCAAAACACTAGAAAAACTTGGGATAACAGGAACGTATCTCAACATGATCTATGCTAAGCCCCAGGCCAACGTCATTCTAAATGGAGAAAAAATTGAAGGTATTCCCTCTAAAAACTGGAACAAGACAAGGATGCCCTTTTTTACCACTTCTATTTAACATAGTTCTTTTTTAAATTTTTAATATTGGTTGTTCAAAACATTACATAGTTCTTGACATATCATATTTCATACATTTGTTAACATAGTTCTTGAAACACTGGCCAGAGCAATTAGATAGGCAAAAGAATTTAAAGGGATACACATAGGAAAGGAATATTCAAATTGGCTCTATTTGCTGATGATATGATTCTATACCTGGAAGACCCTAAAGGTTCCACCAGAGAACTCCTAGAACTAATAAATGAATTCATCAAAGTAGCAAGATATAAAACCAACACCCATAAATCAAAGGCACAAGAGTTAAAATCAAGAATCAATAAATGGGATGGACTCAAACTAAAAGGCTTCTTTGCAGCAAAAGAAACAATCTGTGAGGTGAATAGAGACTCTACATCTTGGGGGCAAATTTTTACTCCTCACACATCAAATAGAGCACTAATCTCTAAAGTATATAAAGAATTCAAAAAGTTAAACACCAAAAAAAAAAAAAACCCAACATCCAAATAACCCAATCAATAAATGGGCCAGGGACCTGAAGAGACACTTCTCAGATGATGATATACAATCATCTTACTCCAGTCAGAATGGCAGCTATTATGAAGACAAACAACAACAAGTGTTGGCGAGGATGTGGGGACTACAAATTGGTGCAGCCAATATGGAAAGCAGTATGGAGATTTCTTGGGAAATTGGGAATGAAACCACCATTTAACCCAACTGTCCCTCTCCTCAGTCTATACCCAAAGGACTTAAAAACAGCATACTACAGGGACACAGCTACATCAATATTTATAGCAGAACAATTCACAATAGTTAAACTGTGGAATAAAATCATGGCATTTGTAGGTAAATGGATGGAGTTAGAGGAGATAATGCTAAGTGAAGTTAGCCAATCCCACAAAACCAAATGCCAAATGTTTTCTTTGATATAAGGAGGCTGATTCATAGTGGGATAGGGAGCAGGAGCATGGGAAGAATAGATGAATTCTAGATAGGGCAGAGGGGTTGGAGGGGAAGGGAGGGGGCATGAAGTTAGAAATGATGGTGGAAAGTGATGATCATTATTATCCAAAGTACAGGTATGAAGACACGAATTGCTATGAATATAGCAACCAGAGATATGAAAAATTGTGCTCTATATGTGTAATAAGAATTGTAATGTATTCTGCTGTCATATATAAATAAAAAAAATCAGTGAGTACTCAGATTTAATGAGATTGATGAAATTCAGAAACACCTTGATTCCTAATCCTTTAGTCAACTGTAGAACTTCATTAAGTGGCAGGTCGCTTTCTGATGGTTATGTATTTCATAGCAAGTAGTTTAAAAATATGGCAGATTTGGGGGGAGGGTATTTTCTGCCCTGCTCATGCTTTATTCTTTGGTAAATCATTTGTATCCATGGTCCTGCCAGAAACCAACTTTTTGCTATGTGATCCTCACCAGGTGCTAATGGGTCAATGGTAGATACTTGAATCCGACTCAGTAGGTCAATTAATTTTGTTATTGACCTGTGAAGTTTTCTCGTTGAAAATATGAACTAAAGGACATAGTGTCAATAGTCAGTCTATATCAGCTAAGTTTGTGAGAGAACAGAAATAATTGATAACCAGTGAGTTAAGAGACCACAGGGAACCACCATTTGACCCAGTTATCCCACTCCTTAGTATATACCCAAAGGACTTAAAATCAGCATACTACAGTGATGCAGCCACATCAATGTTTATAGCATCTCAATTCACATTATCTATGCTATGGAACCAACCTAGGTGCCTTTCAACAGATGAATGGATAAAGAAAATGTGGTATATATATACAACGGAATATTACTCAGCCATAAAAGGAATGACTTTGTGCCTTTAGCTGGTAAATGGATGGATCCAGAGACTGTCATGTTGAGAGAAATAAGTCAATTCCCAAAATCCAAAGGCCAAATGTTCTCTCTGATATTTGGATGCTAACACACAATCTGGGGGGGAGGGGGGAGAATAGAAGTTTAGTGGACTAGACAAAGGTAAATGAGGGGAAGGGAGGGGAGATGGGAATGGGAAAGATAGTAGAATGAATCGGATATAACTTTCCTATGTTCATATATGAATACATGGTCATTGTAACTTCACATCATGTTCAACCATAAGAATGAGATCATAATTAGAATGTTGTATTCCATGTATGTATAATATGTCAAAATACACAGTACTGTCATGTGTATATAAAAAAGAAAAAAAGAATGTTATTAATAGATACACTTGAACGATTGTAAAAGTGAGGATATCTTATTAAATAAATTTAGATATATATCAAACATTAGTGAATAAATATTATTTATTTTTTCCTGAGAGGATGCACCAATTAATTGGAAAAGTTGTCTGGTGATGAATATTGTACCTTCTTATAACCAAAAATTAAAATTAGGGAAATAAAAGAGAGAGAGAGACCACAGGAATCCAGAAGGAGAGTGATGGAACACATGACTTCAGTTTCTGGTGGCTTATCAGTTCTAGACTCCCAAAGCCGGTTGATATTTTATTTCCTGTTTGTTGGTATCCATGAAATGACTTCTTACAGCTTGCAATAGCCCTCACCCATCACCTCTTTTTTTTTTTTGAGATAAGGGTTTCTGTTTTTTATAGTCTTGACTAAAATAAACTGCTACTTAGGTGTTGCCAGTGGTGGTTGCAAGTGAGAGTTGTAAACTTGTATCTTGGTAATTAAGCAAAGGGTGGAATGATTTCTAGTTGTTTATTTTGAAATTGAACTAGGTGTCATTGAAAACTACTTACATCTATGCTCTCATTGTTAATCATTTAGGACATATAACTTTCCACTCTTTATAGGGTGGGTCTTCAGAAATTCTGTTTAGGGAAAAAAAATCCAAAATAAGCTTACATCAAAGACCAAGATTGCCTCTGCTGGTTTATAATGGTGAACTTTCTCATTGTTTGCACTAGAGACATAATTTTGATTGCCCTGTCAACAAATGCATTGCCCAAATAACTAGAGTTTTTATGGCTGGGGAAACTCCTGTCACACAGAATCATGATGCCAGGGAGGCAGGGTCCAAAGTGAGGTGAACCAGTCTGTGTTCTCTCTCCAGCAGTTAAAAGTCGCCTCCTCATCTGATTTAGTGCCTGTACCAAACTGGCATACACAGAGGGCACCCTGAAAACGGAGCTGTAGCTGTCAAGTTTTTGTTTTGCAGTGAGCCGAAGGAGAGGACACAATGTAAGCTTGCCCAAAACACAAAGCTTATGTGGATAATTGAAATACCCTGTAGAAAGCCTTTAAAAAAAAGAATAGACAGAATAAATAATAGAGAGAATAGACAGATAAATGAACACCAGTTGAGAAGAGGGCACTGGGAGATGGAAGAGAGAGAATACATTTACATTGAGAGGCAGTTCAGCCTAGTGGGAGGCATTCAGCCCAAGTTCACCATTTAGTAGATGCCTGACCTTGGACAGGTTCTTTACTTGGTGACTCAAGTTTGTTGCAAAGGTTAAAGGAATCAGTACACACAACATGAACACAGCAATGTCTGGCCTAGAGTAGGTGCCTAATAAATGGTAGTTATAATTATCCTGTACGACATCAACTCTCTGCCAATAATCCCAGCAAGGTAGATGAGAACACACACCACAAGAGCATAATACATTTACTCTTTAGCTATGAACTGTGTTTGTATTGGTCAAAACAAGAAAGAAGATTCCTTAAAGGACCACTAAATAAAGATGCGGGGAGAAGGCCTTTCATATAAAGGGAGAAAATAGATTGATCTCTGACCTAGAAAAACTAAAACTATTGAATTGTATGAAAGACAGGAATGGTAAGAATAATAACTTGTTTCTAAACTATTGGGAAATTAGAGCTGGCATGAAAAATGAATATTTGAGGCAAATACTTAAACAGATGGTTACTTGACTGTGCTTGCATAGTGAGTGGTTCAATTATGGAGCTCATTAGCTCTGGACTGTCAGGAGCAATCCAGAGGGAGGCTGTGTTACAGTCCTTAACTATAGAGAGTGGTTAGGGATGTTTGTGATAGAGCCCAGGTTAAGTCCAATTCAGCATTTGTAATGACATCTATTGATAGAGAGTACTTTACAAAACACTACAGGCATCATTTACTGAGTTTTTACTGTGGGAAAAGCTCTGCTGGGAATCAAGATATGAAAGATGGATTTTACTAAAATTTCTGATCTGTACCACCACCCAGAAATACTATAATCAAGTTAATTTAATTTGAGGGCTTAAGATATTTGATTCATTTTTATTTAAAATGTTTTGAGACCAAAGAATTTTTATGAAGGTTCACCATTGATATGAAAAAGCTAAAGAAATGAAAGTTCTTTCCTATTGTTTAGTTTTTATAATTCTACCCAGTATACTCTCTAATGTTAATAAGAAAGTTATTCTTTCATTCTTTTTTTTTTTTGGTTTATTTTTATTTTTGCTGGTGCTGGAGGCTGAACCCAGAGCCTCAAGCATTCTAAGTGCACATATTATCCCTGAGCTGTACCTCCAGTCCTGTCCTTTATTGTACTTTTGGAGTAGTTGTTAAGATAGTAATTTTAGAGTGACAAGTTAGAGATTATCTTCAATTCCTCATTTCAGATAAAGGTGATAGGTCCCTGAGAACTTAGGTGACACATTCAGGGTGGCAGAGCTTTGATGAAAGCCTAGGTTCTAGTCTTTGTGTTTTCTTTACTATCAGGCTGCTTCCCCCCTCGAGAAATTGTAGTTCTGCTTATTTCTGGATACACAAAGGCTGAAATGTGTTATGTTTTATCTTCAACTACTGAGAAGCAGATTTGCTGTGAAGCCAGTGAAGCTTCAATAATGGGACCCCTGAGTTGTATGAGCTTTGGAGTGGGTTTGCATTAGCAAACATTTCCATCAGCATTTCTTCTCAATAAGATATTTTCAGACACAGACTTAACTCTCCAAGCTGCCAACAATTTGTTGTGATCTTGTATATAACTTTGTATTTTAATTTTGTATTTTTTTTTAAAAGAAGTGCTTTCCTTCTGCTGCAAGATCATATATGTTTCTGGCTCTATGAAATTGGATCTGTTTCTGATGTCCAAAGATACAATCAGTTGGGAATTTCATTTAAATATTTTAGATTTTTATTTAAAAATTTTGAATACACTTAAGTTACTTTTATGTTTTAAGTGAATTAAAATTTTATTATATAAAATTAAAACTTGTGTTAAAATAAGCTTCAGGTGAGTTACCTAAATTGTGAATTCCAGATAATTACTAAGAATACATTTCCAGAAAATCTCTTTATTATTCTCAAACTCACAGTGACTTTTGCCACTGAGTTTTCATATCGGTTGGTTAAATATAATCTTAAAACAAATAAGAGCTAGGGTTGTGGCTCAGCGGTAGAGCACTTGCCTAGTGCGTGCAAGGCCCTGGGTTCAATCCTCAGCACCATATAAAAATAAATAAATAAAAAACAAGAGTATAGTGTCCAACTACAACTAAATATATATATATATATATATATATAATTTTTTTTAAAGAGAGAGAGAGAGAGAGAGAGAGAGAGAGAGAAGGAGGAAGAGGAGAGAGAGAGAGAGAATTTTTTTAATATTTATTTTTTAGTTCTCGGCGGACACAACATCTTTGTTGGTATGTGGTGCTGAGGATCGAACCCGGGCTGCACGCACACCAGGCGAGCGCGCTACCGCTTGAGCCACATCCCCAGCCCCTATATATATATTTTAAAAAATAAAAATAAAACAGATGATAGATTTTAAAAGTATAATACGCAACTTTTTAAAATTTTTTTGTTAGTTGCTCAAAACATTACAATGATCTTGACATATCATACATTTGATTCAAATGGGGTACGTAATCTTATAATACACAACTTTTTTACATGCTATTTTTATTAGCTACACTAGAGGCATTGCATGCTGCTAATGGGGAGTTACCTATTATAGTTGTAATAGCAGAATCTCCCCCTCTCCCTATGCTCTACATATACAGAATATTTAGTATTCTTTACTGTTTACTTACAAAGTAGGATAATAGCATTATTTTGCTTTGCAGAAGTAGACATTAAGGCCATTGCAAGTAATAATAAAATTTTTCTTATGGGGACTTCTTATTCTTAGAGAACTTATTCCTTTTTAAAGGAGGATGAGTGTTTTCCTAGATAATACACTGTGGATTATGCTGATTATTTAGAGGAGGAGAGATTTTTTTTTCAATGTGTTTCAATACATTTTAATGCTATTCCTTTTTGAGATTGTTTTAACTCAAGTAGCATGTAGTTCAGTTGAATTTTTGTAAACTGTGGCTCTATTCTTTGATTTATTTATTTCTGAGGACATAACCAAAAGAAAAATGTTCTAAATACTTAAGGTCTTAGTTCAAATATCTAGCCCTGGTTATCTTTACAGGTAAATATTTAATAAGTGTGATCAAATCTTTCTCCCTAAATGCACTGCTCCTGGAATGCTCTTGGCTCCTGCCTGGACCTGTAACTTTGAAGCAACTGCACATCTCAGGATGCTCTACTCCTTCACTCTTCCTTTTCTGTCTTCAGCAGTATTGTCCACTGAACGTTGTAGACAGACAGAAGAGTGAATCACTGGGGGCAGGTGCAGTAAGCTCTATTAGCCTCAGATTTTTTTTTCTTCTCAATTACGGAATTGGGTGGTGGTTGGGTTTATGCTGAGGAATGGGTGGAGACAGAGAAATACCTCCTGGGGATTATGACAATATTCCCGTCTGTTTATCAAAGAGGTGATTGCCTACTTCTTTGCTTGATGATTTTTAAAATCAAAGGTGCTTTTCTGATGTCTCCGTTTAAGCTCAAGTTACTTTTATGTGTAGAGAGGTTATTAGTGATTAATGTGGTATAGTAATTAATTTTTGTAGGATTTCCTTCACCTCCCCCACCCCACTCTAATTCTAGTGTGATGATTGAGTCTAAAGTTATTCTCTAGGGCTGCTTTGCACTTTTTAATAATTTACAATAATTTGTTTTCTTATTTGCATATATAATGTAAGGGGTTTCCTGGCATTTTCATTTATATTGTATTATTGGAACTTTAGCAAACATAAACATGTTTACTCAATCAATTGATTATGAAAACTTTTGGTTTGTTTTATCAGTTAGATTCCACATCACTTCTCTCTGAGGAACAGTTGAGGTGTCTTCTGGATGAATGCACATTCAAACAAAAGTCCATCATGAGGCTTTCTTCTGACAGAGAAAATGAAGATATTGAGGACATAACATCAGAGTTCCCCAAGCTTTCTAGATCTATCCTCTCTAAGTTACTAAATAGGTCAGAAGCAGAGGTCCAGAAAACTGAGGTAGAGGATGAAGATATGCTCGAGAATGTAGAATGTAAAGTTGCTGAACAGTGCTATCTCACAGAATCCCTGACTGGGCATTATATATCAGAAGCTTTTGTAATTGACACAGAGAATATGAAATGCCTCCAATTTTCCAAGAATGAGGTTATTAGTGATGCAGAAGACTACTTTATGTCAAAGACTGTTGGCATTGGGAGATTGAAAAGGCCTTCCTTCTTGGATGATCCACTGTATGGTGTCAATGTGAGCCTTTCATCAGAAGACCAACATCTGAAACTGAGTTTTCCTGGGAAACCAACAACAGGTGAGACTTAGATAACATGTGTTATATATCACAGAGTGTTACTTATAACAAAGGAGCACATTGGGATCATCTGAGGAGTCTCTGCTTGTTTATTTTGATGTCCATGTCTAAGACCCTCTCCAGGCTTAACTGAAATAAGAGTTTCTAGCTGTCAATTAATGTGGTGACAGGATATCACTGGGTGCACTTGAGAAATATGGGTTTCAGTTTAGTGAAAGGAAGCTAATTATGTTATCTTATTGTGGTCCTCAGATAGAACCAGTTCTACCAATAATGACAATTGTACAATTTGAGTGTACTTAATATTGAAGTTTCATCCACTTGATTGTAACTGTATTGATGAAACCTGGTTGTGGTGGATTGATTTTGGGAAGTGAACTGCAGTGGTTTGAAAGGGGTATGTGCTGGTGTATGTCATTATTCCACTAAACAGTTCAAAGGCACTAGAGTGTTTGAGAAGCTTTTGCTTGTCATAATGTAGTCTTATTGCTTTGCAGTGGAGCCATGGGATTTTTAGAAATAGTGACACTGTTAGCTAATTTTTTTCCATTAAATGAATATTTTGGATCCACCCACATCAGCCTCTGCAGGGTCCAGGCACACAGCGGGCTGGGTCCACACCTTTCTTGGTGGGCAGACACTCACTAGAGCCTAGCCTTTGGTGCAGGACTGCCCCTTCTGACCAGTGTACTACCCCGAGAGCTGAGATCCAGCCCAGATGGCTCACAACAACCCTTGCAGGATCCAGGATTTTGCCCGGTTCATCCCTCCCCCGGCAAAGCAGACACTGCCAGAGCCTAGCCTTTGGCACAAGACTGCCCCTTCCTACCAGCAGACTGCCATGGGAGGTCAAGCCTAGCAGCTCAGATTCACCCACTCCAACTTACTTAGGTCCCAGACATAGGATGCAGTAGCATCCATTGAGGGATACCAGCAGGGTCTGGAAGCCCAACATCAAGGTGAGTTACAGACAATCTGCACCAGTACTACAAGAATATAGGGAAGAAACTGTAATATCTCAGATACACACTGCAATAAAGGAAGACAGATAGACAACATGAAAAAAAATAAGGGAGGAAAGTGCCCCAAACAAACCAGGACACTATAACAACAGAACCTATGGGTAGTGAAGTTGATGAAATGTCAGAGAAGGAGTTCAGAGTGTTCATAATTAAAATGATCTGTGAATCACCTAAGTTAGAAAATACAAGCAAAAATTGATCACTCCAACAGTGTGATAAGAGAGAAAATAAGGTAGCAAAAGATTACTTCAAGAGAGAGATAGAGAAACTGGAAAAAAAAAGTCAGAAATCCTTGAAATGAAGGCTACAATACATCAAATAAAAAAACTCAATAGAAAGCATAACCAACAGACTAGATCACTTGGAAAAAAGAACATCAGATAATGAAGACAAAGTATACAATCTAGAAAATAAAGTTGATTACACAGTGAAGAAAGTTAGAAACCATGAACAGAACATCCAAGAATTATGGGACAGCATCAAAAGACCAAATCTAAGAGTAATCAGGATAGAGGAAGGCACAGAGTTTCAAACCAAAGGAATGCACAATCTCTTCAATGAGATAATATCAGAAAATTTCCCAAGCATGAAGAATGAATTGGAAAACCAAATACAAGAGGCTTACAGGACACCTAATGTACAAAATTTCAACAGATCTACACCAAGGAACATTATAATGAAAATGCCTAGCATACAGAATAAGGATAGAATCTTAAAAGCTGCAAGAGAGAGGAATCTGATCACATATAGGGGGAGACCAGTTCGTACCTCAGCAGATTTTTCAATCCAGACCCTCAAAGCCAGAAGATCGTGGAACAACATATACAATGCTCTGAAAGAAAATGGATGCCAACCAAGAATCTTATATCCAGAAAAACTAAACTTTAGATTTGATGATGAAATAAAAACCGTCCATGATAAATGAAAGTTAAAAGAATTTAAAACTAGAAAGCCTACACTACAGAACATCCTGGGCAAAATATTCCAAGAAGAGGAAATGAAAAACAATGACAAAAATCAGCAGAGGGAGGGATTACACTGAAGGAAAATCTAATCAGAGGCAAAACCAAGTCACATTAAATACCAAAAATAAACAAAAATGGCTGGGAATACAAATCATGTCTCAATAATAACCTTGAATGTTAATGTCCTAAACTCATCAATCAAAAGACATAGACTAGCAGATTGTATCAAACAAACAAATAGCCAAAAAACCCAACACTATGCTGCCATGCTGCCTACAAGAGACACATCTCATAGAAAAAGACATTTCACAGACTGAAGGTGAAGGGTAGGGGAAAATCATACCACTCACATGGACTGTAGAAGCAAGCAGGGATTTCCATCCTCATATCAAATAAAGTAGACTTCAAACTAAAGTCAATCAAAAAGGATAAAGATACTGTTCAAGGGAACCATACAACAACAAGACTTAACAATTATAAATATATATCCCCAAATAATGGAGCGTCTATGTTCATCAAACAAACTCTTCTCAAGTTCAAGAGTCAAATAGACCACAACACAATAATTTTGGGTGACTTTAACACACATCTTTCATCACTAGATAGATCTTTCAAATAAAAGCTGAACAAAGAAACTATAGAACTCAATAATACAATCAATAACTTAGACTTAACTGACACATTTAGAATATTTCAACCTTCAATGAGAGAATATACTTTTTTCTTAGTAGCACATGGATCCTTCTCTAAAATAGACCATATACTATGCCACAAAGCAGCTATTAGCAAATATAAAAAAGTAGAGATACTACCCTGCATTCTATCAGATCATAATGGAATGAAATTAGAAATCAATGATAAAATAAGAAATAAAATCCACTCCAGCACCTGGAGACTAAATAATATGCTACTGATTGAATAATGGGTTACAGAAGACATCAAGGAGGAGATCTAAAAGTTTTTAGACGTAAATGAGAACACAGATACAACATATCGAAATCTCTGGGACACTATGAAAGCAGTTCTAAGAGGAAATTCCATTGCAAACTTCATTCCTTAAAAGAAGAAAAAGTCAACAAATAAATGACTTAATACTACATCTCAAAGCCCTTTAAAAATGAAGAACAAATCAACACCAAAAGAAACAGAAGACAGGAAATAATTAAAATAAGAGCTGAAATCAATGAAATTGAAACTTTTAGAAACTTTTAGAAACAATTGAAAGAATTGACAGAACGAAAAGTTGGCTCTTTGAAAAAATAAGTAAAATTGACAGACCCTTAGCCATGCTAACGAAGAGGAGAGAGAAAAATCACTAACATACTTTTTTTTAAAAAAAGGAAATATCACAACAGACACTACAGAAATACAGAAGATAATTAGAAATTATTTTGAAAACTTGTACTCCAATAAAATAGAAAATAATGAAGGCATTGACAAATTTCTAGAGTCATATAATTTGCCCCAATTGAATCAGGATGATATACACAATTTGAACAGCTCAATTTCAATGACGAAATAGCAGATGCCATCAAAAGTCTACCAACCAAGAAAAGCCCAGGACCGGATGGATACACAGCCGAGTTCCACAAGACCTTTAAAGAAGAACTAATACCAATACTCTTCAATTTATTTCAGGAAATAGAAAAAGAGTCAGCACTTCCAAACTCATTCTATGGGGTCAATATCACCCTGATTCCAAACCCAGGCAAAGACACATCAAAAAAAAAAAAAAAAAGAAAACTTCAGACTAATATCTCTAGTGAACATAGATGCAAAAATTCTCATTAAATTCTGGTAAATTGAATACAAAAACATATCAAAAAGATCATGCACCCTTGTTTTTTTTTCCCCCTTTCCCCTCACAAACTCCTGGAGAGAATTAAACAACAGCAGATGGGGTAGAGAGGGAAAATGAGAGGGAAGGGGAGGGGGGATAGTAGGGGATAGGAAAGGTAGCAGACTACAACAGTCATTAATATGGTATTATGTAAAAATGTGGATGTGTAACCGATGTGATTCTGCAACTTGTATTTGGGGTAAAAAATGGGAGTTCATAACCCACTTGAATCAAATGTATGGAAGATGATATGTCATGAGCTTTGTAATGTTTTGAACAACCAATAAAAAAAATGCATAACGATAAAAAAAAAAGATCATGCACCACAACCAAGTTGTATTCAACCCAGGGATGCAAGGTTGTTTCAACATATGGAAATCAATAAATGTGATTAATCACATCAATAGACTTAAAGATAAGAATCATATGATCATCTCAATAGATGCTGAAAAAGTACTTGACAAAATAGAGCACCCCTTTATGTTCAAAACACTAGAAAAACTTGGGATAACAGGAACATATCTCAACATGATAAAGGGTGTCTATGCTAAGCCCCAGGCCAATGTCATTCTAAATGGAGAAAAAAATTGAAGGCATTCCCTCTAAAACCTGGAACAAGACAAGGATGCCCTCTTTCACCACTTCTATTTAAAATAGTTATTGAAACACTGGCCAGAGCAATTAGACGGACAAAAGAATTTAAAGGGATATACATAGGAAAAGAAGAATTCAAATTGGCTCTATTTGCTGATATGATTCTATACCTGGAAGACCCTAAAAGTTCCACCAGAAAATTCCTAGAACTAGTAAATGAATTCATCAAAGTAGCAAGATATAAAACCAACACCCATAAATCAAAGGCATTTCTGTGTATCAGTGACAAATCCTCAGAAAGGGAAATGAAGAAAACTATCCCATTCTCAATAGGCTAAAAAAATAAAATAAATAAAAATAAAATAAATGGGAATCAACTAAAAAAAGAGGTAAAAGATCTATGTAATGAAAATTACAGAACCCTAAAGAAAGAAGTCAAAGAGAAGAAGATAGAAAGATCTACCTTGCTCTTAGATAGGCAGAATTAATATTAGCAAAATGACCATACTTCCAAAACCTATACAGATTTAATGTAATTCTGATAAAAATCCCAATAACATTCTCATAGAAATAGAAAAAGCAATCATGAAATTCAACTGGAAAAATAAGAGACCCAGAATAGCTAAAGCAATCCTTAGCAGGAAGTGTGAAGCAGGTGGCATCACTATACCAGACCTTAAACTATACTACAAAGCAATAGTAACAAAACAGCATGATATTGGCACCAAAACAGACTGGTAGACCAATGGTACAGAATAGAGGACACAAAGACTAACCCATGAAACTACAATTATCTTATATTAGACAAAGATGCCAAGAATATGCATTGGAGAAAAGATAGCATCATCAACAAATGGTGCTGGGAAAACTGGAAATCCATATGCAACAAAATGAAATTTAACCCCTATCTCTTACCATGCACAAAACTCAACTCAAAATGGATCAAGGACTTAAGAATAAAACCAGAGACCCTACTTTTTCTAATAGAAAAAAAGTAGGCCCTAATCTCTACCATGTGGAATTAGGCCCCAACTTCCTTAATAAGACTCCTTTGGCACAAGGATTAAAATCAAGAATCAATAAATGGGATGGACTCAAACTAAAAGGCTTCTTCTCAACAAAAGAAACAGTCTGTGAGGTGAATAGAGAGCCTATATCTTGGGAGCAAATCTTTACTCCTTACACATCAGATAGAGCACTAATCACTAGGATATATAAATAATTCAAAAAGCTAAACACCAAAAAACAAATAGCCCAATCAATAGATGGGCCAAGGACCCTGAAGAGACACTTCTCAGAGGATGATGAACAATCAATTAACAAATACATGAAAAAATGTTCATCATCACTAGCAATTAGAGAAATGCAAATCAGAACCACTCTAAGGTTTCATCTCATTCTAGTCAAAATGGCAGCTATTATGAAGAGAAACAACAATAAGTGTTGACGAGGATGTGGGGAAAATAGTACACTCATACACTGCTGGTGGGACTGCAAATTGGTGCAGCCAATATGGAAAGCAGTATGGAGATTTCTTGGAAAATTGGGAATGGAACCACGATTTAACCCAACTGTCCCTCTCCTCAGTCTATACCCAAAGGACTTAAAAACAGCATACTACAGGGACACAGTCACATCAATGTTTATAGCAGCACAATTCACAATAGCTAAACTGTGGAACCAACCTAGATGCCCTTCAATAGATGAATGGCTAAAAAAATGTGGCATATATACACAATGGAATATTTACTCAGCAATGAAAGAGAATAAAATCATGGCATTTGCAGGTAAATGGATGGAGTTAGAGAAGATAAATGCTAAGTGAAGTTATCCAATCCCCAAAAAACAAATGCCAATCTTTTTTTTTTTTTTTTTAATATAAGGAGGCTGATTCATAGTGGGATAGGGAGCAGGAGCATGGGAGGAATAGAGGAACTCTAGATATGGCAGAGGGGTTAGAAGGGAAGGGAGGGGGTATGGGGTAATTAATGATGGTGGAATGTATTGATCATTACAATTCAAAGTACATGTATGAAGACACGAATTGGTGTGAATATACTATGTATACAACCAGAGATATGAAAAATTTTGCTCTCTCTATATAATAAGAATTGTAATGCATTCTGCTGTCATATATAAATTAAAAAAACTTACATAAAAAAGAATATTTTGGTTTGCTCCAAGTGAAGTCCTTAATTCATCATTGTCTTCATGGATTTCTCTTTTTCTCAGTTTGTCCTCAGACCTATTTATTTGTTAAATTACTTTTACAGGTTCTATTAATTGCTTCTTAGATGCTCTTGGTGACTGTGTTTTACCTGGTTTACTATGTTCTAGGAAGGGGTTTTCAACCTTATACTGTTGACATTCTTGGGCTGGACATTCTTTGTTGTAGGGAACTGTTCTGTGCATTGTAGGATATTTAACGGAATCTCCGCTTCTACTCAATAGATGCCAGTAGTGTACCATGAAGTTCTGACAAACAAAAGTATTTCCAGACATCACCAAATGTTAACTGGGGGACAAAATTTTCCCCAATTGAGGACCATTGTTCCAAAATACAAAATAAGTAGGACATAATCACTGCTCTGAAGTATTTTCATAGTCTATTGATGAAGAGAGGCACTTTCATAGATAATTACAGTGGAGTGGGACAAGCATATAAGACCTTCAGAACAAAGTCCATAGGCATCATTACAGAGGGAATGACAATATCATTAAGTTTCTCACTTTTCTTGGAAGCTTCAAATCATCTGGACTTAATTATTCAACTGATTTTTTTGAATTTTTAAATAATAGTTTTGAGATTAAATTTATATACCTGTATTAGTTTCTTATGGTTGCTGTAACAGATTGCCAAAACAGAAATTTATTCTCATAGTTTTGGAGGTCAGAAGTCCGAAATCAAGGAGTCACCAAGACTACATACACTCTGCCTGGAGGCAGTAGAGGAGGATGCTTCTTACTTGCTTTTCCCAGTTTCTCATGGCTGTCAGTGTTCTTTGGCTTTCTCACTTTCTGATCACATCACTGCAGTCTTCTCTCTTCACATTGCCTTCCTTTCTGGGTTTCTTAATTTCCCTCAGCTTTTTTCTTTAAAAAATACTTCTTACTGAATTTAGGGCCTACCCCGATAATTCAGGATGATCTCCTAATCTCAGGATCCTTTAATTTGGCCTCATTTTAGAAAATGAACTTTTTCCAAAATAAGGTAAAATTCACAAATCCAGGGCCTAAGAAGAATGAGGACATAGTTTTTGTGGGGCCACTCTTCAATAACACCAAAGCATTCACCCATTTAAAGTGTATAATTCAAAGATTTATGCTATAATCACAGAGTTGTACATCCATTACTGCTATCGATTTCATATTTTCTTTATCTCACCTCAAAGAAACACTATGTCCATTAATTATCATTCTTTTTTTTTCTTCTAATCCCCAGCTCTAGGCAGTCAGTATCCTACTTTCTGTCTCAATAAATTTGCCTGGCCTGAATATTTCACATAAATGGAATCATACAATATGTCACCTTTTGCTACTGGCCTTTTATGCTTAACATAATGTTTTCAAGGTTTATCCATGTTGCAGTATGCCAATACTTCATTCTCTTTATTGTTAAATAATATTCCATTGTATGGATAGTCCATATTTTATTTATCACTTTAATACTTGATGGACACTTGAGTTGTTTCTACTTTTTGGTATATATATATATATATATATATATATATATATATATATAATGCTGATGTGAATACTTGTGAACAAGTTTTTGTGTGAATGCATATTTTCATTTCTCTTGGGCATATACCTAGGAGTAGAATCACCAGGCCTATCATAACCTTTTGAGGAATTGCCAGACTCTTTTCCAGAGCTACTATGACATATTATTTTCCACAAGTCTTTTGTGATTCTTATTATATTCCTTTATTTAATTCTGTTATCAATTCTGTCTTTTCTGTTAACCTTCTCACCTTAGGGTAGAAAAACATTTCCATTCCACTTCTGGTAGTGTCACGATTTATTTCTGTTTTTGAAGAGACAAAGTCAATTATTTCTTATCTACCCTACATATAGCATTTACCCTATTTCCTGGAAGCTTAATAGAAAACAAAAAAGTAATTTTGTTGTCTATCTCTAAATCCATAATCATTTCAGCTTTCAAAACCCAAAAAGTTCTGTCTGAGAAGTAAGCTCAATGAAGACAAACACCTTATCTTTTGATCTTACTTTTAAGCTTTATACACAACTTGTGGTGACTACTCAATACATATTACATGAGAATGTGATGTATTATATGTTAAAGGATTTAATATTTAATAGGCTCAATTATTTGCCTTAATTATGAACACATTTCTGATTATCTAATGACTTTGGTTGTTATTTTATATGTAGATGAACAGGAGACTGAAGATGTAGTGGAAGAATGTGAAGAATCTTAAGCAAGGACCTCCTGGGATGTGCTCTGAAGAAAGTTGATAATGAAGTTAAAGTCTATTTCTTTCTGAATTCTTTGAATTTAATGAATGCATTATAGAGACTATTTTTTAAATAATGATTTTGACATTGGGGCTGGGGGTATAGCTCAGTTGGTAAGAGTGTTTGTCTCACAAGCACAAGATCCTGGGTTCAATCCCCAGCACCAAAGTGAACAAACAAACAAATAAATAAAAACTAAAAACCTTCTTGCTTTGTAAATTACATTTCCTTGCTATTTTTTGAGACTTGGGGTACAATTGTTCAATGATTTTTCTTCATTGAAATTTCTGGGAAATTTGTAAGTATGTTGCTAATCTTGCAACATCAGGGACACAGTTATAAAAACCAACATTGTAACATATGGGTGTGTGTTAAACTAGTGAAAGTGGTATGATTGATGATTGTTCTATATTTGATTCTTTTTCTTTTTGTTTTTTATTTCATTATGTTGTCAATTGTGCCTTTTCTGTTAACCTTCTCACTAAGGGTAGAAAAACATTTCTATTTCATTTCTTTTAGTGTCACAGTTTCCCCCCCCCTCTGTCCTTAAAGAGACAATCAGAGACTCTGCGTCTGATAGAAGAAAAAGTTGGCTACGATCTACATACTGTGGGGTCGGGCTCCAAATTCCTCAATAGGACACCCATAGCACAAGAGTTAATAACTAGAATCAACAAATGGGACTTACTCAAACTAAAAAGTTTTTTCTCAGCAAAAGAAACAATAAGAGAGGTAAATAGGGAGCCTACATCCTGGGAACAAATCTTTACTCCTCACACTTCAGAGAGAGCCCTAATATCCAGAGTATACAAAGAACTAAAAAAATTAGACAATAAGACAACAAATAACCCAATCAACAAATGGGCCAACGACCTGAACAGACACTTCTCAGAGGAGGACATACAATTGTAAGGGTCCGGCGAAATGTCGGAGAAAGAGACCACAAGAGACTGTCTTATGCAACAGCAGAAGGGAGGGTTTATTTGGAGACCAGCATGCTAGGGCCCAGAGCTCTCTATAGCAAAGAGAGATAGAGCCCTGAGAACAGCTTGAGCAGAGCTTATATACTTTCCCTGGAGAGGGCAGTGAGAGAAGTTACATTTTGTAGTTTGGCAGTTGGGGACAGCTCATTCTGGGAACAAGATTAGCAGACAGTCCACAGTTGGGGACAGCACATCCTGGGAACAAGATTAGCAAACAGTGTTTTGTTAAGCATATAGAAAAATGGAGTGACAAGTACCTATTTTATTAACCTTTCACAATCAATCAACAAGTACATGAAAAAATGCTCACCATCTCTAGCAGTCAGAGAAATGCAAATCAAAACCACCCTAAGATACCATCTCACTCCAGTAAGATTGGCAGCCATTGTGAAGTCAAACAACAACAAGTGGTGGCGAGGATGTGGGGAAAAGGGTACACTTGTTCATTGTTGGTGGGACTGCAAATTGGTGCAGCCAATTTGGAAAGCAGTTTGGAGATTCCTGGGAAAGCTGGGAATGGAACCACCATTTGACCCAGCTATTCCCCTTCTCGGTCTATTCCCTAAAGACCTAAAAAGAGCATGCTACAGGGACACTGCTACATCGATGTTCATAGCAGCACAATTCACGATAGCAAGACTGTGGAACCAACCTAGATGCCCTTCAATAGACGAATGGATAAAAAAAATGTGGCATTTATACACAATGGAGTATTACTCTGCATTAAAAAATGACAAAATCATAGAATTTGGAGGGAAATGGATGGCATTAGAGCAGATTATGCTAAGTGAAGCCAGCCAATCCCTAAAAAACAAATGCCAAATGTCTTCTTTGATATAAGGAGAGTAACTAAGAACAGAGTAGGGACGAAGAGCATGAGAAGAAGATTAACATTAAACAGGGATGAGAGGTGGGAGGGAAGGGAGAGAGAAGGGAAATTGCATGGAAATGGAAGGAGACCCTCAGGGTTATACAAAATTACATACAAGAGGAAGTGAGGGGAAAGGGAAAAATAATACAAGGGGGAGAAATGAATTACAGTAGAGGGGGTAGAGAGAGAAGAGGGGAGGGGAGGAGAAGGGGGATAGTAGAGGATAGGAAAGGCAGCAGAATACAACAGACACTAGTATGGCAATATGTAAATCAATGGAAGTGTAACTGATGTGATTCTGCAATCTGTATATGGGGTAAAAATGGGAGTTCATAACCCACTTGAATCAAAGTGTGTAATATGATATATCAAGAACTATGTAATGTTTTGAACAACCAACAATAAAAAAAAAGAAAAAAAAAGGCAATCAGGCCACAGGAAGAAGTGAATTTTCTCAACATTAAGGGAGATTATAGTAACTTATTAGCCATAATACTTTTCTTAAGTAGTTTAACAAGTTATTTGATATATTCTTTCAGTTTGTTCCATTCTTTCAGAGTTTGAGCCTTTGAGAATTTAGCAAGATGAGCAACAAAAGTCTGTGCTGCCATTAAAAGAAAAGTTTTGTCTTTTTTTTACCTTTATTTTTTTAATTTATTTTTTTATGTGGTGCTGAGGATTGAACCCAGGGCCTCACACTTGCTAGGCGAGCACTCTACCACTGAGCTACAACCCTAGCCTCAAGTTTTGTCTTTTTATAAGTAATTTACCTAGATTCATTGGAAAAAATTATGTGAATATCCCATAAGCTGAATTGGCATTAAATTAAAACTAAAAATCTAATTTATTTCAGCCAAAAAATGAGCTGGATATTGTGCTGCTTCTAATAAAATTTGGAGTAATATATGTGTGTAGTGTTGTTAATTTTTGCTGGAACACATTCATCTACTGATGTTAGATAATTTTAATGATTGCTTGAATCCTACTTCCTTGACTTTTTAAAATGAATTCTATAGGTACTATTTCAGAGGTATTGATAGGCTGTTTCTTTTCCCAGCCTTTCCATTTCAATTTACTGTTTGTTCATTTAAAATAGCAATGATTCATACTGATTTTAGTGTGCTACAGTATAATTTATCTTGATGCCAAAATTTTTGCTGTTCGAGCCAGCAAAAGTTAAAAGCCATGAGTTTAGATTCTTATAGAAATAATGAGGCATTCCTGTGTGTTGAAGGATTTGAGTGAGAACAGTTGGAGGGCAGAGGTGGCATGGATGGGAATTTGGAGTGGATCAGAGAGGAGCCATCATTACTCATGAGCTTTTTAGAGGAGCTCAGCTTTCTAAGTCCATACTTTTATTTGGTGTGTGTGTGTGTATGTGTTTGAGAGAGAGAGAGAGAGAATATGTATCCAAGACTGAGACTGAGACCTAGACCCAGAGAAAGAAAGAGACACAGAGGCACAGATAGGGAAGGAAAGAGAGAAGAGAAAAAATGAAACGGAGAAACACAGAGAAGCTATTTCTAGTTCAGTACTGCAAAGGGCTTGTGACACCTTAGTGTGCTTCTGCAAATAGTACTTGGGGGCATAGTGAGCCTGTTATAGGAGTGTAAGTGAGGGGAAGAAAAACAGAATGATATTAAGTAATGAATTTTGTCATTAAAAGAGCTGACACCATTCCATAGCTTGTCTACTCTAACAAGGACTGGTAAACTGCCTTTATAATTTAATTCAACATAAAATCTCCAGATTTTTAAAAAAATTTTTTTAAAAACTTCTGATTTAGAAAAGGTATTTTTTTTTACTAAGAATAGCATTTTAATTTTAATTTTGAGATACCTTCTAAGCCTATTTTCCCCAGAACAAGATAAAAAGTACAGAAGACAAAGAGCCAATTCATTTTTGGAATAAATTTAGGAACTTAAATTGTTCAATTTTTCTATATGCAACTCTTTAACAAAAACTACTGGCACCACCTTAATTGTAAATTCTCATAGGACTTAAAAGTTTATTGCCCTTCAATCCAACTCTCTTGAAACACGTGACAATAAACTACCTTTGGAGGAAAAAATCCTATCATTTGGTAATAACATAATTTTATTTTTTAACAAGTCCTTTATTCCAAGTATAACTTGCTGGCTTGGAGGTCAGTTTTGGAATGAAATGGAATATGCCTGAAGAAAAGCTTGTTCCCAGCCACTTTTCTGTCTCAACCTGGTATTCTCAAGTCAATTTTGCTGTATTACCTACATATTAGAATTCTCTCCCAGGGCTTCATTTGTTGAACTTCTCTGAGAACAAATGGTTTTTATGTTTCAAATAATTATTTCTTTCAGATCGGTTTTCCTAATTACACAATTATTACCAACACTTCTTAGTTCCTACTTCCTTACCTTGGCTCTATAAAATGAATTGGCAATTTATAATTATATATGATCATTCTACCTAGACAGATGTTTTTAGAGCAAGAGAGAAAATGAACGAGGGAGAAGACTTATTTTGCTAGCCAATTCCGTCTACTGGTTAACAGACCTCAGAGCAAGACCTTTAATCTTACTTACAAAGTTTCCTCTTTGATTCATTTTTATTAAGACTGGAAATTAATCGGTCAGTATTTCACATTCATGATTAACCCATCCAGAACTCAAGGTCTGCTTATTTTAACATGTTGGCCTTCTCTTCACAAAATAATTTGATATTTACACACACATTTATTCATTCCTTCAAAATTTTTAATTTCTCTTTAGTCATCTGTTTTTGACCAAAGAAAGATATCATTCTCTAAAAGGTGATATCTATAACGTTTAGCTCAGCTTTTCAAAGACAATTCCTCCCTCATACACACTTTCATCTGAAGCTACTCCATGACCTGTGATCATATTGCCTACCCAGTGCCGCCATCAGGAAATGGAGTTGCAAGAGGTACATGTGCTTCACAGCTGTTCCTTTTTTTTTATTGTCCTTCTTAGAAATAGATCTGGACTTTGAGAAGGATTCCATACATGACACCTAATGATATTAATGATAATATGAAATTGTATTCCTTTTGGGGTCCAAGACTTAAGGGGTTGTCTTTTATGTTTTTATGTGGTAGACTAATTTATCATTTTGTTCTTTTATTCCACAAATATTTATTCTAAACTTAGTCTTGAACAACTCAAGTCTTTTTAAATCATATAGGAACTGTGAATGTTACTATTGTTTACTGTAATTTCATTTTGGGTATGTTATACTGGTTTAAGAATGGCATTTACCCATCTCTCATAATATAAAGCCAGCAGAGAATAAACATGGATACAGTAAGTATAAATATAAACTTCCATATGATTTATTGTTGTTCCTTTACATAAGAAACAGTAATATACAAGTTACACTGCTTTAGAATGTAAAATGGATAAAAATGTGTACAAAAAAGCACATTCCTAGAAAAAGTTATTGGCAAATAGTAAAAACTGGGGAGTAAAAAGCAAAAATCAAAACAAAACAAAGAAAAGAGCAAAACCAACAATTCTTCAATTCAGTGTGCAAACATATAAAAATAGAAATACTAACTCTATGGGCAGTATTTCCTGATAAATTATTTAAATAGCATATCTACACAATCTGAGATATCTATTCCAATGGCAATGAGAAAATAATTTATAAAAATAAAGCAATGATATACAAGATGATAGAAAAAAAACACAACTTTCAGAAATTGTATTTAACATTTCAATGCTATTTCCTTACTGGGAATATTTTTTTTCTGCAAAGAATTTTTATACTATGTACAACATTGACTTTTTTAGGTACTACAGTAGCTTTAAGTTTGTTAGACACTTAAACTCTTTCTGCTTGATCCCAAAATTCTTTACTCAGTCACACAACAAATGAGGTAATATTTGTATATAAGTTTCACCTTTGTCATTTCTTTCTCTTTTGGAAAAATGGAAAAAAAATAGGCGTATGTTTTTATTCTCCCTGGAAATAGGCACAAAGGATGGGATCTCATGGCTTTTTTTGCAATCCAAAATACTTGCAAACAGACAACCAGAAATTCTTGGAAAGACAAAACAAAGAAGAAAGAATTCTAAATCATTCACTCTAAGCACAAAGTGAAAAGGCAGCTCGTTGTGCTGATTTTCCATGTGCCAGTTTTAAAGAGGTTTGCTGATAAATCTCAGCTACCTGCTCTCAAACATTTTCCATATGAAATCTTATTCCAGGTAGAACAGAGTTAATAAATAATCTGTATTTACAATCTTACAGTCATGAAGACTTCTAACAAAGATGATATGGATAGTCCTTACACTACTTCCTGTTCCACGAATAATCTTTCAGACAAATCCTCCAGAATATGTATAAAATAAATATTTTACACTGTAAAGCATTTGTTAAACAACAACAACAACAACAAGCCCAAGAAACTATAGTCCAAAAGAGATTTGAAAAACTCCATGGTAATTCAGGAAGATAGAAAAGGAATGTTTTAGTTAGATTGATAATAATTTTGTGCCTTTCTAACCATAAAAATATAAGCACAGCTGCCCCTCCTTTGGGAGGCAGCTAGAGCTCACTGAGATGGTAGGTTTTCCTATTTTCTGCTACATCTGCACAAGATACATCTGAAATAAAACCAACAATTTCAATGTGACCAGGCAATGGCAGCCAGTACTGCCTTGTACTTCTGACACCCTGTTCTGGCCACTACAAGTGATATGTTAACGGCGGGACCAGGGAGGAAGTCCAGAGCCAGTCTTTCCCTCCCTGCCCTCCTTCTATTTGAGTGCCTATTTACGTGGGTTAATCAGCTAACACTGGTCAGCATCATGAAATCCAGCAATAGTCTTTCAATCCCCTGAAAGTGATTTAGTACCGAACATGTAACAGTTCCTCCATATTTTCTTCATACCTTTGTCTGTTGGGTATGCACCCTCTCCTAAGTGCTTTGGCCCTGCTCCCCCTGTTCCTAAGGGAGTATGTTGGGGTGGTTTTGTTTGCTAATTCTAATGAGTCCTCCCTTCTCTGACATGCCTGAAAATGCTTCTGAGTCCATTACTCAGAGATGGCCTTGCAAAGCACCGGCTCTGGGACAAAGCAGAGTGGAGCAGGCACCATGCCAACTGAAGCAAGTAGATGCTTTTGCTTTTTCGAAAGCAAACCAGAGTTAATTGTTTATATTCTTGGAAGATGTCTCTCATTCATTGGAGGCCGAATGCTGAGTCTGTGTTTGAAAACTGCATTTTCTTGAGGCAGGTCACATGTTCTAGGAGTTCACACCAATGCAAGCAGAGAAAAAAAAAAAAAAAGGAAGGCAAGGAGAAGTGATCCTGGGGTTTGCTTAAGCCCTTGGTTCTAGAAGGTGCAATACCAGCATTGGTTGTGATCAGTAGTCTGATCAACAGCTTGATGATTAGGAATCTGTTAAATGCATAAACAAATACATAAATGAAAATTAGTAAGGGCAAAATCATCTTAACAGTTAACAGATTAACAAGACAGAGATAGCTATAATTTTATAGTGACAAAAAGCATTAGCATTTCATTTCCTTTGCCGACATTGATGCCAGGAGACTGACATAGCATGGCCTTCCAGAAGTTGTGTTATGCTTTCTAAGGCCTTCAGTGTTAAAAGTTTAGGAGTTTTATTTTTAAAATATACGCTCAAAAATTCTATCACAAGCTAAGTATTTTTTGAGTACTATCAACCATCTTTCTTTACTCTTTATAACTGATGCCTTTGATCTTGTAGGCTTCAGGCCCTGGCTCAGTATTTATAAGCACTTATTTTATGGTAGGTTCAACACTGGTCTCAGAGAGAGCTTAATCAATCACTGAAAAAATAAGGAAGATACAAAACTAAGGCTAATAGTGCAAATTAATTTAGCATGCTGGTATGAAGATGAAACTCCTTTTCCCTCTCTGTATACAGGGACAACTGTGATGGCATGAAGAAACCCATAAGCAGAGTGTGAGATGTGTAACATACAAAAATATTAATAAGGTCTCAGGTGTCCAGCTGCTTATCTATAGTTTACCTCTGCACCATGTAGAAAGAGCACAGATATTTCTAAGCAAATTCATATTGTTAATAAGGACTCAGGATTTCACTAGCCACAGTTCATAAGCATCATTTCATTTTTAGCACTGTGTCTTCCAAAGCAAAATATAAATAACTCTGCCCCTAAAATAGTCTCTAAATCAGCCTCTCCCACGCTCAACATCCTGTTAATTTGAGTTAGATATGTCAACTGTACATTTGTTGCAATGTCGTTCCTACCTCTACATTCATATTTCAGGTCAGAGAAGAACACCATTTCTTGAGAGAAGACAAACAATCCTAGCCGACCACCAGCATAGGTTTTGTCATAGATGGGTCCTGAGTCAGCCATGATTTTCTTCCCTTCATACATTATCACTCTGCAGGAAAAATAGACCTCATTAGTGACGAGGCTCCTTTTTGTTCTCCTCCTCCTTGACTATCAGTATGACTGGAAGTGAAATTTAATCAGTGCAATCTTACCTAATGAAACCTGTCTTTGGCCTGTGGCTGAGACGCCATCTGTAGGCAGTAAAATCTTTCCAGCCTATGTGACGAGGGTCATGCCACAGGGTGCGCACCTGGAGGAAAGGGAAAAGGTTGAAACATAGCTCCATCAGGAGATTTATATTTTGTTCCATAAGAAACAGTGCTTGAAAGGCACCACAGTGACCTAGATTAGAGGGCTGTAGTGTAGGATTTTCCCCAAGGCTTCTCTCCTTGTATGCCATTCAATGAATATAAAGCAGAAAGAAATCAAAGGAGTTTTTGTTCGAAGAGGCTGAAACTGCCTTTGGATTTGAAGAGTAACAACAAGCTTCTCTCCCATGTACTATTATGATTCTTCAAAGCAGGACTTAATGCTTTAGTAGGTGATGCTGGGAACTTTACATCTAAGACTCCCCATTGGGAATCTTGGCCAAAGCCCAGTGTTCCCAGTACTAGTCAAGAACCCATCCCTTTTGAAGGGTGTCACTTCTTACCTGGCCAGGGGTGTTTCCTGTGTGCCACAGGGCATTTCGTAGGTGCTCGCCAGGCCCTGTGGTAGAGTTCACAACTTTTACTGAAAGGCCTGAGTATCCCTGAGCCCTTGTAGGGTTGGTGTCCCAGTAGGACTGGGTGACTTGCTTCCACATAACAACATAGAAGCGGCTGCTGGACTGGTAGCCAAACACAAATCCAGCGTAGTCATCATCCCTTTCAGTGTTGATGAAGAAGGTGCCACTGAAATCCACAGCATTAAACTTATCAAAACCTGGAAGACAAGGCCAATCCAAGTTAAAAACTGCAGCCTTCATAAGGTTCTCATTTATGTTCCCAGATATCCTTAGTGCCCATGGGGACAGGTCCAACCACCAGAGTTTGTATTTGCTTCTTTCCCATGTATGTCTTTGCCTCTTGGTGTAAGAACTCACTACTCACCTACAGCAAGTCCAGGATCACAGTTGACAGTCTGCACGAGCTCTTTACCCTGATGGCGGACAACCCAGTTAGGGTCATTTTGGGATGTCCCTTTGGGATCTAGAGGAATCATCTGGAATCGGCGGAAATCGGTCTCACTGATGTCAACATTCTCAGGACAGATGTCATCAACGTCTGGCACATTGTCATGGTCAAAGTCATCTTTGCAAGCATCACCTCGACCATCACCTAAGGTCAGAAATGCAAAAGGGCTTAGTGAAATTCTGAAATGTTGTAATGGGTGGTAGAATTCAATACCTTGTCAAAGTTGACATTTAGTCACTTTGTCCTCTCAAATGTATTCATCTTTGTTTTTATTTTCTCCATCCAGTCATGATGTCAGTTACCCTCTTAAAAAATAACTATGCTCACTTACCATCAGAGTCCTTCTGGTCAGGATTGGGCACCAGCCTGCAGTTGTCCCTGTCATCAGGAATGCCATCATTGTCATCATCATGGTCACAAGCATCTCCCTTGCCATCCTTATCATGGTCAGCCTGGTTAGCATTGGGCACGTAGGGACAGTTATCTAGATTATTCTGGTGGCCATCTTCATCAATGTCCTGATTGTTGTCACAGGTGTCTCCAATGTGGTCGGAGTCAGAGTCCAGCTAAAAAAAGAGACATAAAAGGAGGGTAAATCAAAGTATTAACCCCCAATGTTAAAGATTACATTAATGCGTCTATAACAGGGAAAATTCTCCCATGTTTGACATGGCCTGTGAGTTTCATGTTTATTTTTTTACTACTACAGAAAGATATTACTATTAACCATTAAGTTTGAAAAGTGTTTTTCTTTTTTAATCTTTGTTTTTAAATGTAAAATGAGAAATAATATTTAAATTTTTTAAATACAAAACTTTCTAACAGTTATTTATTTAATCATTAAGGTTGGAATGTAATGTTAACTGCTTACATATTAATGTTAACTGAAAATCTTCTGGGTACATTGGTAATTTTCCATTGAAAGTTTCAGTTGTAAAATAGTTGACAGGTCAACTTCTCTCAATCAGAAAATAACGGAAACATGGCACTACTTCCTCTGCACATTATCTTGGTAATATGTAGGAGAGATCAATTATTTTTTATTTTTAAGGTATTTGGTTTTATATATCTATAAGAACTGTCATCTATTGGTTAAAGTAAAACTGAGTTTTTTCAAAACAGATTTTTCTCAGAGTACTTAGCATTATTCAATATGCATGAAATGCTTAGGGACTGTTTGTATACAAACTAGAATTTTTCTTGCAAGTACTTATGCTCTTCATTTGTAAGATTTTTATATGATGCTTGAAATTTGTTTTAAAATTTATTATAAGGGGGGATAGTAGGGGATAGGAAAGGTAGCAGAATACAACAATTACTAATAGGGCATTATGTAAAATTGTGGATGTGTAACCGACGTGATTCTGCAATCTGCATTTGGGGTAAAATTGGGGGTTCATAACCCACTTCAATCTAATGTATGAAATATGATATGTCAAGAGCTTTGTAATGTTGTGAACAACCAATAAAAAAAAATTTCAAAAAAAAATTTATTATAACTTGATAAAGCTTTAAAAGAGCAATAATTTAAAGGGGGAAGATGGCTTTCTCATTTCTTTTACTGTATAAAAATATTACTGCTTTTGAAAAGCTGATTTCTAAACATCTAGAACAATGCATTTTGGGAGGGAAAAAAAGTCTTCTCTCAACTTTTATTCCTTGAAAATAATGATGGGCAATTACACACACACAAAAAATACTTTCAGACAAGAAACCTATTTTGTGTTTAATGTCTATTTGTAATCCTTCCTAGTATGGATGAAAGATGATCTGTTTGTAATTTTAGATACTTTGGGAAAATAAGAGGGGTTTTCTCCAGATTTTGGAAGTATTTTTAGTTTGATGATTTCTTATAGCTAGATTATATCATAAGCCATGAAAATAAATTTTATTTTATTTCTGGACATTTTACCCTCTTACATATGATAAATACTATTATATGATTGTTAGGTCTTTGCTTTGTATAGTTTATCTTAACAATGGTAGATAATGCTGAACAAGTCAAGTGGCCTTTCTTACAGGAGACAAGATTGAAGTTACCAGACATTCTCATTAAAGATCTGTGGAACTCTGCACAGGGCTCACATTAGGAAATGTTTACATGGATACACTACAGCAGGCTCGAGAATTTTGAGCATTATGACAATGAAAGAGTTTGACCTCTATTAAATTCATTGTTTCAAAAGCCCAGCAGGGGACATTCCAATACCTTACTGAAAGAATCTGAAAGGAGTCCACCTACCTGATCTGGATTGTGTTCCAGGGGGCAGTTGTCACACTGATCTCCAACTCCATCCATATCAGTGTCCTTCTGGTCCACATTGTAGACATATTGGCAGTTGTCTCGTTCATTGAGGATACCTGCAGAGAACAGGGGACATGTTAAGAACTAGACTCTGCAGCCATGGACATTTCAATCCTAACAGTCATGATGTAAGTTTAAGCTGTGTGAGTTTTCTGTCACCTTCAGGCTCACTGATACAGGGTGCGGGGGGTACCTTACCATCTCCATCAATGTCTGCGGCGCAGGCATCTCCTTCACCATTGTTGTCTGTGTCTGCCTGGTCTGGGTTATGGTTGTAGGGGCAGTTGTCACAGCGGTCTCCCACATCATCTCTGTCATAGTCATACTGGGCAGGGTTGTAATGGAACGGACAGTTGTCCTGCAAAGAGGAGAAATGGAGCACTTTATAGTGTTGCCTGGGAAACCAGCCGAAGCCTCCAAACACATGCACAATATGTATCCAACTGTAAAATTCTTCAAAAATTATCTTCTACTTAGGGGATATACTGAGTACTCAGTATAAGTAAAATGATCACTACAAAAATTAAAAGACAGGACATAATGAATGAAAATGGTGAAGAATGGATTGCTATTGTTTATACATAAGTGAGATGTAAGATATAACCTCAATATCTTAGTTCTCTGTCTACCCAAAGTAGCTTTTACTGTAATTTAGGTGACATTTGAAATGATTTTTGGGAACAAAGTGTCATTTGTGTATGCTGCAGTCTCTCTCAAATGAGGGAGAAAAAGTTGTGATAAAAAATAGAACCCTTGGGGCTGGGATTGTAGCTCAGTAGTAGAGCGCTTGCCTAGCATGGGCAGGACCCAGGTTCAATTCTCAGCACCACGTAAAAATAAAAGGCATTGTGTTGTGTCCATCTACATCTAAAAAATAAATATTAAAAAAAAAACAAACCAAAAAACAGAACCCTCATTTAAAATTTCTCTTGGCAACATCTATGTCCTCAAATCATTGAGACATGATGGATAATTCCTAATTAAGTATCAATTTCTTGAATTCTAAAGTGTTCCAGGCTGTTGTTGAACAGAAACTATTTTGTCTTTACCCTGTCATCTGGAATTTTGTCATTGTCGTCATCATCATCACAGGCATCACCAACTCCATCCTTGTCATAGTCTTCCTGCCCTGAGTTGGGAAGGTTGGGGCAGTTGTCCTAGGAAAGAGAAGACACACATTACAGCTATAGTTTGCATTCAATGCTCATCACATGCTCGAGGAACTGCACCAAGATATTCCAAACAGGAAAAGAATGGAATACTGCCCTATAACAGCATACACACTTTTATGGGAAGGCTAAAATGAAATGTTTTCTTGGGGGATGGATATATACAGTTGGTATTAGTACTCTAGGCTTTATGGATACTGTGAATACAAATCATACTCTGCTGGTATTTATTACAGCAGTGAACATTTTTTTTTTGGACAAAAGAATTGACTATGGGGCACAGTTGCCAAAAAAAGTCTGCTCATTCATATTCTTGGCACCAAATACTAATGACTTTTAATGCCCTTCTGTCTTTGGGAGATTTAATCTTTCCGTTTCATTTTCAAAGTTCCAATATTTAAAATTGCTTAGCATGTTCCTCTGAACAGGGTCTTCTTTTGGGTGGTCCATGAGGAAAGCTGGCTCACCTTTTTGCAGTGGTACGTTGCATTGGCCACACACACCAAGTCCTCGTTTGGCCAGCCATCCAGGTCTGTGTCCTCCCCACAGATGATGCCATTGCCAGCATATCCAGGTTTGCACTCACAGCGGTACATGGGGTCACTGTAGTGGCCCAGGTAGTTGCACTTGGCATTCTTGTTGCAGTCATGTGTCCCATCTGTGCAGGGGTTTCGGGGCTTGCATACCTGAGGGTACACCATCCTGTTGTTAACATGGAGCTTTCAAGAGTTCCCAGCTATAATGGAAATAACAGCCTAGATCCCAATCATCTCCAAGTAGACAGAGACCCCACTGGAAGAATGTAAGATACTTCTGTCCCTTCCCATTCTCTCCAGGCTTTAGGCAAATGTTACTTTATATTTGGTTTTCTTGAAATCGCTCAGCATGACTATTTGCTCACAACTTCTTTCAGAACAACATTTTCAACTATAGTGGCTATTAAGTTTTGCTTCTAAAACTAGAATGTGTACTTACTGCCCTCCCATTTTTATTCAGGGTATGAAATTTCACTCCCCCCTTTGCTAGTTGTTTTAGTCAAAGATAGCTCTCTTTTACACTGGTCTGCTAGTCCAGTCTACTGTACCTGTTTGTTGGCCATGGCATGCTCGACACCTCGCCCAAAGGGCTGTGAGCCAGTGAAGCGTGGAGGGCAGGGCAAGCAGTTATAGCCAGGGTCTGTGTTCTCACATCTGTGCTCCCCGTTGTGGCTGAAGCAGGCATCAGGCACTTCTTTGCACTGTGGAGGAAGTACAGGTTTGCTTAACATATAGAAAATGCTGCCTTAAGAAAGTGCTAGAACAAGTTAGCTACTTTCCTATATCTAGTGACTCAGAGCCATCAGTTCCTCACCTCATCAACATCTTTGCACTGGATGCCATTTCCACTGTAACCAGGAGGACAAGCACCACATTTCCAGCTGCCATCAGGATAGCTAGTACACTTGGCACCAGCAAAGCAGGGATTGGATAGGCACCCATCTGATACAAGGGAGAGAGACAGAGAATTGGTTGGTTTAAGCTGCTGTTATTGTCATGGCAGCCACTTAAAAAGCAATACAAAAGAAGACACTGTCCCTCTGCTACTGATAACTTGAAGATTATACTGTGCTCCTGCATTTTAGAGTAACCAAACCACTCAGGACCAATCAAAGCTGGAACCAAATTGAATGCTGACTGAAGCATTCAGTAAAATTAAAAGGTCCTAGGGTGATTTTGTCCCGGGCTCACCAATTGGACAGTCCTGCTTGTTGCAGACTTGGTTTTCTGTCACATCACCAATGCAGTCTTTGCCTCCAAACTGGGGCATGGGGTTGTTGCAGAGCCGGCTACGTTTTTGCACCCCTCCTCCACAGGTGACAGAACAAATGTCCCACGGTGACCAGGGACCCCAGCCTCCATTGACTGTTAAAAAAATATGAATCATACAAAAATAAAGGTCAGTTTTCAAATGCTCTACCTGCCATAGCAGACTCCCCTAAGCTTATTTGAGAAACTTCTGCCACCCTGACATATGGAAAGAATGTCTGGGAAGAGGGTGAGTTTGAAATGGTGTTCTTTCTGTTTTTCATTAAAAGAAGCTGAGCATGCAGGACTTTGCTTCTGTTTGTTTCTCTAGTAAGTAACCTTCCCCCTTATATGACCCACTGGAGTGGAGGCTGCAGACACCAGGCAACCAGCTGGGCAGAGCTGCTGCTCATGTGCAGCCCCTGGTCAGGCTCTCACTTACTGGGGCAGGCGTCTTTCCTGCAAGCTTTGGTCTCCCGGGCTTCGCCTTCACATGGTTTCCCATTCATCTGGGGGCTGGGAGAGTTGCAGAGCCGAATCCTTGTGATCACACCATCACCACATGTCACAGAACAAGATGACCACGGGGACCAGTGGCTCCAGCCGCCATCCTGTTTAACTAAAGTACAAAGCTGATGTCACAAATGGTGCTGGTTTGGAGCTAGATAAATAGAAGCCTAGAGCATCCAGAAATATTTCCAGAATATGGTCAATAGCAACTAAAACTACTGTATGGTACAAATTGGCTCTTGGCCACATATCCAATGTCAACATGGAGTTATATCTACCAGGGACAGATAACATGTAGCTGTCTCTGTGGGTTGTCAATAACCTAACATTTACAGGGTACTTACCATGAGCCAAGCTCTGTGCTTTTTTCTTTATATACATTATCCAAATAAAATGCTTAAAATAACCTTAGCAGAAACTATTACTACCCCTAAGTTGCAGATGAGGCAAGGGCTGTAGGGAGGATAGGTTGTGTTCAAGGTGCAGAGATAAGTGGTAGAACTAGGATTCAGATCCTGAGATTTCTAAAACCTGTGCTCTAAGGCTCCATAGTGCAGAGTGACTCTTGGTGATGACAAATCAGACTTCCCTATCCCTAAGTGGCCAAGATGCTTACATCTCTTGTCACACTCCTGAATGTGGCAGGTCCGTGTCTGGACTGAGGAGCCCTCACATCGGTTGTTGAGGCTGTCACAGGAGCGACCGCGTTGCTGAATTCCATTGCCACACGTTGCAGAGCAGGAAGTCCACTCTGACCATGGAGACCAGCCATCATCTGCAGAGTCGCTGGCTGCAGGGGAACAGAGATTGGTTAGTACCAGATGATTAGGATGAGCTGTTCTTTAGACAGCTGTTTAGGGCTATTCATTTGCCAGAGGGTATAGAAAAATATACTTTTTTTTATCCATTTGGCTTTATTGAGATATGATTAGTAAATAAAAACTGTTTATATTTGATGTATACATGTGATATTTTGATATATGTATACATTGTAAAGTGATTACTACTGTCAAACTCATTATTACATTCTCACTTCACATAGCAACCTTTTGTGTGGTGATTTAAGGTTTTCTCTTAAAAAATTTCAAATGTACAATTCAGTTATCTTAACTATAGACATCATACTGTACATGAGCTCTCCAGAACTTGATATCAAGTGGTATAAAGCTTCAGTTATGTAGGATGGAAAGCAATATATTTCTTAGGCAACCAGGTGAGGCCCTATGGATGAGGATCTTTGGGCTAATCAGATGCTTTGCCCAAGTCAGTACAGCTGAGACTTTTCAGTGTTATGTTCTATTCACTACTTCTTCTTTTCTCCTTTTGGAGCATTTCAGATGAGTTTTCCTTCACTGACTTAAGATATTCCATAGGCATTTCCATTCTCAGCTTTCTAAGAGTGCTGGAGTTTGGTGCAGGTGATAGGAGTCATTTTTGACTGTCAGAGAAGCCCCAGACCATGTGACAGACAAGCATGAAGGCAGTTGGGTTGCTGTTGGCTCTGGCTCTAATTTGGCCACGAGGTCAGTCAATTTGTTGATATTCTCACCCTAAGCATGTGGAGCCTTCTTTGTACATATTTTCACAAGAGGAGAATGTGTTTGTTTATCTTCTGCCCAGGCACCAATGACTACAATCACATCTATCTATCTCAGAAGACAGAGAACTTGTTTTCTTTTGCCATCAGTTGGAAATTTTCCTTGCAATCCCTCATTAAAGTTCAGAATACTGCTAGTCTCCATCCAGCTTTGTTCCCTGTAACCCACATCTTGAGTGCATGCTGAACAAAAAGAGATATACCCATGGCCACTACTGGGACTCCTGGATGAGAATGGTTTTTCTGAGTTGTGGTCCATATATGTAGAGGTGTGTAGAGGTAGGGGTAGGGGTAGGTGTGTGTGTGTGTGTGTGTGTGTGTGTGTGTGTGTGTGTGTGAAGGGCAAGTGCTACTTTCCTGTCTTCTTCCTTATCTTTGTTGTGATGAATCACTTTTATGACTTGTACCTAATACATTAAATATCATCTCAGCAAAGTGATTAATTTATATTGGCAATAAAAACCAGAAATAAGGTGCCATGAAACAACACAGTGCCCAACTTCTTTTAGGGCCCTGAAACTCAAACTGATGTTATTCTCTATCACTGCAGATAACACAGGCAGAATTTTTAGACCCACTTTAGTCCAGTGTTCACACCACAAACCTGTTGATTTCTTTAGTTAACAACTTTTTCATTACCTCTAAGGTTAAATTCTAAAAGAAGTCAACTTAGACCTATTGCTGCTACATATCCATCTCCTTTCCTCAAAGCATAAACTTAAAATCAATAAGCTAAACCAGGATCATTACTGCCTATACCATAATCCAGATGAGTATCTAAAATTTTGTCATAATGAAGTTTTGGGTTCTATGCAGCAGCCAAGCTGTAGGTTAATCAGTTGTGCAGCAAGAAACAGAATGAAAATATATGATGGAGATGGGACTGGGATCCAGTGTTGTGCCCAGCTATCTAGGGTGTATTAAAATTGATCTAGTCACTAAAGAATGGTTATGCCATTTTAGGAACTTACGCCAACACCGTGGGCAGCATTCTCCATCAGGAACAGTGGCATTTGAGCAGGGCATAATGGGACAGGACACCTTTTTGCAGATGGTGACTGAGTTCTGCAGGGTAAGAGAACAAGGGGAAAACAGGCTACTGAGCATATTGGAGTCAGAAGTTTACAAAATGCAGCATTTCCATTACAAGCCACAACATGCCAAGGGTGTAAGTGCTCTAGTGAAATGGTTTTAATAGAAGATCTGTCTGTTGTATTTGCAGCCACCAGTATTATATGTTCTAGTGCTAGTTGCTTGTCTCTCCATTCTTCAGAGATTTTTTTTAATTGCTACTCAGGCATGAAAGTTATAGTACAAATAATTTATATAAGGGGAAATGGACAAATGTTAATGGGTCAAAATCAATATCTAAAGTCGAATTCCCAGATGACTTTTTAAATTTAATCCATCCTTAGGGGGAAAAGAAGAACTATGAGCATTTCCCCCTCATCCATAGATCTTGCTTTATATTATATTGGAGAAGAATGGGCATTTAAAGAAGTTGGCTCCCAACCTCAGTAATCTGTGATTTGTATTAGCTTTACTTTGCTCGATAACCTAGATAAACCCCAAACTCACTGCCACTGGTGTGGGGACACATGCCAGCAGGCAGTGCCATCTGAGCCAAGTAGATAGTGACATCCTACCAGTGTGGGGCTATGTGATTTGGACAACAGTCAGTACTGTGTAAAAGAACCTCTGTGCCAGAGCTGGGTAGGGGGAGCAATGTTTTAAGGAGGTTAAATTTACCATTGACATTAAAATTGACATTCAACACTTATTCTTTGAAGTAAATAAGCTAAATTATTCAGATGTCTAAGTAGATTTGTTCTCCTAGATATTTGGCCTGGGGTAGAATTAAGACTTGATAAGACTTCTGAGAGTTTAAAGAAGAATTCATAAATGTCATAATTGCATCTCAAAGAAAAGACCATTTTGGTAATCAGGTCGTGGTACTTAAAAAGAACTTGTGTGGCCACTAGGTATTTCCTGAGAGTGTGTTTTTAAATGATCAATTCTTATTTTAGTTTGTGACCATCCCTTACCTGACAGTGACACTCAGTGCAGCTATCCACAGTCCATTCCTCATTATTCCTATACTGAATCCCGTTGTGATAGCAGAGTGGAGGCTTCCTCAGTTCATTGGCCAGCACTTTGTTCTCTTCCGTCTAAGGAGGGAAGAACTATTGTTAGTGCTCAGCCTCATTTGGGGCCATCTCTGATGGACCTTCAAGGGCGAGTGGGCTGGGAGCAGAGGCCACTGACCACTTTGTGGATGCTGTCCTGCAATGTGGTCACGATGGTGCGCAGGCCCCTGAGTTCCAGGACCATGCTGGACAGCTCATCACAGGAGATGCCACAAATAGCTTGCAGGTCCTTTGTCTTGTGGCCAATGTAGTTGGTGCGGATGGCAGGGCTGGAACCATTCACCACATTGTTGTCAAGAGTGAGGAGGACATTTGTAGCTGCTAAGAAACAAAATGAAAAAATAATAGAAGGGCTTCAAACAGATGATCTCATCAGCCAGCCCCTTGAGTTCATAGCTGTAAGACTTTTCATGTGAGACTAGGGATGCAGGAAGAGGGGATGTGTGGAATACCCATCAAGATCACTTTTGTAAACCTCTTAACTATGTTACCTAGGGTTAAGTTATGCACAAATACTTTTGTTTGGATTTCTTGGTCTATCTGTGGTGGAATTCCCCTTATTTCCTCATATTCCCTAAGAATAGAGGGGTACTCACCACTGGAGCACCCTTTGTTCCTGAGGATGTCTTCTGGTGTGGTTCCAAAGACAAACCTCACATTCTGCAGCACCCCCTGTGGGCAGAGGACATACATTACTTTTGGATGTTACGCGTGGGGTTGGGCTGGGGGTAGGGAGACTGTCTCTTTATGTTAGAAAAAGCACACAACAGCTTTTTCTTAAAAAGAGAAAGTTTAAAAGAGTTCCATTTCAAAATCATTATGTCAAAATAGCACACCAACATAAATTGCCAAACAACTTTAAAATCTTAATTGTGTCTTCTGCCAAGTCTTCAGCATTTTATAAAGAATTAAGTTATCAGCTAACTTGGGCACACAGGAAATGAAATCTGATACTAAATCCAGAGGATTTAGTATCAATAATGACACTCTGGTGTCAGAGTTAAATGTGGGAGTTCAAAGCCACAGTTGCAAAGATCTAGAAGATAAAGGAAGGAAGAAGCTATAGCAGCAAATAGCGACTGTTTGAATTTTTGATCCAGACTGGCAGCAGATAGCAAGGTGGTACTGATTTTGCTCATACAAAGTATCCATTTCACACCTATTAAAATTGGTGGAATGCATTTGAATAAATTATTTTCTTTGGAGCATAAGCAGTGTCTAATGCTTGAAGAGGGATGTTAACAGAAAAGGCTCTTTCCCAGGCCACCAGCATTGGCATCTGCATCACCTGCTACTAGTTAGAAATGCAAATTCTCAGGCCCCTATCCAGATCTATGGAATCTGAAACCCTGGGGGTGGGAGGGATCAGTATGTAATTTAACTGCACTGCAGGGGACTCTGGCACTCCTTAAGTTTGAAAGCTGTTGTTTTAGTCTAAGGGCAGTATTTCCTGTAGCTCTTGAGACAGGTCAGCAGACTAACAAATGACCCCATTGACCAGGGCTCCAAGAATAGGACTCACCTGAAAATTGTCATTGACGTCTCCCTTTGCAATGCGGAGCCTGGCGATATTGGCCAGGTCCCTGGTAAATATGTTTTGGATGGGGACATCCAGTTCAGCATTCTCCATCTTCTCACAGTCAATGTACAGCTGGGCCCTGTCTTCCTGCACAAACAGGGTGATGGTTTTCCACTGGCCAGTGGCCAGAAGAGCTTCTTCCACAGACACTATCTGCTGATTCCCCTGAACACTCAGGCTCAGGTCCAGGGTGCCTGCTTTGCCATTGGAGACCACACTGAAGATCTGGCCAGAGTGGTCTTTACGTTCCACAGCCAGCAGTGTGCCCCGGGTCTTCTTCATCTGCCTCAGGGAAGCCAGGAGGAGGAAACCTTTGTCTGCCCGCACAGCATCCACTAGGTCTTGGAACTTGTCATCAGGCACAGGGGGGATCAGGTTGGCATTCTCAATGCGGAAAGCTGGGCTGGATGGGTCAGGCCCCTTCACCAGCCGGCGCCCAGAACCCCTGCGGGCAGCTCCAGTGAGTTCAAAGATGTCAAAAACGCTGTTGTCTCCCCCAGACTCTGATAGACAAAAGAGGACACAATAAACTTTTTAGGCTGGGGCCAGGGGTAGAGGGCTTGTCTCTGAGTGGGTAGGATCAGAGGGACAGAGTGAAAACTCCTGGCAACCACTGAAAGAACTGAATAAACACCATGATCAGAGGGAAGCTGCCTCCTGATATTCAGTCAGGGCTCAGCAGTGAAACAGCAGGGCAGGAAGCATGGGAGAAGATGCACCTGAACTAGCCTGCACCTCTTCCTCTGCCCCCTCCCACTAAAGGGATCACAAGGACTCACCTGGAATTCGGTTGGTGTCACACACATGCAACAGGAACAGAACAATGAATCCCCAGGCCAGCCCCATGGTGGAGCTATTTGTGCCCAGCAGGGAACCTGTAGCTGAAAGCACAAGAGCCCAGGGTCAGAGACCAGCTAAGTAGGGATGGTGGGCAAAAATGGTGGGGGTAGGGGATGGGCATGGGGCCAGAGCCTGCACATCCCTCCGTGGCCCCACATTTGTTGGAATGAAGGACAACAGGATTTACTTTCCAGAGAGCAGCACACACATAAAATGAGAGAGCCCTGGAGCAGGGGATTGTAGTGTTCAAGTATGAGAGGCACAAAGAGCAACAGTCTGGGGCTTCTCCTTGGAAAGTCGAGGGTGAACAGCAAGACAAGGAGATGTAGTTTGGGGTACAGGGAGGACACCAGGAAGTAGGAACCTAGAGGACTGATGTACAGGTTCAGGGAGGATTAAGAGAATGGAAAAAATTCTCGGGGTGTCTTAACAAGTTTGTGAACGCCAAGGCTGGAGAGGATGGCTCTGGAGCCGTCCCATGAAAGATTACCCCCAGTAGCTGACGGGACAGGACAGGACAAGCAAAGGGGGAGAGTAGGATATTCCTGACTCGTTCTGACCGGCTGAAGCCGGGGGGAGGGCTTGAGGTGGATGGCCAGGGCAGCACTGTTGCTCTGCAGGCGGCCGATGTGGCTTACCTGTGTGGGCGCAGTGGCTGGAGTGCGGCAAGGGCAACGAGTCCTGAAGAGGCGCCGGGGCAGTCGGTGCGCCTGGGGAGAATCCGGAGGAGGCAGGAGAGCTCCGGGAGAGCTCGCAGAAGCCCGAACTCGCCGGCTGGCTCGGGGGCAGTGGCTGCAGAGGCGGAGGAGTCGCGCGCTTTTAAAGGGGCGCTCACATTCCTGGGGATTCCTCTGGCCAATGGGCGGCTGCCGGGCAGGAAGCGGGAGGGGGGGCCAGTCTGGGTTCCTCTCTCCGCCCCCCGCTGCCTGGCGCGCAACTTTCCAGCTAGAAAGTGAAGGGGGAGGCAGAGGTCGGGGCACAGGAGCACTGGAACTTCTCAGAAAAATAGGTGCCCGCCCACACAGCCTTGGCGCACACAGACTCAGCACTTAGGCTCTTGCGCCACGCGGGCCTGAGGCTTTCAGCGTGAGCATCCTGAGCACGACCCGCCTTTGGCGACCTCCAGAGACCCTAGGGGGCGGGGGAGGGGGTGCTTTTAGACAAACTCATCTCCTTGAGTGCCTGGGCAGTGGCTGAGAGACGAGAGACACCACTATGAGATGGAGACCGTTTTGTTAAAAAAAAAAAAAAAAGAAAAGAAAGAAAGAAAAGAGAAAGAAAGGCTTAATGGGGGTAAAAGGGACCTCGAAAGGACCAAAGAATTTTCCTATGGGGAGTTCTTGACCTTCATCCATCCATCCCTGTGGTTTGGGGAACCACATGTCTCCCGTACTCCGCGCTACTGCCCTGGCCCGCACGCGTGCCCTCGGCCCGACCCTCGAAGGGAGGCAGTAGGGTGTCGCGTCGGGCGGGCTGGGCAGTGTGCAGGCTGGTCTTCCCTCCCACTGTCCACGGGGCACACTTTCCAAGCTTTCCCCAGTTGCTGCGGCGCTTCCACAGCTTGCCGCTTGGGAGCGGTATGCGTATTCTGATCAAGGGCTCCTTTCTAATTGGGGATTTTTAAGGAAACAAACTCATATTCAGTTTCCTCAAGCCAAAACTGAAATTGTGTCTTGAAAAACAGTTTTTGTGCCCACTCGTGCTTCTTAACGTGACTCCTGGTTGGACAATTTGCAGAGCCAGATGGCTCCAGAGTCTTAAACTATTTACAGAACAGACTAATAGAGCAATAAATTACACTCTGCCTATTATTTTATTGCCCTTTTCCCTTCCTAAACGTTCTTTTCATTTTTCAGCTCTTGAAACCAAGGTGTGGGTTTGCATTTCTGTAGGCACACACATTGCCGTGAGTGCTGCTGCCTGATGCTTCTGTCATTGAAGTCTGGTCTCCAAGCCACTGTCCCAAGCCAGCATGACTCCAGCTGCCTGGAATTCCATTCATCTCTTTGGGAAGGGACGTCAGCGGCTGTCAATTCCCTGCTAAGGTCCTTGGCTATCAGGTTGGCCCTGAGACCAAGAAACAGGTAGAAGCATCACCAAATAAGGACCTCATCACAGGCAGACTGGAGTTTGGGGGTGTCAGAGGCTTCACTTTCCTTTCTGGCAGTTACACCTGCCAGGACTCCCAACTGCTGAAAACACCCACGACTTTATGTTCATCAATAACAATTTCACTTTTCTTGTGTGGGAGTGTTGTGTGATAAGGGGTGTGTGTGTGTGTGTGTGTGTGTGTGTGTGTGTGTGTAGGGGTGAGGGTTATAGGGTGAGTGTTTTCTAGTTACTCAATATACACATCAAGTGCTTCTAGAAGATAAGTATGTTCCTAAGACTTGTTTGTTTGTTGGGTTTCCGATGGTGAGAGGTAGGAATAAAAGTTTCTACGGATGATTAGTCAAAGCAGATTCCTGTCCTGAAAGTCATGGATGATGATTCATCCACACAGCACTGCAGATTTCAGACTCAGCAGCCTTGCATATCCTTCCCTTCCTGCTCCTTTCCCAGAATCCCATTTGCTCTTTGAAAGGTGATTTGTTTCTTTCTACTTGTCACTAATTCTTCCTGATACTGTGTACTTAGAACAGTTCCTGGAGGGATGGCCAACTGATGGCCAGGGCTTCTTAGGTCCTTTTGAGGATTTTGTACAGATCTGATGAGGGCTTGAATTCACAAGAGGCCCACAGAAGCAGGATGCATCTTTTCTTGTATAGAGAGGTCATCTCCCCCAGGCTCAGCTGCACCAATAAAATAGAATAAATTCACTGCCCCTTGAGCTCATACCACCTCTACCCAGGGACTGCTTGTAGGAATGCCTCAGGAGTTGTCTTGGAGCTTGGCTTCTTTCAACTCTTATTTTTGACTTTCTGAATCTTTTAATGTTCTAGTTCATATATGGCCCAGAATCACTGGACTACTCCCCATTTCTCTATCCAGCTATATTGTTTCACATAGTTATCCTTTAGCTCTCTAGGTAGACATGGTGGTGGACTCCAGAGCATTGTACCTCTCCTGCCAGAATGGAAGCAACACAGGAGAACTGATTCAGTGTGAGGTGGGTAGAAATATTGGTTTAGGTTCACTGCCTCCTCCCTCTCCTTGCTTCCCAACCAGCAACTGACTTGGGAATGGCTGTGACCTAATCCTGGTCAATGAGAGCTTTACTAAGGGTTTCTGGGAAAACTTTTTTTTTTTGGCTTTAAGAAAGAGTTGCATGAAATCACCTTTTCTCCACCTCTTGAAGACACTTGCAGGAGTATTGCTAAACTGTGTTTGATGCTTCTAGCCACTAGGTTTTGAGTCCCAGTCAAACCTATAGAAGGAAGGCAATGTTGAGAAGAAAGAACAGAGGTGGAAAGAACCTATGTGTGGAATCACATTTTTGAACTTCTAAATCTACCAACCCTAAAGGCCATCCTACCTCTGGGTGTCTTTGGATATGTGCTTATTATTTAAGCTAGCTGGCTATTGTTTTCTATTAGAAATGTTACAAGTGATAACAGTCCTTTTCCCTCTGTCTGGATTCCCTTTCTGCTCAGACTTGACTTGAACTCTTCTTACCTGTTTAGGATTTAAGAAATAAGGATATGTCATAGGCTAAACATTTTATAGTCTCTTCACCTATATTAGCAAATGCTTTCCAGGAAAATTGTACTGTTCACGCTCCTAATGGCATTGGGGAGCCCTTTGCCCTTCCCCTTTGCCAGCAGGCCACTCTGGTCCCAAACACTATTCACTGCTGATGAGCAAGAGTGAGAATTATTTGATTCCACTGTATATAAAGTATATCCTTCTTTTGGAAGACTTACTTTGAGATAGAGTCTGGTGGATTCACAAAGAAAAAATTACTCAGTGAGCTGATCTTGTGGGAAGGAACTGGGAAATCCATTTGCAAAAAAAAAGCAAGGATATGGTGACAAGTTGGGAAGAGGAGGTGCTGGGATCTCAGGCTGACCAGAAGATGTAAATGGGGGAAATCGTCCAGAAAGTGAGCAAAACAGGCCCTTCATATGTGATCACATGCCATCTTTGGTAAGAGCCCCTTTAGTACACGGGATAATGGGTGTGGGGTGAATCAGGGCTGCTGGTGTTTGAAAGCAGCTGCTCTGACTCCCCCTGCATCACTTTTCTCTATTCAGAATTTGTCCTTTTTTTTTTTTATCTTGGTAAAGGATACCATCCTCTGAGGCATCAGTAAATACAGGCTAGTTTGGGTTTCAGTGTGGAGACCTTCTTTTCAGGTATTTGCTATGTCATAAGGTGACACACCACACATGCAAAGGCTTACTTATATGTAAAGGGTGGGAGTTGGGAAATTGTCCATGTGATTTGGTTTGATGAGTCCAAACTATATCTCCTGCCTAACAGTTTCTTCTCTCTTTTCCAGTTCTTGAAATTCCTCCAAAAATGAAATGATGACACCCCCCCCTTCTTTTTTTGCCAGAAGGAGCCATCTAACCTAACCATTCAGTTAACAGGCAAAGAAATTGGTTCAAAGAGATGACATGACTTAAAGAAGTTCATAGAGCCTGTTGGTGCTATATTAAATATAGAAAATAACCTTGGAGTCCTGACTTCCAGCTCAGAGTTGTTCTCTTTATATTATTTTATTCATGAGATTCACTTCACAGGGATTTAAAGTGTTTTAGTATTAAAAATCCACAGAAATGTTTACCAGTTTTCTTGTTAAAAGCAGCGTATGTGCTCAACATGTGGAGGAGAGGGACACAGGGAAAGGTGAGGAAGTTAGGAGATCAAGGGGGAGGAAGCAGAGCGTGGTCATTGCTTCTTGACTGAAGGCCAACCTGTGTTCTCCTAATCTTTCCTCAAAGAGAAGCCCAACTTTCCCAGCCCTCTGCCTTTCGTTTGAGTTACTGAAACACTTAGTATTGCTCCTGGGAGGAAGCTATGTTCTGGTATGATGTTGGGAGTGTCAGTTGCCTTATAAGTGTGCTATTATTTCAGATGTACCCAATGGAGCATCACTTTTAATTCTCAAACAGGCTTTATGCCATGGGAGGCAGTCTGAACACCCAAGTTTCTAGGCCCTATGAAACAATACTTTATTCAGCCTAGCACCAACCAATTCTTTCTTATAATGAGATATTAGAAGTTCCATCTATAATTGAGGGTCCCAGGGAGCTCCTTGCTCATGGGCAAGGGCCACACAGAGAAAAGTACAGACAAATTAGTTTTCAGGAGAGGAGAATGTGCCTTAATTCTTCATTTTTTTCTTATTGAGGTTGTAAAGATGTTGATTTCATTATTTTTACAAAAGATGTGGAGCAAGAGCAGCAGCATCTTTAGAAATAATGGAGGATTTCTTAGAGTGAGGACTATAACCCAGTGGAATAGGCTATGAAATGTTTTCTGGATGTTCCTGCTGATAGTATGGATTATGTTCCTCTGGAATCCTAGGCTTGGTGTGGCTTCATTCAGTGACTTGGAGATTCATTAAGTGACCTCCAGAGGTCCTTAACAATAAGGAAGTCAATGAGTCTGCAGATCTGTGAAACTATGGAGTTTCCAGAACTTCTGTGACAGAGTTTGCTTCTGAGGCTGATTAAACACATTTCCCTCTAAAGAATTTAACTTTTTTCGGGTCTGATGTGCTACTTTGTACCACCCATTTTTGAACTCTAATTTTTCAAATTTTCTCAATAGTCTTCACATGTGCAGTCCAGATTAAGTGATATTTCTAAGTTTTCTATTATTTTTGGAAGAAAATAATATTTTGGAATATTTATTTTATTTACATAAAATTTAGAGGAAAATTATGAGTGTCAGTTAAAAGAGTAAGACAAGCAAACATAAAGAAAAACCCAAGTTTTTCTGAGAAGTGTTGGGGTTGGGTTAAAAATTTTAAGATTGATTATGACATGGAGATTGGCATTCCCTTTAAGTCTGGATGAAAGACTCACACGCCACTGGAAAATGTGGACAGCAACCAAATGGCTGGGTTACAGGGCATTTGTTTACAGTGCTATCAGTCTCTTGGGAGGTTGATTATCCCCATTTCCCTTTTTTTCATAGTGAGATCATGACAACTTGGATTTTCCAGAATGGAGCCAAAAGAATTGTCACTCTTTCTAATTTAAGAGGATGAGTGTATAGTCTGAACAATCTTTTAATTTTGTTATGACACTGGTGATAAATATGACTGCCTCTAGGAGAAGAAGGAAACTTCTTCTTTTTTAACTTGCTGGCTGATCCTTTCCCACCTTTTTTTCTTTAATCTTTTTCTTTTCCTTCTCATTTCCCCTTTTGTTTAATCTCTTTAGTCCCTTTCTCCATCTTTCCTTCATCCTCCTCCTCCTTTACTTTCCTTTCCTCCTCTTTTCCTCCTCCTCTTTTTCTTTCTCCTCTTTCTCCTCCTCCTCTTTTTCTTTATCCTCTTCCTCCTCTTCTGTTGCCTTTTCCTCCTCCTGTTTTTCTCCTTCTAGTTCCCTTTTTCATCACTTTAATCATCTCTTTAAGGTGATATTGAGGAGGAAATTCAGTAATACATGCAAAGAACATAGTTCAGTTATTCAGTGACCTAGAGTCCACTTGCTGGAATTCAAAGTCTGGACTTTCCTCAGAACTCTGATCATCCCTCCATCCCTCTTTGTCCTAAGACCCAGCAGAAGGCATCTGTATCACTGTACTCAGTGTTTCCCTTGGCAGTTTGTTCATCCCTCATACTGGTACCTTGAGCCTCATGGCCTTATGGAATTTGGTAGTTTGAGTGTTGGATTTGGTGGGAGAATGTCTAGGAGGGCAAAGATGGATTTACCAATAAGTTGATGAAACTTGAACTTCAGGGCCCCTCACATGCCTGGGTTTCTTACAAGGTTCTAGATAGGCCCTAGAGATGTATTTATTTATTTGGCAATATTTGTAAAAGCAGGATTTGTTACCTATAATTGATTAAATCCACAGACTTTTCCATTTTACCTTGTCTCTGTTGCTCCTCCTCATGTTGGAGTTACAGTGACTCCAGGCACTTTCTGGACCCAAGGGATGTAGTAGAAAAATGTATCTATGTGATCTGCACTCACTCCTATGTACAGTGAAGTTATCTTTGTATGAGTCTTCTTATTGCCCACTTGGTGTCCTCACCTGAAGGTGCAGGATTAGAGGTGGACTGTTGGGTCCTATCAGCCTGCAGTGACTGACACTGGGTACATATGACTAATGGAGGAGAGGGAAGGTTTTAAATGCATGGAAGTGTAAAATCCAATGCTTTATTTTTCCAGATTCTGTGGCATTTATTAGTTTTTAATTAATTGAGACTTTTCTCATTTTAAATATATAACAATTTTACCTAGTTTTGAATTCATGATTTTATATTATTTGTCTAAAATATTTCCTGAATTGTATACATTTGAGGCACACCACCTTGAAGTTTCCCCTGGAGGAGTGGGAGAAATAGAGAACAAAGAGGAGGGGATATATATATATAGAGAGAACTTTAGGAGTCTCCTGGGTCTGTGAAATCAGATATGTAAAGTGACAATCTGGGCTGGGGCATAGGACTTCCATATTGTGCTGATGGGTACATATGGTAGGCATTGGAAAGTGGCCTCAGAACACTATAGATGCGGGCATTTCTATACATACTGGAATATAAATAAGCTAAGCCAGAGGGGAGAAGGAAAGTGTAACTTCCTTGTGCTAATTATTATAATAATCTACATGAATTGTTTAGCACCAATACCTAATTACTATGTAATAGAATAATTAGGTATACCAGTTAATATAGCAGATTAACTTGTCTAGGTTTTATTTGACTGTAACCTCACACATCCTCTAAGTGCAATAATCTTGCAGTTTGAAGGTTGAACTCCAATAATTAAAGCTCTAAAGTTTTAATTAGTCTAAGATCTCAGTAGTTTGAATTATGGTACCTTTGGTGTGTATGTGTGTCAACATCCTGCTCCCAAACACTCCCTACTATTAAAAAAAAAAGCGGACCCCACACCTTTAGTGGTTAGAGTTGAGAGTTACCTTTAGGCTAATTATCTCTCTTTTAGCAATTTGGAAGATGGGGCAGATTACATATACCCTGTGGAATAGGTCATTGTTTCTCTTCTATTAAATGCCAACTTTTTTTGTTTATATATCTAAACTCTCCTTTATGTATTCTTATGTAAATGCACACAGTATTTTCTTTTACGTTTTCCCTTATATTCATTTCCTAAAATTTTCATAATATATGTATTATACTTATTCAGAAATCATCTAAGTTTCTACTGTGTGCCAAGTGTCATTCAGGCCATGAGGGATGCTGATAATGAGGGATGAGCAGGGAGAGGAAGACATAAGTCTATGGGAATAAACCTGGGACTTGCTGGCCTGGTTATGTGTGCGAGGTTGGGGACCAAGAGGGTCACCAAAATATTTTCTTGAAGGAGGAGTGCCTGAACTCAGTTTAAAAAGTCTCTATTCAGAAACTCTTAGACCTTTGGATATGGAGAAAGATCAATTAATAGGCTCACATTTACAACCACCATTTTTATTTGTACTAAGTCCTCTCAGCACCTGGTAAGAGGATCTGATCAGTTGTAAGAGCCCCAGAGAGGAATATCTGTGTTTTTGGTTATCCTCAAGTATATTTTGGAAGGATAGTTCTTGCAACCCCTTCTTGCCTCCTCTTGCCTTCTGTGTTAAGATAATAATGCAGAGCCAGGAAAGCAATTAACCAAAGCCAGTAATTAACTTTCTCTTTGGATGGGCATAATGAAGTTTCCTGGCTGATGAAATTTGCTGTGGGTTGTTCTGCCTTTGTTGGCAGATTTGCTAGCCATGTAGATGCCACTTTTTCCTGAGCTTTAATTAGTCTAAGATTTCAGAATCTTAGGTAATGGTACCTTCAACGTGTATGTGCGCCAACATCCTGTTCTTAAGTGCTCCAGGCTTCTTTCCTGGATATTTCTCTGAACATAGTGCCTTGAACCTAATAGCTATGCAATCACCTTTTGAGAATGAATGAGTGAATGAATGAATGAATGAATACCCAGGATACGTTTTATTATCAACACAAGTGAGACTCGAAGCATGAGCTGATATAGGAAATGGTTAAATTCTTTTCTTTCTTTTCCTGCTTACTTATGCTACCTCCCCAATCAAACCATTCACAATAACACTTTAAAGAGAAGGGGCTTTAGAAAACAGGTTTTAAGCTTACAGGATTTTAAGACTAGTTCTCTATGGAAATGCATTTAATTCAGAAAGCATGCTATGCTGACATCCAAGAATGATATATATTTTCTTTGAATAGTTTAGATTTTAAACACATACAAGATTCAAAGGAAAACAACAATAACAACAACAAACCTCCAACCACAAATACGACTGTGTGGCAAGCACAGAGGAGTGAATCACCCTGGATGGCACCAACAGAAACACAACAGTGCTCCCCTGGCCAGCCTGGCCTGGCACGGGAGACACAGGTCAGGTTCAGGCAGGGGGACCTTCCCCCTCTCCTTACCCAACCAAGGAGGCTTCCTTGGCTACTGAAAAGGATGCTGACATAAAGCCTAGCTGAGTTGTTATCTGAAAGAGAGACAGAACAGAGCAAGACATGATGCTGCAGTGACTCACTGCTGGGACTGCGGTCCTTGCCAAGGTGAAAGGTCACTCAGGTAGCACAGCTTGGCTCTCATGTCTCTGATAAAGACCCACCTGTGTTGCTTTTCCCTGGATACCTCTATCACTTTGGGTTAAGGGTCTAAACAGAAACAGAAAATTGTTCTCTCCTAGATTATAACCACAACAACTGGAAATATCTATTTATTCATCTACCAGGTTGATATTGATAGATTTAGAGATTAAACCCCAATAAAAATAAACTTTAGACTGAGAATTGTCAATCTGGAATGAATTATGAGAATTCTTCCAAATCCATTTGGGGGCAGGAATGAAAGCAGGTGTAACTTTGTGCAGTATTTTCCCTCTAGGACTCGGTGCCTACATTTGTATTAGATGATTAAACACAGTCCCTTTAACATATGTGATTTTCTAATGGTCTCTGCTTTAGGTATAAATGTGGTTAAATGTAGGCAGGTCAACTAATCAACCTGTGATTCACTGGTTGTACGAAAGAGAATTCCATTATATTATATCCTGTATATGCTTCTGAAAATATAAGGATTGGTCTCTGTATCAGATGACTTGACTGAAAAGTAATGAATTCTGGTTACTTTAAGAAAAAAAGGAAATTACAAGAATGATCTATGAGGTTACTCACAGAATCTCAGGGAGAGAGAACCACTTGAAATAATGAAATACAGCCAAATCCCCATCCTAGGCTGCCCCAGTAAGGAAGGACACTGCTCAGTATATGGGATAGCTGTATTGTTGAAGTCTCTTGAGTGTTGCTATGTGAATAATCATCATGTGTACATTCTCTATTGAGGTAATTGGCCACCCTTAGAGTTGAAGTTGGCATGCATATTACATGGTCTATGCTGAAATATGTAAAGTAATATAGATACTTTAAAAAGCCTGATTATGAGTTCTCACCTCCCTACAAAAAAGCCTCAAACTCACTCCACTAGCCTCCCCAGCTACTAATGTTCTGTGTATCAGATGCTTTTGTACCTGACTCATTGTGAAGTTAGTGATATAAAGAAATGGATGAAAGTTTGCTAATTAGCATAGTAAATACCAGAAGAGAGTTTTTCTAATGAAAATTAGTGAATTATTAATTAGAAAGATATCATTAGTACTGAGCATTGTGGTGCATGCCTGTAATCCCAGCAGTTTGGGAGATTGAGGCAGGAGGATTATAAATTTAAGGCCCGTCTTGATCTTAAGTAACTTAGTGAGACCCTGTCTCAAAATTAAAAATAACAGGGTTGGGGATGTACCTTAGTGGTAAATTGCCCTTGGGTAAAATCCCTAGTACACATCTCCCCCCCCCCCCCGGGAAAAAAAAACATTAAATATAGGATATTGTTTTGATGAAATCAATATATAAGATATTGTTTCCCCAAATTCATATGTTGACACCCTAGCCCTCAGTACCTCAAAATGTGGGTGCAGATAATGAGGCCATTGGGGTGGGTACTAATCCAGTCTGACTGGAGTTTCTATAAGAAGAGGGTATTTGGACACACAGAGACCCAGGGCTTTGTGGGCATAGAGGAAAGATCACGTGAAGAAACAGCAAGATTAGCATTCTCAAGTCTGTAGGATGGATCTCAGTAGAAACCAAACATGCCGTGTCTTTGTTCTTAGACTTCCATCTTTCAGAACTGTGAGAATAAATTTCTGTTGTTTAAGTTACAATTTGTGTTCTTTAGTTAATGCAGCCCTAGCAAAGAGTCATTCCTTGTCTTTAATGAAGTGGGTATCCAGTAGTCTGTGGCCTTTCCATTATTGAAAAGAGATATCATCTGAGACTTGATTACCAAATGCTCCTGTGTCCAGCCACCCAGTTGGAGGACTTGTAGTTGTCTGATATGGTTATGAGGCTTCCAGAATTGTGTCTCTGGTATATGTCCTGTCTGCCTTGAGAAAATGTTGCAGTGAAGGTGGTGGTGAGAGCACATAAAAGGACAGAAAATTGGGACTTCTCTGAGTTTATAAACCATGTTGCACCATAAGCAATTGTCAGGAAACAAATTTTGGTTTAATACTTGGTTTTCTTGTATGATAGTGAGATTATGGAAAGGAGCTAGCTTCATTCACCTCATGGATGACCATACTAGCTTGGATCAGCTCCCTTCAAGTGTTTACAGGTGTTCAGCAGCACTTACAATGACAAATCTCTATTTTGTGACTAAATGGGGAATGGACTGCATAATAAGTGTAAGGCCTTAATTTTTTGTGACCCCAATGGTGGCCTTCATCTCTAAATGTTTAAATGAAGTTGTCTTTTCAACAAAGCACTTATTTATTGTTTTCTTTCTTTCTGAGAAGAGATTTCCAAAATACGTTTCTTGAAACATTATTAAAAACAGGATTTTGAGAAATCAATATAGGAAACAGTTAAATACTCTCTCTCCTGTCTTGGAGCTTTAGAACTTACTACCATCATGTTAAAGATCTAGGAAAGTCCACAGTTGAAGTTTCCTTCCAACTGGTCTTCCTGCTTTATGACTTTAGGTAATATTTTTTATTCTTTCTAGACTCAGTTTACTTCTGGTAAACAGAGGTAATGCTAATTTCTACTTCATAGGATAGAGGCTTAAGTGAGAAAATGATATCTAATACTTAGCAAAATTCATGGTCTAAGTAGTGTTCAACTAATATTAGCATTGTTACTACTGCTACTACTGCCTTCAATATCAAGGAGAGTTTCTATTGGGGATTTTAATGTTCATAGATAAATCTCTTAGGGAGTATGTGCTATAAAAATGCCTGATTTTTCTGTTTTGCTAGACAGGTATTGAATATTATAATTATGTATTTATAGGCTTTTAGTTTAGTAACATGTTTTGGGAATTACTGAGATAATTTCTATAACTGAATTTGTGGTTGAAAATAATAGATATACATAAAGAATCACAATTATAATATTGAATTCTTTCTCTTAAAATGCTAATATTTTTCACTGGGAAATAGTAATTTGCCCATATATGGACTTTTGTGTAGGCAGAAGCTGGGTTGAGGATAAGAGGGCTTGTTTATGAAGATTAAGTCCAATCAGAGAGCTCTAGATTCAGGGCATCTTCTAAATGCTGCTCACCATGCATCTTCTTTACAAACTTAGGATTCTGGGGTTACAGAAACTCCAAGAACCCACCACAGAAGTCTTATATAGAGAATCCAGAAGGTAGCTTTTTTTTTATTGGATGAGTCTGCTAATTCTATAAGGGAGTAATTGTACTGTTATCTTGACACCCTCTAGGGAAAAACCACACTCTTATCAACCAAACCCTGAGTCTTGTAGAACTGCCCACATATTGAAAATCTGATAATCAGATTATTGTTCTACTACTTTTTCATAAATCCTCTTTGTGCAGGAGGCATCTTGGTATTTAACAACCTAAATTGAAGGTGGTTTTCAGATGTCACTCACCAGTGGGGATGGATAAGTGGCTTCTATAGATAAATAATGTCAATCAAAACAATTGTAAATGTGTTCTGTGTCTGCTCAATGCTTTGTGGTGTAAAAGCACTCAATATCGAAAAATGAGGCTTGTATCAATTTAATTTTCATCTTACAGTGCCAAACAATCATTTTGTGTATTTTTCATATCAAATCAATTGGTTTTAAAAAATTTATTTTCTTTAATTGAATTAATATTTTGGTTACTTATAGATCCAACTATAGATAGCAGGAGGCCAGGAAGTAATTTTTTAGAATATGACCATATGATAGCCTGGCTCAAAGCAAGCATGAGTGTAACTTTTAATAGTGATAAAATTGATGAAAATTAAGATGAAACATAATTTTTGGATAATCACTTCGACAAGGATTAAAAAGAAAACCAATATATATGTTGATGAGATGGTGATAAAATGGACAAATTTTAAGGCAAAAAGTAAATTACAAAAAATGTATTTTCCAAGAAAAAATATATTCATATATGTTTAGAATAAAAATCCTGAACAGAAATACACTAGAATATGAATGATAGTTGCATCCTGCTGGTCATGCATGATCATATTTTACATTTTAAATGTATTTTTCAAAATCTCACAACAAAAATACACTATTGAATAAAGAAAAAATTATCTTTTAAAAAAATGTGAGTTGGAATCTAAAATTCTCACAAATCCAAATTTCCTCATACTTTCTTCAAAATCTCTTCCTTTTCATCAGATTCAAATGAAATATTACTCACTGAAGAAGTCATTGCTAACAATAATGATTTTAGTTGTTTTTGTTTAAAGTTTATCATAATCATGCATCAGAAATTATTTTTCTTGTTTTCATTGCACGCATATATGATTTTTACTCCACTATGAATTCATTAGGTTTGGACTGAATAGCTGATGACCATCTGTTATGTTTTGGATGTGAGGTGTCCCCTAAAAGCTCATGTGTGAGACAATGCAAGAAGGTTCAGAGGAGAAATGATTGGGTTGTAAGAGTCTTAACCCAATCAGTGATTTAATTCCCTGACAGGGATTAACTGAGTGGTAACTGAAGTGGTAGGGTGTGGCTGGAGGAGGTGGGCATCAGGGGTGTGGCTCTGGGGTATATATTTTTTATCTGGCAAGTGGAGTCTCTTTCTGCTTCCCCATCATCATGAAAGCCACTTTCCTCTGCCATTCTCTTCTGCCATGATGTGCTGCCTCACCTCCAACCCTGAGGAATGGAGCCTGCTGTCTATGGATTGAGACTTCTGAAACTGTTAGCCCTTAAAAAAAACTTTTCCTCCTCTAAAATTGTTGTAGTTGGGTCTTTTAGTTGCAGCCGGGGAAAAAAGTTGACTAAAACACCATCTAACTGCTAAACAATAAATTTTAAAAGAAACTTTTGGGATGCAACCCATTCGTAAGCATCTTGTGTTTCCAGACCTTATAATTTGAATTTTTGGTCATTTATTATTCTTTAAATTCCATGAGGGTAATTTCTTGTCTCAAGTGAGTCTGGATGCTACTCAGGAATGATGGGTATACATGCTGCTAGGCAGATGGGATTGTTTCCCCAACACTTCTGAGTGTGTACAGTAGGCACTCAACAAATACTGGCAGAACAGACTAGAAGAGTCTTGGTTAGGAAGAAGACAGGGCATCAGGTAGCTACAGGGTTAGACGTGGATGCTGATAGACTGCGTTCCAGCACAGGTGCAGGGCAAGCCACTGTCTTCCTGGTTCCTTTGCCTAGATGCAGTTCGCAGATTGCCTTTCATTACATTGGATTAAAAATGGGAGCTAAATTTACCAATTGCCCTTAATCCTGTGTTTGGTTTCTCTTCTTCCCACACACCTGGTGAGACATTGTACTCCTGGTCAGGGGTTGCTGGGGCGGGGCGTGTGGGGCGAAGCAGAGGGTGGGGCCTGTTTCCTACACTCAGTTTTGTGTGTCAAAGACAGGAGACTTCAAGAACACCCCCCACCCCAAGATCTGTTGGCTTTCTGATAGAACATCCCTCAACTCTTTCATCAGCCACTCAGAGGAATATCCCTTTTAAGTTTGTTCATTTTTAAAAAACCACCACTGAAATCAAGCCAGAAATAGCAAGAAATTAAATTTTTAGGATGCTTTTGCAATATATTAAGTTCTGAATTTACCCCTACCTGAAGTCCCATTGCAACCAGTCAATAGATTGACTGTGTCCTTTTCCTAAAATTAAGCACTAAAATCCTCTGTGTTTTCCAGGAATTTTCTTTCAGAAGGAAACTTGCTTTTATGCAGAAGTCTCCTCCTTCATGTGACAGGAATTTTAGTGGGCCAGGAGCCCACTGTTCACATAACTCCACACCTCCTGCCTTTTGTTAACCACTCAGCCCTGCCTCAAGCTTCTTTTCAGGTTTACCTAGGGCTTGTTTGTTGATGACTGGATTTACGTGTCATCTTCTCCGGAACATACTTATTTGTATGTGAGGTGTTGGAGCCTGCTGGCATCCATTAATTTTTGAGAGACTTGAGTTCCCTGGGGTGGGGGAGGGTAAGGCAGGCTGGGAGTGAACTCTGCTCATCTTTGAAGCTCAAGGTAGTAAGGCTTTTATTAAATGAGACCTAAAGCAGGTGAACCACAGACCACCTGGATCAAAGTCACTCAGGGAACTTACTAACAAAGCAAATTCCTGGGACTTATCTCAGAATCTCAGATCCTGGGAAGTGAAGCCCTAGGATCCACATTTTTAACAAGAACCCTGGGAAATTCCTTTTTTTTTTTTTTTTTTGAGAGAGAGAGAGAGAGGAGAGAGAGAGAGAGAGAAAGAGAGAGAGAGAGAGAGAGAGAGAGAGAGAGAGTTTTAATATTTATTTTTCAGTTTTCAGTGGACACAACATCTTTATTTTATTTTATGTGGTGCTGAGGATTGAACCCAGCGCCCTTCGCATGCTAGGCGAGCGTGTTACCTTTTGAGCCACATTCCCAGCCCTGGGAAATTCTTTCACACACTCTTTCAGAGGTTGGATGTCCCTGGAGGTTCTCTTTCTGCCTTGTGGGATGCCTTACATCATTGTGTGCCTTAGCAAAAATGCTTTTTTCCTGTCTTCTCTGGGAGACAAGGAGGGGCAAGGGGCTACAGCGACCTGGTTCCTGGCTACCCCTTTGCATGCACTCTTTGATTTTTATAGTCTGCATTACGTTTTGAGAACCTACTATATTCCCAATATTGGAAAATCTCAAGAAATCCAAGGATGGCATTCAAAAGCTGCTTTGGGTACCAATAGCTATCATAAAATAGTATAAATTATCATGCAAGTGTTCTCTGGCTTTTCCATTGCTCATGCAAGGGACGATACCCTTTTGTGTGGGATCCACTCACTGAGTAAGCAGGACCCTCATCTAGTCCTTTTTTCTTTATAATGAAAGCATGTTCCTGTTATATCCACTTTGCCTTTTGGCAGTGGCCATAGCAGCTGTCACAAACAGTGGGTGTTTGATGGATGGTTAGATGTGATTGGAAGAGGGGCCTGCAGGCTCATATGGATTCATTTGTTATTTTGTTGTTTCTTTGCTTGGGTTCAGACATTCTGTGTTTAGATTTAATTTTTCAACATCCAACAGCTTCGCATTTTGCCCTGGTGGTCCAAATCATAAAAACCTTATCTAGAGTCAGCAAGAAGTAGCTGTTGTACTGGAAACATTCAGATTGAATCTTTTGGAATCCAGTCATGTGATAATTTCTCCTTCCTCCCCATCCCACCACCTCTTCCTTCTTGTTGGCTTAAGGAGGCACATTTTGGCTGCCACTCAATTTCAGTGCATGCTTTGTTTGTTTGATTGCTCCCACCTTACTTGGAATAAACAATTGCAAAAATAACATTGGAGATATATCAGTCTATACATGATAAGAAAAAGAAGGAATAGCCCCTGGAGAAGTAAATAAGGGGAGTAAGCATATGAAAGTCTCCATCTAGGCAAGTGCGTTTGGAGGCTTCCGGGATCTTTGCCTCTGCTCCATTTGTTTGTCTAGCATCCACTGATTGTTACTAAATGCTCTACCTGGTTGCCCATTGCAAACTATTTGGCTTATAAAGAAACCCAGGCAGACAGACATGCTGTTCAAGCTCCCATGAATAGTGTGGGGCTGGGATTCCACCCTGACCCTCTAGTCCAGTCTTTACCCTCAAGTGCTATGCTATACACCCTTCTCAAGGTAATCTGCATTTCCCTCCATGTCCTTTTAAATGTTTGACTCCTGTATAGCATCTTTTTAGTCCCTTCTGTTTTACTCTTGATCAATGGCTCAGCAGTTGCCTCACTAGAAGTCAAAAACCACAGAATTCTGCATGAAGCATTCTGCATAGGATCACTCCCAGAAAAGGGGAATCATTGCCCTCCCCAGCTCTGTACTGCGCCAGTGAGATTGGTGGGAACCACCACAAGGAATTCTGGGTAAATAAAGGCTTGCTTATCAGACCTGGCACAGTGAAGGGGTCTGGATGCCTTCAGGGTCCAGCAATGCTCTCAACTCAAGGCTTTGTGGGCAGAATCATAATTGAGGCTAGAAATAAAATGGGCAAAAGAGAGAGCTGACTATGGGAGAAAAGCAGTGACTGAACAACAGATGGAAGGAGCATAGAATGTGGAGCCCAGGGGACATAAATTCAAACCCAGGAGTGTTCACCAGATGTACATTCTCACACGAGTAGTTCCAATTCTACCTCCCAATTCTGCCATTAGAGTGTTAAATACTGGGCTAGACCCATTCCACAGCACTTAGTGGTTCTTATCTCAAAGGGAGATACTGGTAACAAATGTACCTTTCTTCTCTTGACCCACCAACCCAACATTCCTTATTCTTCTTAGATTAGGCCACTGTAGAGGTATGAACACTTTACTGATTTTGGCTGTTTGAACATGCCAATCAAAGTATGGCAGTGATTGGAAAAAAGATGTTCAGGTGGATTATGTGGGTAGTAGACATTTTTTGTCTTCTTAGAAAGAATCATCTATAGCTGTTAATCAATATGCTGGGTTCACTTTGCCTTCACCTCTGTTGCTGATGATAACTGATCTGGAGGCTGGGTAAGGTAGGGTTTGATGGGGCTGGCTGGCTCCTGGGCAGGCTGACTTCCTCTCCAGGTGCTGTCCATTCTTACCCCCTTGATAGTTTAAACATGTTTGTGGTCTGTGCTCTTTGGCTTCTGCACTATAAAGGTTTCCAATGCATTTTCCTCCAATGAGCCAGTTTGCCTTTTTATCAATAATTTCAGCTTTGTGGTGTTTCTGTGCATAGCTTAAATCTTGGGCTCTTCTCTCTAATTTTGCTTTTTTCCCTTGGGTGTGCAAAAATCCACCTTTGCAAGACATCTTTATATTTCTTTCATGGGTCTTTTGTTCTTGTCCACCTTGCTAATTAGAATGTAAAATTAAATCTAGAGCAAGCAAGTCCTGACCCCAGGGCAAGCTGCTAAGCACCTCTTCTTGCTGGAGGCCTGCCAGCCAGAATCTCACCTTTTCTTCATAAACCTTTGTTAGTGTTTAACCCATGTGACTTGTTCTCCCTGCCAGTTTGAACCATGTTAGCAATTAAAATTTCATGAGCTGCTATAGAAAATGCTGCACCCCAAGTCCAAAAAAATGCAACATCTGCTGTATCTCTTTTCTCTTTTCATATGGTATCCTTTTAAAAACAAGGCATCACATTGTTTTGCACTTTTTTCCTTAAGAAAATTCTTTTCTTTCTTTTCTTTTCTTTTTTTTTTTTTTGCTTATTGCTTGAAAGATTCCATTGTCCTTGATATATTGCCAAATTATTTTTTACCCTAACTATCCTTGTTTTCCTAATTATAGGCCAAGAGGTGCTAGTTAGTTTTAGGACAAATGGCCATTTTTGCTTCCATTGCCTCCACCCCTTGCTTGCCAATAAACTGAGAAGCAGTGAAACCTTGTACTGGTTCCTTACTCAGATCTTTGAATGCCTTAAACTACTTATTACCTGGCCTCTTTGATTTGTAGATGTTCAGGTTGTCCAACTACTATTTTCTATCAGCTCTATTTGTAGAGTCTTTGAAATAATACCATAGTGTCCTGTTTCCTTTATAGAAAAGTCATTATGCTAGAACAGTGGATTTTAGCTACAGCTGTACATTAAAATGCAGGGAGAGTCTTTAAAAAACACAGATGCTCAGCCTCCCCTCCATCCCCAGGTATTTTGATTTAGTAGATTTAGGGTGAGAATATGGGCTTTTATATGTTTTTAAAAGCTCCTGAACCAGTTCTAAGGACACCTAGTTGAGGGCCACATCCCTGAGAGAGTCCCAAGTATCCGACCAGTCCAGACCATCACCTAGGCCCTGGCCCATGGACACTGATCCTGGGCTCTGGCTTTTGTTGGTGCTCCCTGATTGCAGATGGTCCATATGAGCTGGAGCTTGGATATGTAGGAAGGTTGTGGGGTAAATATGAAAGAAGGACTCTCTAAGTGAAGGGGCAACAGTATGAATGGACAGAGACAGGAAAGCAGAAGTTGCTGATTGTTAGGGAAGACATGGTGAGTCGGAACCTAGCATGGAATGCCAGGGGGAGAGAAGTAGGAGTCCAGGTGGCAGGAAGTTCAGGGAAGTGGTGGTAGAGGCCAGCCCAGAGGTATTACCAAATAATATATGGAAAATCCTGGTAATGTCACTTCTGTAAATAAAGTCAAGTCCTGTCTTCTCTTCATTATGTCTAGGATGGACATTTAGAACCCAGATCTTTTGGAAGAAAGTAAGAATGCACTTTGCTTTTCACCTTCTTCCCTGGAGGGTTATAATTCTGATGGTGTCTTTCATACTTTACGTCTGAAGGTTTGTGTCCTGCTCAGGTGATCCCTGGATTTCTGCACATGGCACAAGGAGTCTTCTCAGATTTTTCTGCTAAGGCCATCAACAACAGCAAACTACAAGAAGTGCTCCCTCATTATGGGGTTGCTGCCAATGCTTGTTTTACGTTTGTTGAGCTTTCTAGGTTCCTTTTACAAGATGAGGAAGGATAGGATAGGAAATGAAGAGCTTGTTTGTATTTAATCTTTCCACAAATGTAAGTGGGCAGGCATTACCATTCCCATTTTATGCCTAAGAACAGTGAGGTTTAAACAAAGTTAAGAAACTTGCCTGCAGTCACAAAATATTAAGTGGTAGAACCTAGATGAAAAATTGTCGAGAGCCATCTGTGGATTATGTGTGGACCAAACTGGCATGAAAGCCCATTGAATAGGAAAATCTGGTATTTGGGAACTTGCTGGCAAGATTGCCCAGATACATATGAGTCCTATTCAGCTTTGCCAGGTCCCAAACAGCAACAGAGATGGGGTGACCTTCTGTAGCCACATAGCCTCTCAGAGATGGGTTTAGCCCACCAAGATGCCAATCAATCCGTTGACTGAAAGACATCATGAAGCAAGACTCCAACCCTGAAACCTTATCCCTGTCTTTGATGGATTCCCCCTTAAATAAACTATTGGAGCCATTTTTTAATTGTTGTGTTCCAGCTCCTACCAGAACTGGAAGAATCTCTCAGATGCCCCCTTAAAACTATAATTTGGACTTTGTCATTTATTTTTTTTTCTATTTCAGACTTTATTTTCTCAGATGGCTTATCCCCTACTGTATAGGAGAAATTACCCCAGTGAGGCTCTGGCTGCCTCGCGAAAAGAAACCAAAAAAACCACAAAAAAAACAAAAACCAGTCCTTCTACAAGACAGATAGTGATGGCAACATGTCCACAATAAAAGACAAGACTGCCAGCAAAAAAACCAAAAATAGAACCCCTCCCCAAAACAAATCCCAAAGAACCCAGGCCTCTCTGCCCCCAAACCTGTGCTTATTCCATTATGCTACCAGAGTCTGTCTCAGTGGAAGATCTGTGAGACTATGTAGAGGCATCATTGGTGAGAGATCACTTTTTTTTTTTTTTTTTTTTTTATCAGACACTGGTCTAATGGCCTGTCTAGGCTTAATGAAGGATTTGGGGCAGATTTAAGGCAACTCGAGTGCATGTGGTGTCTGGGAGATTGACAGTGAGGGTAAAGCTGAGGTGGATGCAGACCACCTTTGCCTGTTTTGCAATTTTGCTCTGGTGCTGTAGTAGCATTCACGGAGCTGTTGCTCAAACTGAGATATCAGTGCTTCTTTGGAATTATTCACGTCTGCTCTCTCCAATTCAGATGTCTTCAAGAGTCCTCCTGATTGGCTGACGAGGGACAGTAAACAGGTACACCTCTGCAGATTTTCTCTAGTTGTTTCAGGTAATCTTTTTTGTAAGATGTTTCCAGTTGTTTCAACCCCTTCTAGGAACTTGTGAGGGATGGATAAGCCCATAGGGTGTCACATCTGATGTTCAGTCTACCAAGTGTTGTGGAGCATTCTTCCGATAACTCTGTGAACCCCTGGAGTATAATTTCCACACAATAGTGTCTAGGTGTATATCTCTCCCGCAGCTAGTGTGGTACCTCACACATAGCAAGGGCTTTGAAAATATTTGGTGAATAAATACAAGAGCTATGGTTTCCCATGGGCTTCTTTTCAATCAATGGTTCTACATCAGAGAGGAGTCTCCACTTTGGTAGATAAGGAGAGGAACTTTTCACTGTTACTTTTCTTCTTTTACCCTGTTGTCACTTTTGAATCCCTTTGCCTCAATTAATTCTCTGACCAACTTTTCTTGGTACATTCTTTGTGCTTGAATCATGTTGTGGAGAAAAAGTGAGGTGTGAAGGGACGGAGAGGTCACCATTCTTGACGACACTGAGAATCAAGTCACGGGTCCCACTGGCTTAGAGAAACTCTTATCCATTGCTTTGGTTGGAAGGGGCAGGGTAGGGACAGACCTTGACTAACAGTCCTCACTAAGGGAGGGACATGAAGAAGGCAAACAGAGATGGGGCTCATCTTCCCATGGAGCTTAAATATAGTCTCCCCCTTCTATAGCACAGACCAAGCAGTCACATGTGTGTGGAGTTGTGGTTAGAGGTGGCATGTCTTCCCTAAAGTTCACTCCATACAACTTTAAATGATCCATTCCAGGTATTTGAACCATCTTGGGTGGGAGAAAGAATCTAGAAATTAGAAAGGGTTTGATTTTTCTTCAGGCCTAGAAAATGTCAAGGGCTTGGCAGTGAAAAGGGGTCAGATTCTTTGAACCACTTTGGTGTGGTTAGGTTCTGCTGAAAGTGAAAGAATAGGCACATGGGATTATTTAAACAGAAATATAATTTAGCATCACAATTAGCTTATCTCAGTACAAAATCTTATTTTTAAAAAGCACTCCCCTTTCCTTAATACTAGGGTGGGGTTACTCCTTCCTGTTTGCCTAGGGAGTTTGGTGGTGTCATCTTAAGTGAACTTCTTCTATGTGAATTCATTTTCTCTAATGATTATGATACCATCTGAAGGCTGTAGGGTTTTGAGGTGGGGATGATCCAGAAAATTCCTTCTCACTGAGTTGTCAAAGAAAGCCAAAGAAATCAGATGTCTTCAAGAGTTAAGTTGTTAAGTAAGAAAAAATAACCAAAGCAAAGCAAACCGAGGAAAAGCAAAGGAAAGCAAACCCAAACCACGATTTGCAAAGACACTTACCAATGGGAGATGGAATTACAGAGGACAAGATGGTACTTTAGAATTTTTAAAGTAATACTTAATTCCACTCTACATTAAGCTCGCCAAGTGTCATTTATGCTATACTTGAGATATCCAGTACTGGGGAATTCACTATCTTTATTCTATCTAAAAATAGGTCTGACTGTGAGATAGAATTTTATTTCATTAAGCAAAATTTGACTGTCTCCTTGAATTTTCCTCATATGTTACCACTGGGGTCATCAAATTTCTCTTTCTCATGACAGTTCTTTATGTGACATGTTTATGAACCATTTGTAATGATACCATTCTGTATCTTGCTTAAAATCATGCTGTGAAAATTTTACTATAACTATTATTAAAATATAAATTGTAAGAATCTTATAATACTATCTTAATTATCTCTCTCTTGTCAAATATTTAAGTTTTCTTTAGTTTTAAAAATTATACTATCATATATTATACTATAATATATGATATAAATATAAATTATAATATCATAACTCAAAACTGATTTCATCTCACATTACTTCCCTTAACTATTTTAGATGTGAAGCTACTGGGTCAAAGTGCATGAATGTTTTTAAGGATTTTTATGTACATTATGTTTTAGATCATGCCTCTGAGATAGAGATAGAAAAGTTGTATAGAAACTTTGTTGGAAAGAATTGGCATGTACAAACACAAAAACAGAAAATTATATTCCATGTATGTATGATATGTCCAGATACATTCTACTGTCATGTATAACTAAAAAGAACAAATAAAAAAATAAAAAAAAAAGAAAGGATTGGGCAAAGGAAGAAGAACCGTGATATATTTCAAAAATGGCCTCTGGGGAATTCTGGAGTTTGGAAGTCCCTTTAGAGTTGTCTTAGTGAGGCTTTGTGGTCCTGTATGGACCACTCATTGGCTGCATGTCGTCCCCAAGAATGGGCATCTTTTTAGCCAAGGGAAATTTTACTTCTTGCCCTTGAAAAGATCTAGCTGTTAGCTAGCAGCAGCTAACACTCAATTCTCCGAACTGGAAAGAAGCGCCTGATGGTGCATGGACAGCATTCAATAGAATCATCTTTCATAGCAGTAATCTCTCCCTTATCCAAATTTATTTTCTCCTCCCCTTGATCCAGCCCTTCAGGTTCTAGTTCCATGTACAGTAAATCCACACCTATTGGCCCCTGCTGACTGGGACCTGCAGCCCCCTTTGGGTGTGGTCTTTTTCTTCTCCAGCAGAACCAGCACTTCCCTGGCCAGGTTAGGTTACAAGTTAACCCTCTTGTGGCCAGGAGCGTGGATGTGAGCTATATCCTGAAGGAGGCTATATTGTTTTTCAGGCAGAGATTCCTGCATTTTCTTTAAATAAAGGAAGAGACTAGCCTCTAACAGGGAGGTGTGGGTCACTGTAAGCCCAGATGGCTTTGAGGCTTTGAGATATTTTAGTGCATTGACTCAGAATATCCCCATTCCAACTCTCAGGGGCCCCGTTTCCCCAACCACAGCTCTAATGTTGGAACAGCTATTTGCTGGAATTGAAAAGTCAAGGTTTTTTGATCTCTGCGATACTTGTAATTAAACCTGAAACCCGATTCTCAGCGTTTTCTGCCACCTGATGGCACAAGGCAAGAGTCTCTTTTTGGAACTGCTAAACAGGTCCTCTGGCTGTCACACTTTGACTTCAATTGGCAATTGATTGCCCCCAGATTTTCTCTGTCTTTCCTAATCCATTGATAGGACTCAGCGACAACACCTGGTTTCCTCTGAATGTTTCCCATACTGGAGACATTGCATTCTTTGGCGCATTTCCTTCTGCTTAAATCCCATCCTGGCTCACCCCTGATGAATACTCTAATACTTATACCAGTAGGACATGTGAGGGCTGTGCACCCTCCACTTTTCAATAGTGCTGGGGTTCTCAATGTAAATGAGTCAGCTGGTGCTCCAGCTGTCCAATCCCCTTTTAGAGTCAGTGTCCTCAGGCTTCTCCTGACTTCCCCTGCCTTAGGGTGAATTTCTCAGAAAACACTCAGAAACAGATTTGTTAACAGGAAGATTTTTGAGAGGACTTTTAAGAGCAATATCTTGGAGAGAGAAAGGAACACATGATTAGTCAGAGAAAGGAGCTGTATTTTGTAACACGTTGTGCCAATGTCTTGGCTTGGCACAGAATCACAAGCCACCACACAGCTTTGTAGATTCAAACAGCAATTCTTTATTCCCGAACTCACACCAGCCTCTACACACACGTTCTGGGGAAATCCAAGTTCTCCTGCCCAATTCACCTACTCCACGAGCTTTTTTCCAAAATCCCATTTGAATCTCACGAGAACTCAACGGGAACAAGCAGCAGGAACACCCTAATCCCAGCAGCAATAATCTTCAACCTCCAACTTCCCTAAAACCCCTATTGTCTTAAACCGGGAACGCCTTAAACCCAAGGACCGGGATACTTCCTCAAACCTGATCAGCTCTAAACCCGGATCCGCCTTGGTCCTGAGCAAGGTCACCTTACATGCAATGTCAACAGCGAAATCCATTTAACATGGGGTACGTTGGCAAGGAAATTTCGATGCGTCATTCCTACTTGGCAATGGCCCTCAGCAACGTTGCACCAATGCCTTTAGTTGATCCATGAAGGTTCTGGAGTTAGGATGGCCAGAGTTTGTCTCATATTGAGGAAGCTGAACTTTTGATTTTCACATCAACTACTCATTGGCTGCCAGTTTTCCCCAGGGCCATAACATTGGTGAGGCAGCTGTCTTCAGCCAAAGATAACTCCTGGAGAAAGACTCAGCTGTGAGCTGCTGGCAAATTTAGCAGCCCCCAAAGATGTCCACCTCTAATTCCTGGAATCTGTGAATATGTTAGTTTTTATGGCAAAAGAGAATTAAGGTTGCTGATGGAGTTAAAATGGGGAGATTATACTGGAGTATGCAGGTGGGCCCAGCGTAATTACCAGGGTCCTTAAAAATGGAAGAGGAATGCAGAAGAGCGTCAGACGTGATGTGAGAAAGATTCAACTTTGAAGATGGAATGTGTCATGATCCAAGGAATGCAGGCAACCTCTAAAAGCTAGGAAAGGCAAAAACAAAACAAAACAGCCCAGTGAAATAAAAAACAAACTAACAAAAAATAGATTCTTTCCTCAAGTCTCCAGAAAGGAATGTAACCTTATCAACACTTTGATTTTTGCCCCTTGAGATTCATTTCAGACTTCGTTGCCCAGAACTAGAAAATAATAAGTTTGTTTAAAACATTTAACCATTGCTTAAAACATAAGTCACTAAATCGGTGGAAATTTGTTACAGCAGCTATAAGAAACCAATACAATATACTCCTATAACTAGGGGAATGACTTGACTCCCTTAGTTCTGAAAGCAGGATCTGCTTTTTTGGGAGGCAGAATTGAATCCTTAGGTGCTTAACCCCTAAGCCACATCCCCAGCCCCCTTTTTTTTTCTTTTGGGTACTGGAGATTGAACTCAGGAACATTCGACCACTAAACCACATCCCCAGGCCTATTTTGTATTTTATTTTGAGACAAGGTCTCACTGAATTGCTTAGTGCCTCATCTTTGCTGAGGCTGGCTTTAAACTCACAATCCTCCTGATTCAGGGTACGGAGCTGCTGGGATTACAGGCCTGGGCTGAAGGCAGGATCTGATAGCATGCCACAATATACAGCACCTATTTTCAGCTGCCCTCCATAACATTTGTACCATTTCATATCACTGCCTACATTTGGATGTGTAATACCATCAGCAACATAAAGCATTCTCTGGACCTGTAACTATTTTGCCTTCCCTTCTCAGTGTGTTTGCAATATTCTAATATAGAGTTCCATTCCAACCAGTCCTGGTGAAACTTTTGAAGTCAGATTTTCCATTCAATTCTGGAATCCTGTTTCCTATTGCCCATACTCTGACATTGGAACATAGAGATCTGAGTTCATTAGTAATGATTGCGCTTGTTTTTAAGTTATTTCTCAATGTGATTCACAGATCACCTTTCTGATTTTATCTTTCTTGCCAAATCCCTTGTTGTTTATAGCTTTTTCTCCATTGTACTATCTGTTATTTCTCTTATATTTAGTTAAAGCCTGTGGAGCAGCCTATTTGGTCTCTAGACATTGTGAAAGATGTTTCACTCTGAAAGGCCATGAATTTAATTTCTGAAATGAAAAAACAGGAAGAATACAAAACTTGGGCAGGAGATGTAGTTTAGTGGTAGAGTGCTTGCCTAGCATGTGGGGGACCTTGTGTTTGATCCCCCCCCACACACATACACACACACACACACACACACAATAAAACTTGTTTTGAATTCAATTCATATAGCCAGTCTTTTGCTGTTCCTATCTTTCTTTCTAGTCTATTGCCCCAAAGAATAAGTTCCATTGAAAGAAAAAGTGAGCAAAACCATCTATTATCTCATACCCTTTATTTCTCTGTCTCTAGAGAATGTACCTCAAGTGCTGTCTAGTGATACTCTATCTCCACAAGAAGAGCGGCAAGAAATACATTAAATCTAAAGAGCATCTACTGTGTCCCAGTTGCTATGCTATTCTTGCATTAGCTCATCTAAACTCTATAGCTAAGCTGGGAGGTCATTATTATTATTCCTATTGTACATACAAAGTTCTATTTGTCTCCAAAATCCATAGTCTTCATTAAACCCATTGGTATAGAGACACCTGAGCATATCTATCATTAGTAGACAATGATGGGTATTTTGCTCAATTAGTCACCCTATTGCCTCTCAAAGGACACTGTATCTTCTGATGGACTGTCCCCATCATTCAGAGTCACCTTGCACCCCTCAGTATGAAGTCCCCACCTCCAAATCTCTCCAGGGTCTGCAATGGATGATTTATGCTTTTGCTTCATCTTCATTAGTCCACACATCTTCTCCAGAAGAATTGGACTTGACTTCTAAAGAAAGGGGGCTTTGCACAATTGTGTATTTCTAGGAAAGCAAGAATTTTTGTTTTGTTTTCTGTTTTACTTCTCTGCCAGATTATTTCAATAGGCATTGCCCTCTGGTCTTGATTCTCCTTTGCATTCTCAAATGGTTGACTTGTTATTTTCCTGACATATATTTTTTTCCTACTGCAGCGGTGACTTCTTCTCCTCTCCAACAAATCAGAGAGATCAACTGTTTGGTTGAAACAAACAGCACATGCATTTCCTCAGCACCTTCTCCCTTTGCCTAGAGTTGGCCTCTCAAATGCAATTGCCATCTTCGTAGCTCTGATTGACACCACCCTTGGATGATTTCCCTATTTCAGTAGCAACATAGTTTTGGCTGTGCTGTCCACTATAACTTTAAATTGCCAAGGACACAAATAAATCATTTTTTACTTTTCTCCCTTCTCACTCCATTCCTGGTATCCCCCTCCCTTAGGCCATGTGCTGCTATTTGGGAATTCTTAGAAAATTGCTGCCAGCCGGCTAACTCCTCCAAACAGCTATTGGCTTGTTGTCTGCCCAGTAAATAGAAAACTTGGAAATATTTTAGAGAATTTTTTTCACCTTTCCTACCTTCCAGCCTTTGTAGCAAGGCCAAACTGGGATTCCACTCCAGAATTTGAACACAGGAAATAAGCTTAGGAACCACCTAGGTCTGTTGGTTCCTGGGCATTCTTAGAATTGGAGAGAGTTTCTGTCTGGCCAAAAATGCTCAGCTGGCAGCAGGTCTCAGAGGGCAAAGCAAGGACAGCTCTAACAGCAGAAGCAAAACTGTACCCTGTGTTCTGAGTCTGCTATTAAAACAAAACGGGAAAACACACACGTCTTTCAGGCCCAGTGTTAATTCTGTGTAAAGATGAAACACTGTAAGGCCACACATTTGTGAAGGAACTTTCTCCAGGAGCTGCCAAACTTCTGTGGTTGCCCTTCAGTCAGAAAAGTTTAAGTTCATTCTTTGAGATATCTGGGTGGCCATTCAGCTCAACAATATAGAATCTTTGTTCTTTTTCTTTATGTTTGTCCTTATGGCCTTTAATCTAAGTCAGGGTAACTTTCTCCTCTCTGAGATCACTCCATACCTGGTTTGCCAAAATGGCAGACACCTTTCTCATTCGGAAAGGGTGATATTTGGTCTCCTTAGATTGAAGCTAAGGTCTCTGAAGAGAGGCCTTATCCTATAACCCCTTTTACCCCAGCAAACTTAAAATCTGTTTTTTTCTGGAAGAAAGAGTATGCCATTCTATTCACAAAAGACTACCAAGGAAGACAGTAATGTTTTAGAGTTTTAGTGTTTTGATTCATGCTTATAAGGATTTCTGTTCCTGCAGGGTTTTCAGCTAAGCTTTAGGAATTTGGACAGCAATGAGACTGGACCTGGACAGTCTCCTGAGACCTCTCATTCTCATGTGAAGGAAACAGGGCCATAGACCTATGAACCTCCTCCTAAAGTCTTTGCTGAGAGATGATGATGAAGGGAACATGCTGTCTGACTCATGAAAAATGAAGGAAGTAGGTGGCCCTAGATGGACAATTTCTGAAAATCTCTATCAACCGAGGGATCTAAGGGAAGTGAAGAATGGCTTTTCTATAGTTTTACAGAGTGGGTAAAATAGAGAATTCTTACCTATCCTTACTTGCCTAACTATTGCCACCCACCTTCACTAATCAAGCTGAAGGTCTGGGCTATAAATCCTTAAACTGCCAAGGGTTGGCCAGTGGCTGCTGATTGACCGTAGATACTCATTGTCATGGACACTTAGAAAATGGCACAATTAAGGAAACTAAGGACTTGGCAAGTCTCATTTGGTCCTTTGTTTGACCACTTGAGACTGTAAGTTAAAAGGCAGATGGACATCTGTGGGGATACATTCCTGAGAAGGACCTGAAGACATTTGTTCTTGGTACCCTTTATGTATCCTCCTCTAGCTCAGATTCTCAGCAGTTTATTTTGATATTTTGATGCTTGCTCATTAGCACTGTTTTTGAAGGGTTGCTACATGCAAATCATTCTCCAGGCATTGTAGAACATGATGAGTAAGGAATTGTCCTTGTCTTCAGACAAGTTAAGGTCATGTATGTGTTCACTTATGCTTGTGTGTCTGAGAAGCAGATGGTTGAAAATGAGAAGAAACAAAGTCTATAACTCCATAGAGCCTGAGATTTGTTTTCTACCACTGACACTGCAGTGGGGTGTATAGAAGATGGATTCTTGCAAACAACATGATTTATTCTTTGATCACAAAGCCAGTCGAGGATCGTGTGAACTAGACTGCAGAGTTCCCAATGGTTCTGAATCCCCAAAGGCTTAGGGATTAAAGGTGAAGACTTCTAAGAACATGGATTCAAAAGTCTGGCCTTGGCCAAGATCAAGACAGGGAACTAAGGTTCTTCCACTCGTGGTCAGCCTCATTAGACTTTCTTTTATGGTGTCAGTTGAGCTTAAAACTCCACCTCTCTATATGCTTCCATCAAGATGTAGAAGACTGTGTAGCTCATGTGAAGCCAAAGATTGCCTTTATTTGAGTCTAGAAACAACTGTTCCCTCCCTTCCTCACAGATTAGTTGGCATTTGGAAATATGTTGATTGAGATGGAGGACATTATCAGTGATCTCAAAATGTGGGTCCTCATCTCTCTCTCCTTACCTGCCATGTCTTCTTTCTCCCTCCATACTGATTCTCTGGTTCTTTCCCTTCAGGAGAGTATGAATTCTTTTCTTAATTGGCAAAATTCCAAGGAGCCACTGCCTGTGGAGGCTGTGCTGAGATGCCAGAATGCAAGGGGCCCAGGCAGAGTTGAATTAGAGAACATGGTTACATATCCAGGGTGGATGGCTAGAGGGAGTTTTGAAAATCTATTTGGTGAGAGTGGCAAGACAGAGGGTAGCAAAAATCAAAACTGGAGTGATATATAAGATCTGATTCAAGGGTATGGCAAGACCTTAATGGAAGCTGAGAAGAATAGAAATAGGGCAAGAGGCTGAGTGTGGGTCCTAGAAGATACAAAATGAGAACTGGTGCTGTGGGGGGAACCAGAGTGCTGATATCTATTTTCAGGTGCTGTGGACTGCATAGAACATGGTCAGGCCTGCTAGAAAAGGGGCCCTAGTAAAGAGGCTGATGAGAACTTTAAATCATTTAGTCCTGACCCCTTGCCTGGTCTTCTTCTTGTGCTTCAAGCTTCTTCTTGTGCTCTCATTTGTGGTCAACTACTTTACTATTATCCAATATTGTGGCTTACTTAAATAGCCAAGTTTTCTGAAGTGTTTTGTGTTAGGTTTGTCTCTCTGACTATGACAAGCTCCTTGACCATAGAATTGTGCTATCTTTGGACTTTCTCACAGAACTTAGGATCATTCACATTGGAATAAAACGTGTAGAGCAAATGAACTATGGCTTCAAAATACCTATGCTTACCACAGTTTGCAGAGGGAGAGTAAAATTCCCCATAGGACTCCTGCTTCTAAAGGATTGCTCATAATTCTAGATTTTGAGAGGCCAGGGTACTGGCATAGGCTTTTACCTTATTTTCTTACATGTGATTGGGTAATGTACACTTAGGTTTTGCCAAATGTGTGCCATCTGCCAGATCCTTGGCTTTCAGATGCTCCTCTGAGGCTTGTTCACCACAATTATTGCCTTAAGCCTCATGGATCTGTGTTTCCTTTGGGCATCAGGACCTAATCCTCAAGCTGTGAACATGTTTCTGGCCATTGTTCTAGACTCTGACCTTAGATTTGCCTTCCAGGATTTTGACTCAACACATACTCTCTACAAATTACTTTGGCCAATGTCTCTAGTTTAGCCCACCTCATTCTCCATCAATGCTTCTCAAATGGCAGTCCAGGGACCATTAAATTAGAACCAGCTGGGAAACTGTGGAAATATGTGGATTCATACTGGTCCCACCCAGGCCTGTTGAATCAGAATGTCTGCATTGGACCCAGGAATTTGCATTTTGACAAGCTTAATGGTGATTTTTAAACATACACTACACACTGAAAGTTTGAAGAGCCACCTTCTCAACACTGCTACTTTGGTATGCCTCAGTCTTCATCCTTAGGCTCATCCTGTTTTTCAGCTATTCAATTACTACACTCATAATGGTGGAGCAGACAGACACCTCTGCTCCCACCCATAAAGAAGGACCCTAGTTCTGTGTGGCACCTCCCTATTCTGTTCTCTCATCTCTGGTCCCACACTGTGCAGTCAACTCCCTTCAGGAGGGTCCTTGTGCTGGGGTGTCTGCCAGGTGCTCCCAGAGGGACGGAGACCCACACTAGAGCTAGAATACTTTAGCCATTGTTTTCCTTCCTCGGACAAAGGGATATGACCTGTGCAATGTTCAACAGGGTCACTAAAACTGAGGTGAGGTTTCTACAGTTTAGTCACAAGTGAGGAAGATGTCAGTGTCTCTCTCTAAATTGAGGAGGGGGAAACTGGAAATGTAGCAGCTCTGTGGTTGAATAAGAAAGCAGACAAATGAAAGAACTACTCTGACATGTTCCTGCTTGTTTTTTTTTTATGATTTTAAAAGGACAAGGAAATGTAGAGATAATCAAGAAATAAAGGCAAGCTCTATAAAGGCAGTCTCATTATGAAAGGGCCTTTACAATCTTTCCTTCTCACCGGATCTTCATATGGGAAGTAGGAGGTGAGAAAGGCCTGGGTCTCTCCTGGGATTTCTGCTGAGGCCTGGCTCAGCCTCAGGGTCAGAGGTGGGGAAGTGCCCCAGTGTTGCCTGGAGAAGGGAGAACAGACCCGTCTGTTAGTTCCTGCTGATAATAACACAGGCTGCGTGGGCAGACATTGCTCATCTACTGGCTGCGGGAACACGTGTCTCAATGCTTCAGTTGTTCTTCACCTTTGTGTAGAATGAGGCTTGGCAGGAAAGCGGGGATTAGGAAGCCTGTTAACTGAAATCCTGGTAAAATTCCATGTTTAAAAACCTACCCCCAAATTATGGCTTTGGGACTTCATTAGGGTGATTATCAAATGCAAAGATATTGTTCTCCCGAGTGTGGACATTTTCCTCATGTACTTGTTCTTGTCTTTCTCCAGTGCTATGAAAGCAGAGTAGGGCTAGAAGCACTTTTTGAGAAGTTCTTTTTGAAAAATAGTTCCCAGTTAAACTCTTTGCTCTGTGCACACTCATATATTTGTTTTCTGAAGGCTGCTAATTGCAAGGAAGACACTGTATGAATTCAGGCAAGTAGAGACAAGGCCCTGTGAGGTTGGAGGGCCATTGGTGGGGAAGGAGCTCAGAGACTGGGAAGATGGCTCATGATAGGGTAACCCCAGCTTCTTCACACATGATGGCTTGGTCCATGTGTTCCAGAGCATTTCATTCTCCAGGGGCAAAGATTTTAGAGTCTCTGTGACAAATAGTCTTGGAAAGGACATGACCTTGGCTTTGCATTCCATGCAGAACCTACCATGATTCTTGCATATGGTGTTTAAAATGTAATCACTAAATATATATTATTGCCATTTGTTGTTAATTAACCAGAACAGAACTATGCCTTCTTTGTTTCATTTGTTTCACTCATTCAGCAAACATGAAAGACTAGGTGTCCAACTCTATCCTCCTGGTAATGTTGAGTCAGCAGTACCCCAAGATAAGATCTCCAAAAAGGATGGTTCCTTCAGATTCATGGTTATACTCTTTATGTGCATGAAATAAAGAATGAGTGTGCATGAGACAAGACCATCTATTTGTAGAGGACAACCATGTTCTTCATAATTTTCCCTTTTGACTTTTAAGAAGCATGTTGCCTATTTAGTAAGTAGCAATATCCAGTCTCCTCTGCAAAGAGGGTTTTAACACACTGGCCTCAAGATGTTTTTTTTCCCCTATTGAACTAGAAAAGCAAGTCCTATCAGTTTGAGCATCTCTGGCGCATTAGGCTCAATCAATGTCCTGTTTCGGGGAAAGGTTGGGGCTGGTGATGGAATGTTCAGCATCAGTAGAAGTTTTAACACCATGAGACTGATGAGATCACCAGGAGAGTGGATATGGGAAGAAAAGAGAAGAGGCTGAAGGACCAGGGGCACTGTAACCTTAAGTGGGAAGAAAGAAATCAACAAAAGGGACCAGGCAGGAACAGCCAGAGAATAGGGGAAAAATCAAGCATGTGAGGGGGTCTTGGACATAGAGGCAGACAGTATTTCAAGGATAAAGGAGTGGTCAACTGCAGAGAAGGCTGCTGAGAGGTGCAGTAAGATGGGATAGACTGTGCCACTGGTTTTGATCAAGTGAGGTTTTTGTAGACCTTGGGAAAGGCAGGTGTTGGTGGAGAGGTGGAAATGAAAGTCTGACTGGTGTAGGCTTAATGAAGTGGATGGAATCAAGAGCATCAAAAAACTCCAGTCATGATACATGATACCCCTTCCTGCCTGAATGCCTTCTCTAGAATTTTCTATATGCTAGTTGATGGGCATATTGACCAGATTCCAATCACAATGAACCATGGTATTAAATTTTGGGATTTTTAAGTTATTGTAAGGCTTTAAAGTTAAAGCCTCAGTCTTTACATATGACCACAGAATGATTAAATAGGAAAGTGTCCCTTAGGGACCATTGAAGTTGAGTCTCTCTGTTTTATATATTGGGAAACCGAGGCCCAGATCAGTGGGGCAACTTATCTAAGGTCACACAGGTATTTCTTGATGCATTGACTCTTTTCTTCCACCTAAGTGTACTGGCAGTTGAGAAGCTACACTTAAAAAAGAATACTGGGAGACAGGTCTCTTAATTCTATCATTTCTTTAGGATTCTCATTTGGGAGCTTTGAAATACTCTTTAAAATAAATTAAAATAAAAAATAATCTAAACTACTCAGATGGTAATGCAAATCAGTTTCGCATATAAAACATTAAAAAATCTGGGAAGACCTTAGTCACGTAGTATGTCCTTTGAGAATTGAGAGGAATTCTGTGCCCCTTGAATGGGCTCACAAGTAGAAAACCCCAAGCTGGGTGTTCCTGCCCTCCTTCCTGGGCTTTTTGGTGACATAAGCAGAGTTCCTTTGGCCACTGCCCTGGGATTATTCCTCCCTGGTTGATGGCTGGCTCTCCCTGCCTTCTGTAGGTGGGCATGTATTGCCATTCTTAGAGGAGCCCCGTACGGGTTAGAGCTCCTATGATTTGAGCTTGCTGGTGTTAAGGATGTTCATCCAAAGTCCATCAGCTACTGGGCCTGGATCCAAAGGGAGGACAAGTGCTCAGCTTCTCATGTGAGGAGTTATAGATTCTTAACCAGGGGCAATAATGCATCCCGCAGGCCTGTGCATCTGTCTGTTTTTCTTCTTAAAATCTCTTCCATGCAGATATCCAAGGACAAGCCCTTGCTCACCATCCAAGGGGACACCATCCTGGGGCTGAAATGCTGTCAGTTCCTGGATTAGTCCTGTGTCTGTGCCTTCCTCCCCAGAGCTCTCACCTCCATGGATAATAAAATACATGAACTCAGGACTCAGTACCAAATGCTGACCTAAAATCTACTTATAATTTGGTAGATTATAAAGACATGGCTCATTATTATTTTTTTCAATAGCTGGATATTGAATGAATGACTAGAAAGCCTCTTGGAAAGAGAAGCCAAAGCAGTTCCAGTACCATCATCTTGGGATCACTTAAAACCATTGAGGCCTTATGCCAGCTCTATGTTGATTAAATCTGAATTAAGGGATGTTGGACTTTGGGTATCATTTAAAATTTTTTTTTAAATAGTGATTCCATTTAATCCTATTTTGGCAACAACTTTGTTAAAATGGTCTGTCTCTTGACTTGACTCTGCATAACCATCTTAGGAGTCTTGTTGAGATGCAGATTCCAATTCAGTAGGTCTGCAGTAACATCAAGGTGATGCTGAGGTGACTAGTCCAGGGATCACAGGCTGAGATTTGAGTAGCAAGGTGCTAAAAGTGATAAAGGATCATTGACTGTAAGCTGAGATGCTTGCTGCTAAGTGCCAAGGGAGAGGCAGAGGTAGGAAGACAGGGGAGTTACAGGGAGGACTTATTTCCCCCACTGATCCCTGAAGAAGAGCAGACACCAAAGAAGAGATGTTCTAGGACATAAAGCTAACTGTCCTACTCAGCAGAAACTCTAAAGAAAGCTGGCTGGTGATGACAAACTGGTTCCTTTGGGATTAAGGTCAGAACCTCAGGATTGATAAACCCTGAGATGGTTATCTTGTTTAATCCAGTAGAGCTCTGGCATATCTCAGCCTGTGTGTGCCCCCAGTCACATTGGCTACCAGTGGCCAAAAAGGCCAAAGGGCCTTTGCAGGATGTAGAAGATTCCGCACCTGTAGTCCAATGGGGTCATGGCCATACAGAGCCCAGCAGCAGGACCTCTGTCTGAAGGGGAAAGGGCTGTAGGCCTGGAGGAGGTGGGTGAGAGGCAAGACCAGAAGGTACAGAGGTTGCACATTTATAAAGAGAAGATCCAAACATGGAAGCCACAGCTAACAACATGAGACAGAACTAGTTAGGATTATTTCAGTCCTCTATTAACACTAGGAAGAGAAACAACTGACCTGAATGAGATCCTTGCCATGCTGGTGGCCTTGGAGGGGAGTGCTCCTGGGTGCCCCTCTCAGAGCTGAGCTCAGAGACCTGCAGGTCAGAGACCAGCAGCTGCCTCACTGCTCTTCTGGCTCACTTAACCCTGGCCTTGTTTGTTTTCCCATAAATGGTGCTTCTGTGGCTTGAGGACATGGGTGCCAAGGCTCATACATAGTCACTGCAGGCCTCAGGGCTTGCTGAATTTGGCATGAGTTCCACCATCGGATCCTGATTTTATCAATTCCCTGAAAGCTGCTACTTGCTTAGCTCTTGTGCTAACAGAAACTCCCTTTCAGAGCAATGGATAGTCATTTGGAGAATGCTTTTAATATGTGGTTGTTTTGTTTGCATTAGGATTGCGCTCTAAAGAGGGAGTACCTAGATGAATGGGGAATGCCTAAAATCCAGAAGCAGGCTGGAAGGTAGGAGGTGACTTTGAGGATTCACAGGAAAGTATTGTGAAAGGGTGGGGCATGGCTGTTGGGCAGCATGACCATTGGCCATGATTGAGATGTTGCCATGCTTGTGGCCTTAGAGGTGAGTGCTCCTGGGTGCTCCTCTGTTTTTGGTACTAAGGATTGAACTCAGGGTCACTCAACCACTGAGTCACATCCCCAGTCATATTTTATATTTTATTTAGAGACAGGGTCTCACTGAGTTGCTTAGTGCCTTGCTTTTGCTGAGGCTGGCTTTGAACTCATGATCCTCCTGTCTCAACCTCCGGAGCCACTGGGATTACAGGTGTGAGCCACTGGGATTACAGGTCGTCTGGCCATAGGTAGGTTTTGATCATAGTGAAAATGTCTTCTCATCTTCATTTAAAACTCAACCTAACATCTGTGCAGATGACTGGTGTTCTTATCAAAAGGGGTGAAAAGAGAGGGAGTGGATTTGGACATAGAGAAACATGCAGAGGAAAGATGATGTGAAGACATCATCTTGGAGAGGCCCAAAACAGATCCTTTCCTCCCAGTCCTCATAAGGAACCAACATGCTGAGAACGTCTTCATTTTGGACTTTTAGTCTCCAGAACTGAGATAATACATTACTGTGGTCCCACTCAGTTTGTGGGACTATGTTATAGAAATCTAGCAAACTAATATTAAATTGGCTTTTTAAAAAATTTTTTATCCTGAGAGAGTAAAGTACTCCTTCAAATTCTAGTACTGGGTATTACTGATATTTAATAGTAAAAACCTCTTTCTGGAAGGAAGCTTTGAGGGATAGGAATGGCTAAAGTGAACTGTTTTCTTCCATGTGATGAACAAAACAATTTAGAAGGGATTAGAAGGAACTTTCCTCTTCCATTTCAAGTATGATGTATAGTTTCAGGTCTTTGCATGAAAAAGAAAATTATTTACCATTGTTTTGACTCTGAATGCATTTCCACTTAACCCAGGTCCTGCCTTGATCAGATCAGGCCTCTTCTATTTCCAAACCAGACTGGTAGGACTACAGGGCCCAGTCCTCTGCTTGATGCAATATGTTTGAAGCAATGTGTTTTAGTTTTCTGCAGCCACAAAAGGAAAATTGTGACAGTGTGAAGAACCCTAATTTGCCTTTCATAGCAGTACTTGAGTTTTTGTTAAAGTCAGGGAATCCTTCCTGTTGGTGGCTGGAATTTCAAAGAGCACATTTGCCATCCCTGGGGCTCAAAACCTAGCCTCTTAACAGGAGTCTTGGGCTGGATATCTTAAACATGTGGACTTTGGAAATTCTCTCCCTGAGGATGTCTGCCAGAGCTGGGTGCCCTGGAGGTAACCACCATGCAGTCGTATCTGGCCCATTTGATCTTCTGGTGCCCAGCTGTTTCCATCATGACCTGGGCTCAGCTCCTTCTTCTCACAGAACTTCTGAGCTTTAGAACCTTTCCAAACATTCTCACTGAGTCTGGTTGGAGGAAAAGGCAATTCTAAAACAATTTGAAAGGAGACTTTTGAGCTTAAAGGAGAGGATAAAAACTCAGAAACATTTGGCATTGGGTGAACATTTAGCCATTCATCTTCTCCCCTGATAGCACTTTCTCGGGAGGTGAGATTTTACTGTGAAATATTGCCTCAAACATTGCTGCTTCATAATTTTCTACCTCCATTTGGGCAGTTTTCTTCTAGTGTGATCGGGAACTTTTTAAATCCAACCTTGTCAGTTAACTAGTTTAGTTGGCCAGATCAAATTGCTTTATTGCTCTAAACATGATTTCACATCTGTGAAACCTAGATGTCAGGTCCCATATTCTAAAGGTGTTGTGGAAGATTAAAGACAGATGTTGAAAGTAGTAGAATCCAGCTCTGACACTTGGTAGCTGCAAAGAATAAGGTATAAAGCTTTCTTCCTTGGAGTAGGTGTGGACTACAAAGTATATGCAGAAGACCAAAAAGTCCTCCAAAGTTTAAAGAAATTAATGGCAAACTATTAAACAATAGGTAGAATAGAGAGGAAGGCAGGATTTTGAGGAAGACCTTGACCAGTCCTCATGAATCTGGAAGTCAGGGAATCCTTCCTGTTGGTCTCTGGAATTTCAAAGAGCACATTTGCCATCCCTGGGGCTCAAAATCTAGCCTCTTAATAGGAGCCTTGGGCTGGATATCTTACACATGTGGACTGAACCTAGGTGACCTGGGACAAGTCACAGGATCTGTTTGAAACTCAACTACCTCATCCATAAAATGGGGACGATAGTAACAATGATTCTACCCCCACCTACCTTGTGACATTGTAATGCCTATAAAATGGGACACACACAGTAAAAGGCATTTTGTGGATTACAAATGCCTCAGGAATGTAAATAAGCTACTTTTATCCCAAAAAAGTAGCTTGCTTAATCCATTAGGTATTTCTCTCAGGATCAGAATAAAGTGACCAGTTAAAAAAGGCAGATTGACTCAGTAAAACACCAACTTGAAATAGAGCCAGAATTGGATCTGTGCCTCAGGTGGTCAGAAAAAGTATTCAATTACTGTTTCTTTTATTTACCTGGGTGAGGGTTGTGTTGCTGCTTTGTCAGGTGGTAAGGCTTTGGAATTCCTATTCTATTCTTCAGCAATACAGCCGCTAATCCTTTCTATTTTTCTGAAATGCTGACATAACAAGTTCAAATGTTGGGGAGCTAAAGGTAAAGCCCAGGGGCAGCAAAAAAAAAAAAAAAAAAAAAAAAAAATCCCTGAAAAACAACGAACTAGCCAAAGCCAACAACCGGCCACAAACCAACCAAACCTAAAACAAAAAAACCAAAGAAACAGACCACTCACTCTATCAAGATTTCTCAAAATAATATTGATAAAATCAAAATTTATAATAAATGGCACCTGGTTTATACTTGGTGCATGCAAGCCTGGCTTTCCTGATGCCTGCAATTGGGGCCTTTACTCCCAAGTCTGTCCCTTATGAATGCTTTTAACCCATGTAACTGGACTGTTCTATTTTCTTAGTCCACTGTGCACCTTCTAGCCATGACTTTGTTCAAATCATAAAGCCACCACCCCATCAGAGTCCCCTCTGTTATTCTGTCCTTGGTGCCTCTCCCTTCTTTATGTGCACATGTCTTTTGACAGAAAGCCTTCCTGGGGCCTCAGCCCTCTTTGGAGGCTCTCTGCCTTATACCTCTTGTGTCTCTTTGGCTCAGGCTGCCTTGCACAGCCAGTTGTCCACTTGGACATCAGTTCTGTGGACTATAAGACCCTCAGGATCCTGTCTTTTCACCTCTGCATTCTAGAGTCTGCCATAGGCCCTGCAAATATTGGAGCCAAATCATCATTTGTTATCGTTGCTGATGATTCTGAAAAAAGTCTCCTTTGAAGAGGAAGAGTAAACTGAGATGGACATTGACTTTTTAAAAGAGCACCTAATATAGTCTCCAGAACAAAAGAGCAAAAGGGCACCTAATGTATGACAAGTATGTGAAGGGGGGAGAGATCACATGTGTGGGCTCAGGAATCAGTCTGTAAGTCCATTTCTTGCTTCTAAACATGTGGAAGTATTGTTTCAAAACATTAAAAAATTGCACACCCACTTCTCTCCCAACGATCAAGTTCCTTATTTCCTGGCTTAATATCCAAGCTGCCACATCCACTGGTCCAGGAAGAAAAGATATCTTTACATTTAAACACAGAGCAGACTCTTGAACTGCTGGGAGCTGCCACATAGGAGCTGAGTAGCCTTGAGCGATGGAATGGAAACAGGTGGATCTCACCTCCACTTGGCAGAGGAATGAAGTTCTGGGAGTGGGCATCAACTAATGAGACTGGGCTACACCCCCCTGAAACCCAGTCCCTTGCCTCATTTGGGTGGAACTTTCTGGAGTGTCTTCACCTCCATAAATTAGGGCTTCAGGTGTGTTTCTCTCTCTCCCTCTCCCTTCCTCTCCCTCTCCCTCTCCCTCTCTTCCTCCCTCCCTCTCTCTTCCTCTCCCTCCCTCCCTCTCTCTTCATCTCCCTCCCTCCCTTCCTCTCCCTCTTCCTCTCTCCTTCCATCCCTCTCTCTCCCCCTCCCTCTCCCTCTCTCCCTCTCCCTCCCTCTCTCCTTCCCTCCCTCCCTCTCCTTCCCTCCCTCCTTCCCTCTCTCCCTTTCTCTTCCTTTCTCCCTCCCTCTCTCTCTCCCTCTCTCTTTCTCTTTCTCTCTCTCCTTCTTTCTCCCTCTCCCTCCCTCTCTCCCTCCCTTCCTCTCCCTCTCTCTCTCCCTCTCTCTCCCTCTCGCTCTCTCTCCCTCTCCCTCTCTTTCCCTCTTCCTCTCCCTCTCTCCTGCCTCTTTTGCTTCTCTTGTGGGAGCTGGAGCCAAGGAGTCGTCACTGAACCCCAAGAAAAAGGTATTTTCTCTGTCTCTGTGTGATTATTCAGTGCCAACCCAATTCATCAGGAGTACCCTGATTGATTTAGTTGAGTGTTGTGGCATTGAACCCATTTAAGTGATTTTAGAATAGAAGATCTTTTGCTGAAAGAACATTTCCAACCCAGTAAGAGAGTGTGCTCCTTCAAAATCAGTAAACTGCTCTCTCTCATAAAGAGAATTTGTAAGTGCTTTGTTTTTCTTTTCACCATGTGAGCTTAGTCACATGTAAATCATTTCCTCAGATAAAGGCATTTCCTTATGAGACAAACTCAGAGTACTCAGGTATTTGGGACTTTTGCATACATATTCAGGGTCTCAGAAATAAATTTACTGATGGCATGAAATCATAAATAGTGGGCCCATTATCCAAATGTAACTTGTATTACAAAGAACATTAAAATGTCTTTAAAAAAATCTCAAGCCATTAGAGATCTAAATTAAATTGAAGAAAAAACCACAATCACATGCACGCATACGTACACACAATTCTTGAGTTTCCTCCCCAGTATTTATTTGATAATGCTGTCAAATATACCTTATTTTAAAATAGAATTGGGAAATATCAAAGACTTAAAATCTAGAGAGCCTAGTATGGTGGCACATGTTTGTAATTCCAGTGACTCAGGAGGCTAAGGCAGGAAGATCTTGAGTTCAAAGCCAGCCTCAGAAACTTAGTGAACAATTCAGTGAGACCGTGTCCCAAAATAAAAAAATAAAAAAGGCTAGGGATGTGGCTCAGTGATAGAGTTCCCCTGGGTTCCATCCCCAGTGCAAAACAACAAACCAAACCAAACAACAACAACAACAAAACCAAACCCCCAAATTTAAAGAACAATGCTGACGTGGAAAAGGCAGCTGTTCATCACCCCCCCGCCCAGTGACACAGCAGGTAGACTCCAGGATATGGATTCTGTGTGTTGTTGGTTGGCTAGTGCTATAGTTTGGGTCTTGAATGTCTCTGTGAGGCCTGTGTGTTGAAGGCTTTTTCCTCAGCCCATGGCTCTCCTGGGAGGTGACAGAAACTTTAAAATGGGGCCTAGTGGAAGGAAGTGGGTCACAAGGGGTGGTACCTTGAAGAGGATACTGGCCTTTACTCTTCCTTTCTCTTTGTTTCCTGGCTGCCATAAAGTGAGTGGTTTCGTTTTCCATACGATCCAGTACGATTTGCTACTGCCTTGCTACAGGCCCAAAGGCAATGGTGTCAAATCACCAAGGGATGAAACCTCTGAAACTGTGAGCCAAAATAAACCTTCTTTTTTTTTTTTTTCCTTTTTAAGTTGACTGTCTCAGGCATTCGCTTCAACCACAGAAAGCTGACTAACATAGCCAGAAAGTGGTGCAATAAAACACCTGCCGGGCTGCCATCCTCTCTAAGTGGGCAGTGAAGAGGAAGAAGTCAATTATGTGTGATGAGCCTGATTTAAGTATTGACTTAGCAGCTCCTCAACGCTCATGAATCCCCGATTGCCACATTTACTAGGTTCAGATAAACGGAAATTAAAAAATAAAACAAAACTGTGTTGAGGTGAGCCTGCTACCAGTAGTAGGAAAGACTTGTGCTACTAGAATCACATCTGATATACTCCCTGTGTTAGCTTTTCATTGCTCTGACCAACATACCTGATAAGAACAATTTAGAGGAGAAAAGATTTGTTTGGACTCACAGTTTCAGAGGATTCATCTGGCTCTGAGGCAGAAACACCAAAAGGGTGTGGTTGAGGAAAGTTGCTTGGCTCCTCACAGCTGGGAAGCGGGTAGGGGTGGGTTGGGGAAAAGATAAACCCTTCGAAGACATGCTTCCAGTGACTTGCTTCTTCCAACTAGATCTACCAATAGTCCATTTAACTATTTTGTGGATTAATCCATTGATGAGGTCAGAACCCTCGTGATCCAATCGTTACCTAAAAGCTCCACCTTCGAAGCTTGATGCACTGGGGACCATGATTTCAACATATGAGTTTTGGGGGATATTCCAGATCCAAGCCATAATATCCCCTGAGCAGGAACAGTATTAAAATTTTGAGTCTTGTCTTGGTTGTAGGATCGACACCATAAAGAACATCCTAGACAATCAATTAACTGTACCTGTTCCTCACTTTTGCCATCTGTAAACAGACTGCTTTAGACTTTTGGGGAATGTGGCTTGTTTGGTAGAAAGACACTGCCCTAGAACTATTTCTGCTAATGGCTGGAGTTCTTGCTAATGGTTCCCTTCTTGGGTCTCATGCATGACTTTCAATGCAAACCTGTGCAAATCACCCATTCAGAGAGCAATCCCCAGAGGTTCTGCATTCAAGGTCCTATGAGAAAGCAAGTCTTCTATGCCTGGGAAAGGGTTTTTATAAAAACACATTTGAGGAAGAAACAATAGTGCTCTGTGTACCCTTGGCTCCTCCCACCTGGCCAGGATGCTTTGCATTTTACACCAGGCTCCTTTTGGACAACTGGAAAATAACTGAAAAATGCAATGGTAGTTCTGCATAGAGCCAGCGTGGCATTAGAGTCATCCTGTACTCAGGCCTCAGAGCATTTTCAAAGCCAGTGATTCTTGGCAGGAGCTGGCAAGATAAGTGTTGTTGGAAAAAATCTCTGTGTTTATCTCTAAGTCTTCCTCTCTTGTTTTCTTCCCTTAAAGAAAGGAATGCAACAGGAGAGAGCAAATTTATTTATTTTCCTGGCATTCTTTCATCTGCAGAGCACTAGCTGCCCGTTTGTTATGGTCCTGGTTTGCTACTGGGCCAGGAGGGAGGAAATTGGAGGTATAGGCAGAATGAGTCCTTGATTTAAAAAGACAACAATTCAACCAAACAAATCCACAGGCCAAGCCTCAGGCTGGTGCTTATTGGATGAGACTTTGCAAACAAGGACCCAAATTGCCTGGATTATAATGTGTCTAGGCTTTCCTTCTTACTCTGAAATGCACAGACTGCCAAACAAAAGAAATGGGCAATCTGTGCTAGACTGCCAAACAAAAGAAATGGGCAATCTGTGCTGTGCATTTCTCAGTAGTCACTCATCCCATTTCCAACCTACCAGGAGCCCTAATTTTCCCTGATTCTGGAAGCCACTTTGTATGCTGTAGCTGACTTTAGTGAGAGAACCAGTGAGCATTAACATGGCAGCCCCACACAGCAGAACTTAGTTCCACTCTCCAGCCTTGGTCAGGGTTACTGAGACTGTTACCTTATTTGTGAAGCTGTATGTGTGAAATTGCCAGGCTAGACTTATGTCAGGGCAGGAAACATGTTCCCATAGAAGCCGTGCCTCCAGGCATATTCTCTCTCCCTTCAAATATATGCATGCTAACTATTTGGGATGACCAGTCTCAGCCTCCTGTCTGGGTCAGACATGGAATGGTTTCTATTTTACTTGTCACACCTGCCAGGGACAGTGACATTTTTTTGTTTTAATTGGTTTGGTGCCTGGAAATAGTGACTTGAGCAGCGACTAGAGTGCCCATCACCTTTGGTGGTCTTTGCAAAATGATTTCTAGTGACAACCAATGTGTTGGTTAATAGATTGGGAATATTTTGTTTATAGACATTTACAGTGACAGTTATCCTTATAGGTACCCACCTCTCCATGCAGAAATGCAATAACCCCTAAAAGAAAATTTGTTCATTTTCTAGTTGAAATCCCCCAGTCCTTATTAAAGGCTGCAGTTAGAATGTAGGCAGATAATAAAATATGCTTAGATACCCCAGGAGCACCTGGTACATGGTGAGCTTAGATATGTACTAAACCCCTCCTTGTGCATCCAGCCTGATTGGATACTTTGTCCAGGTTTTGGTTTCCTCTGAGTTTATGAAGTCATATCATAATCTGGCATCTTCTGTGACCCTTCTTCCCTAAGGCTAACTTGGATAACTTTTAGCTGGGTTGTCAATTGAAGTAAATTCCGATTGGGAGGTAAGAGTCACATAGCTGCTGTATTTGGCTTTAGATATTTTCCTTTTTTACTTACAGAAAAAAATAGATGATATTAAGAAAGACCTAGGAGTTATTAGCTGGAGCTTCTGCTTCCATTGTGAAAATATGTGGTTGTTGCCGTGAGAGTTTTCCCTGAGACTAAGGGAAAATCCAGGGTGTAAGCAATGCTTTTGTCTGATAAGCAAAATGACAACATGTGGAGGTGGTGATATGGTTCAGGGAGTACTAGACATGCAGTCTGAAGCCCTGGGTCCTTGGAGGCTGTCCCTTATTAGCTATGGCAAGTCACAATCTCACTGAGGCATGGTTTCCTCCTCTGTCAAGTATAGTTAATAATACTCGCCTCAGTCACCCCATGGGATTGCTCTGAAACCCCAAAGGCAACTTTAAATTCTTTTCTTTTTTTTAAAATATATTTTTATGTGTAGATGGATACACTATCTTTATTTAATTTATTTTTATGTGGTGCTGGGGATCAAACCCATTGCCTCATGCGTGTGAGGCAAGTGCCCTACCACTGAGCCACAACCCCAGCCCCTTAAATTCTTTTCTTACATGGAGGTTCTAACATCAGCACTTAGGGTGAAAGTTGAGGATAGTAAAATTATGCTAATGACTAGTGTTATGGTTTAGCATAACACTAAACTGATTGGCTGATTAACTGGTTGGTAACTGTAGGCAGGTAGGGTATGGTTGGAGGAGGTGGGTCCCTGGAGGCTTTCCTTTGGGGTTTATATATTGTCCTTGTTGAACAGAGCTCTTTCTGCTTCATGGTGCGGTGTTCCCAGCTGCTTTCCTCCAGCACACCCTTCTGCCATGATATTCAGCCTCACCTCCAGCAACGAGGAATAGAGTTGACCATCTATAGACTGAGACCTCTGAAATTGTGAGCCCCCAAATAAATTCTCTGTTCTTGTGAGGTCTTTTGGACACAACAGAGACAAAGCTGACTAAAACAACTAGTAAGATTCCACGTAGGAGACCAAGTATTCCATGTCTTAGTAACCAACATGATTTTTCTAGTTCTGGGACAGGTCATTATTACTTTAGCTGAATGTAAGATGAAGCAGATGAAGCACTTAATTTGCATTTAGAGCCTATGGTGTACAAAAAAAAAAAAAAAGTCTGCTCAGAATGGGGAGTCAGAGCTGCCATCCTAAGCCCAGGCTGCTGTTCAAGGGAGAGAGCAAACCAGAGCACTGGGAGCTGCCACCACAGTGCATTTCTAATTAAGACCAGAAGATGAGCAGAAAAGGTATTTCTTTTAAGCAACTATGCAGATGAACTGCAAACTATGTATATAAAACTATAATTTCCATTACTTCCAAATGTTCCCTTGTAACCCTTAGTAATCTATCCTCCCTCCACCCTCATGCCCATTGGTCTACTTTTACCACAACATATTTCTTTGCATTTTCTAGAATTTATATAAATGGAATCATACAGTATATATTCATTCTCTCTCTGTCTCTGTCTCTCTGTCTCTCTCTCTCTTTTGAGGGGCATTTGTCTTTTATACAGTACAGATGATTTTGAGGTACATCCATTCAATCAATTTGCTCTGTTAATTGCTGAGTAGAAATCCATTGCCTATATGTAGCACAATTTGTTATCAATTTACTTGTTGATAGACATTTGGGGTGTTTTGGGGTGTTTCTAGGTTTTGGTTTTTATACACAAAGCTGCTATGAGCATTCATGCATTATCCTTTGTGCATATGTTTTCATTTATTTAGGTGTGAGGGCTGAGTTATGTGGTACATTTATGTTTAGCTTTTAAAGAAACTGCCAAACTGTTTTCTCAAAATTTTGTATCATTTGATATTTTCTCCAGTAGTGTACGTCAGTACCAGTTGTTCTGCATCCTCGTCAACACTTGGTATAGTCAGTCTTTTTGAGCCTGTCTGGTAGATACGGAATGAGATCTGATCATAGTTTTCATTTATAATTCTCTGATGAATGATGATATAGAATATTTTTATGTGTGTTTTGGCCCCTCATAGATCTTCCTTTTTGAAATGTCTGTTCAATTTTTTCCCATTAAATATGTTGTTTGTCTTCATATTATTGAGATGTAAGAGTTCTCCATACATTTAGGGTATAAGTCTTTTATCTGAATATTTTTTTCTGAGTTAGTGACTTGCCTCTTTGTTTCCTGATTTTTTTTTTAAGAATGAAAGTTTTTGTGATTATGTACCTTTGATCCAGAAACATTTATAAAAATGGTTATTCTTGTTTTCTACCTAAGACAGCTTCGCATACTCCAAGGTCACACAGTTTTTCTCTTTTCTTTTAGAACATTTATATATTTAGGTTTTATATAAAAATCTATGACCCATTTAAAATTACTTTCTGTTATAAGGTGAAAGGTAAGGATCAGTATTCAGCCACACCCCTTATGAATATCCAACTGATCTGGTACCATTTGCTGGAAAACCTATTCTTTCCTAATTTAATTGCTATAAGACTTTTGTTAAAAAATCAATCCACCATATATGTGTGGGTGTATTTTTTATTTGTGCATTATAATTATACACGATAGCAGGAATCATTATGTCATATTTGTACATTCCCATAACAAAATTTAATCAATATTATTCCCTTTCCCTCTGCTTCTTCCTCTTCCTGATCCATTTGCTCTACTCTACTAATCTCCCTTCTATTATTAATTAGTTCATTATAATTGTATATAAAATCATTGTATATAAAAGCTGCACTCATTGTGAATATTCGTATGTGGACATAGCATAATTTGGTAGATTTCATCTGAGTGGGTGTACTCTTGGTCTCTATTCTGTGTAGGACTTGTAGGTCACCAGGGACTCCTAATTCCATAATGGATATTCTAGCACTTCAGCCAGTCCTGAACCACACCCTCAAAATTTATTTATTTTTGACACAAAGTTTATATTTTTCTATTATGAAATTAATATTGACTCTTAAATAAAACCAGGAAAAGAGCAAATAAGTAGAGAGTAAAGAAAAACATTCACTTATTATCTCACTCTTTGAAGCAAGCTGCTCTTAACTTGAAAAGTACATGTTCTTCCCATTTTTTTCCCTCTGTGGATATTTAAGGGACAAAATCAGAGGCTGAATTGTCTGGTGGTTCAGTTAGACTGCTTGATTTCCAGCCCTAGCTCTTCCACTCACCACTTCTACCCTGGGTGAGTATTTTATCAGCACTTGACTTTGTTTCGCTATCTATAAAATAAAATCTACAACAAATGCTTATCTGAGGGGTGGGAGGGCTAGGTAATCTATGAGTGGGTCTTAGTGTAGTCTCTAGAACTAAATAAATGCTGCAGAGTTCTTGGCTATTTTCTTTGTTAACTTCACTGTGTACATCTGTTCCAAACTCTGCTATTTCCTCCTGGCTAGGTAAGTAGATTGAAGCAGGGCCTCTGAAGACATAATTGCCTCATTTTGAGCATGCATTCACTTTGACATGGTTACGACCTTGTAATATGCATCTTTGCATTTACTGAACAGATGAAGACAATCCTGAAGAGGGATGGCCTGAGTTCAGATACCAGCACCAGGTTCCATGTCCAGGGAAGTCCTTAGATTTCTTGGAAACTGTTGAGACTGAACAAGTGGAACTGGAGGCCAGTTAGCAGGACATCCACCCAAACCTAACTGTGAAGTGTTGGGAAAGGGAGTTCTGGTCTTCAAAATCCAAATTGCTTCTTCAGAGCTGGCTTCTACCGCCCACACAGCTATCCCCTCCATGGATATGCTAGCACTTCAAAAGTGAGTTAATTTAGTCCTTCAAATCTAGGAATTCTTTGTCTTATGCCAAATGTAATACAAAGATATGAAAATGAGAGTGGATTTAAAATACTGTTTACTAAAAAGTTACCCACTTACTGCAAACATTAGAAAACTTTTTTTACCTGTAGGTTGTTCATGTCTGGATTCACCTTTTTACTTTTTTCAAAGCATTTCAAGTACCAGTACATTATTATATTTTATGTGTAGAAATTTATAGTATGAGGAAGGACAGCAAAGTCATGATACAGCTGTGGAATCAACCCTGTGGAACAGCTGGACCCCAGATGTTTAGATTCTTCCAATAGGAAGAAATATAAGGTGAAATTTCAAATTCTCAGTTGACCTCAGCTCTTTTGAGAAGCTCTTGTCTTTCGTAATGTACATCTGCTAAAGAACCCAGGAAGATTAAGAAAGATGACTATTAACATAAATCCTTAAGAGACTTAATGTCTGTCCTGTATTTTCCCCCTTTATACCACCAGATTCTGCTCACCCTTGTCCACTTCACTCTGTGGAAGTTGACTTGCATGGGATCCTTCAGTGAACCTTGGGTTTGGCTATTTGACCATTGGCCAAAGAGATCAGAATGTGAAAGGGGTGGGAGGAGAAGTTCTCATTCTTTTTTATTTCCCTCTTTCCCCCTCCTCCACTAAAGGGTTCAAATCTGTAGAAACCATCCTTTTCAGCTATGGCTCTCTGGTTTCTGTTGGCAGCTCCTGTTCTTGACCCTGAGGTCTAGGGGAGTTGGCACCCTTCTATTGCAGCTAGTTCTGGCGTGCTTACCCATTCCCTGTGAGTTCCCTTAATCATCTCTGCAAATGGCTCCTTCATGAAGATCTCCTCAATGGGAGTAAAACATCTGTTTCCTGCCAGGACTCTGCCTGATATGATGGCCAAAATAAGCTCCTCCATGGGAGGCACTGAGAAAGGCATAACAGATAAGGAAGATAATCCTACCCACTTGCTGCATCCTTCTTTGTGCTAACCATGGTGGAAAGCATTCGGAATGTTTTCAATTAAGTATGTACATTGCTGGTGGGACTGCAAATTGGTGAGGCCTATTTGGAAAGCAGTATGGAGATTCCTGGGAAAGCTGGGAATGGAACCACCATTTGACCCTGCTATTGCCCTTCTCGGACTATTCCCTGAAGACCTTAAAAGAGCGTACTACAGGGATACTGCCACATCGATGTTCATAGCAGCACAATTCACAATAGCTAGACTGCGGAACCAACCTAGATGCCCTTCAATAGATGAATGGATAAAAAAATGTGGCATTTATACACAATGGAGTATTACTCTGCATTAAAAAATGACAAAATCATGGAATTTGCAGGGAAATGGATGGCACTAGAGCAGATTATGCTAAGTGAAGCTAGCCAATCCCTAAAAAAACAAATGCCAAATGTCATCTTTGATATAAGAAGAGCAACTAAGAACAGAATAGAGAGGAAGAGCATGAGAAGAAGATCACCACTAAACAGGGATGAGAGGGGAGAGGGAAAGAGAGAGAGAAGGGAAATTGCATGGTAAAGGAAGGAGACACTCATTGTTATACAAAATTACATATAAGAGGAAGTGAGGGGAAAGGGGATAAAAAACAAGAGAGAGAAATGAATTACAGTAGATGGGGTAGAGAGAGAAGATGGGAGGAGATGGGAGGGGAGGGGGATAGTAGAGGATAGGAAGGGCAGCAGAATACAACAGACACTAATATGGCAGTATATAAAAAAGTGGATGTGGAACCGATGTGAATCTGCAATATGTATATGGGGTAAAAATGGGAGTTCATAATCTGCTTGAATCAAGTGTATGAAATATGTCAAGAGCTTTGTAATGTTTTGAACAACTAATAATAAATAAATAAAATAAAAAATAAATAAATAAAATAAAATAAAGAATGTTTTGATGAGATGGAAAAAAAAGTATTTGCTCAGTTGGTTTCTGTAGGCAAAATACTGATAGATCAAAAAGTCCTTGCTCTCAAAGAGATGAGACTATTTTGCTACTTCAACATGGGAAGACTGAGTCTCAGAGAGGTTAAATTACTTTTCCAAGGTCACCAGCAAGTAATTGCAGAGCTGGGATTGAGATCTTGGTTATTTGGCTCTAAAGCCCATGCCCTAGTCACTCCACTGTAACAACAGCTGCTAAGTGCCCTCTTGAGTCAGAAATTGGATGAGTTCCTGAGAGTGGAACTGTAAGTTTGGCTTGATGAGGAGAAAAGTGCAGGGAGAACCTGGAGTCTTCACAAGAGAAGGCAGTGGAGCTAAACTTGCTTAGGGACTACGCATGGGGCATGAGCTAGTGGAGGGCTGTGTGTACTGATAGATGGAGACAAAGGGAAGGCGGAGGATGCAGTATTCAGATTCTTAGCCCTGGCCCTGCCTATTCTGCCACAAACTGGCTCTTGACAGTGGGTAAAGACACCTTTTAGTTCAAGCCCAGGCATTTTCCTCTACCTTAGCACAGGCATTTGTATGCCACGAAGGGACTGTCCCTGTGGTTAAGAATAACCACTAGGAGGCCACTTTTCTCTGCAGCTTCCAGAAGGACATGCTAAGTCCTGAGAGGAAAATAAATTTGCCGACCTATTGGTTTTAGAGTCAGGATTTCAACCTTGGGTTCTCCTCCATCCTTCTGAGGATGGTTCATCAATTCCTTAGAAAAATGACCTTGGAGTGAACCAACTTCCGGAATCGACATTCCTGACTAGCAGCAAGACTGGTCTGCACACCCACGGCCCGCCCCCCCAGTGATCCCTCAGGGCAGACCCACTTGCAGTGCAGCCTATGACTCAGGGACCACTGGGACTACAGTTGAAGCCTGGACTGCGGCCCAGTTTTCAGTCCTGAGCCTGGCTGGACCAGGACACAAAGTCGGGGGAAAGCAGGACACCATTTCCATTCTCTTTAATTTTGTGCAGAGCCAAGTTTCATTATTTCTATAGTTTATCTTTAAATTTCTTTAGCTCCTGACTAGCTCAGGTTTTCTTCCCTTCCTTGCCTCTCTCCTTCCCTTCTGCTTTCCTTCCTTCATTCTTTCCCTTTCCTCTACTCTATCCTTCCATTTACAACTTCCATTTCTCCTTCTTCTCTCTCCTATCTTCCTTGTCTCCCTCCTTTCCTTAAAGAGCCAAGAACCACTTCAGCTGGCTAGAGGCATGAAATCAGGCAGTGGAATTCAAGGTTTGAAGGGACTTCTACCTTTTTAAATTTTGTGGGACCAGGGATTGAACTCAGGGGCACTCAACCACTGGGCCCCATCCCCAAACCAATTTTGTATTTTATTTAGAGACAGGGTCTCACTAAGTTGCTTAGTTCCTGCTTTTGCTGAGGCTGGTTTGAACTTGTGATCTTCCTGTCTCAGCCTCTTGAGCAATTGGGATTATAGCTATGCACCATGGTGCCTGGCAGGACTTCTTTTAAGGGTACATCTTTTTGTGGTACTCATGTCAGAGTCCCTGACACCTCATGGGTCATCAGGCAAATACACGAATACCTCCTGATATAGAAAAGTCTTAGCCCTCTAAATGGCTAAGGAAAATATTAAAAATCTTCCCTGTTCATGCACCTGCCAAAACTTTCCCATAGCCTTGATGGAACATCTAAAGAAGGCTGACTTCTTGATGGGTTTGGCTCACTCACGAGAACTCAGAATCATTCACTTATCTCAGGGCTATTACTGCCTCTCTTCAGGGATCTGGCCAGTCCTTGAGGGGGTCACTGGCTCTAACTTGTATTTAAGGAGCCCCACTGGGAATAAGACTGGAGTCTCACCTGTGGAGAGGACGTTCTGCCTAAGGCTTCCCAGGAGGCACCCTGAAAAGCCACCCTGGGACTCCCCAGCTACATGACTTCAGGCGTTGGTGTGTCCCCTGATCCAGTGATGTATTTTCTTCTCTTTCTCTCTTGCCTATCACTTTTGCTTTTGCTCTTATTTTTGTATTATTACTAAAATAAATCCTATCTTGCATGGAGAGAGTGTTTATTGTCTATCTGTGTGTACTGATAGACGAAGACAAAGAGTAGGCTGTCTTTGTGGTCTATTGGAACTGACCTCCCAAATTCAGCAGCTGCACACATATGGAACACTTTAACATCACATGAAGAAATTATAGGCAATTGAAACGTGGGTATCTTGAACCTTTTCTTTTGAGGGATTTGAAGAAACACACTAGTGCTATTCATGCCCAGTTCCTATCTGTGATGAGGAAGTAGGGTAGAGTCCTGCCAACTGGATCAGCCATTGAGGGGGCAACATCAGAAAGCTCATTTTCCATGGAACTAAAGTACAGGGTGATTTTGAACTCTTTTTGCCTCTTAGCTTTAGAAAAAGCCGGGCAGGGAACAGGGCAGCCCAGGTTAGCTGTCAGGTTGTTTTTATAGTTCATTGCATGGGCTTTCCCCTTATTCTGTATACCTCTCTGCTCACCTTGCAATGAGCAAAACTGCTTTCCTTTAAATCTCCTACTCCATTCCTATGTATGACCAACAATGCAGGATTTTCCGTGACCTAGAGAATAATAGTTGATGATAGAAATGAGAAGCTATTGCCAGGAATTTTTATTTGTAGAGAAATCTCTAGAGCAGCTCTTCTCCATCCCCACCCTATTCCAGTATCTATCCCATTATGATTGGTTCAACATCCATATAATCCTGTCCAAGAAAATGGGTGAGTCCATCCCCCAAAGGCCTTATAACTTAAAGTGAGAGAAGGTCTAGAGCTGAGTGTCTGTCTCCCACACTGCCATCTGGTATGGATGCTTGGTGTCCCATGAATGAAGCACCTGCAGAGCATCAGAAATGCCGGGACACTAACCGTGACATCACCTGGCACACACAAAGAACTGGGCTCCCTGGAGCTGTGAGCTCATTCTCCAGGGCGGAAAGAGGTAGATTGTTTGTGTGTTTTCTGTCCAATGATGGCTGTTCCAGACCTGACATTGTGGAGGCTTCTTGGCTTCGGGGGAGGTGATGTCACTCTGTGCTTCCTGCAGCTGCTATAGTCTGAGGAGTCACCCTTGTCCCCAAGGCTCATGAAGGAGTTGCAGTTGAAAGCCAGTGCCTGTGGGCTTCATGCCCATACTATCACTTGGACTGGGGGCAGAGGCAGAAATCTGTATCCCACATAGCAAGTGAGTTGGCAGGGGTGGCCTTATTGATAGGGAACCTGGACAACAGTGAAGCATAATCATGTCTTTTTCCCACACCCTCTGGGGTGTGGTTCATACTAGGCTTAAACTCACAAAAGTCTCTTTTGTGTCCAAGTGGTCTATATAGACTCACTGAGTAGTTCTCAGAAAAGGTCAAAAGCTCTGAATACTACCAATGGTGTGTAGTTTTGTATGTGTATAGCTGGATGAAGTGTAGTTGGGAGGAAACTTGCTCATGAATTATAAACAAATGTATAAATTGTTTGGGAATATGACTCTGAAAGCTGAATAGTCTTGTGTTTAAGATCACAGGCCATAAAACCAGACAGATCCTTTTGTTTGTTACACAACAGCGATAACCACCGCAACAATTTTTTAAAAAAACATTTTATTTCATCTTTTATTAACACATTGAAAGAAAACTCCTTTTCCTAACTTGGAGGGAGGGAACCACTCTCCATGCTTTCCTCCTTGGAGTGAGGTAGGGCTCATTGCAGGCCATCAGTTTTCTTCAAGAGAGATATAATACAAATTATGGTAACCTTGAAATGAAACCTGGCACCAAACACGGATGGCCTTTTGGGAATGTGCATATATAAAAATGTGCATTAATATCTGTATGAGAATACAGTGCCGAAGTTAACTGACAGACCCAGCATGAATGGCTGCATTGGTGGGTCTGGTCTGTGGACTCAGGAAGCTCTTGGTTCTCCAGCTGCAGGGTGAGCCTGCTGTGAATGTGGCCTGTACTGAAAAGGAAACAGGAGAGCTTGTATTTGAAAGCAGAACCCCCATGAACACTAAAATGTCACAAGTGTGGCATAAAACAAAAATGGTGCTGGGAAGAAAGGCAGGAGAAAGGTCATTCTTATTTTTCTAGCAACTACTGTTTTAAGGAACTATATATGAAGACCACATGATGCTTGACATGTGGCAAATGCTAAACTAATACTACATCATAATAACACCAAAGGGACCATATATCAGTCATTTTGGAGACAGAGACATAATTTCCCAGGAACAGGGATAACATCAATGTCAGATAACAAAAGCAAGAGTGACTTTTGGGTTTTCTTTGCTGTACTGTGTTCCCTCACTCCTGTCCATTATGGACTCTTTATCTTTGCTTCTGTGTACAAATGAATTGTAATTAAAAAAAAAAGACCCTTTCTCATGATGCTGTTTTTTTTAAAAAGTCAAGAATCCACAATAATATTAAAAAAGCAAACAGCGATCACCACCCACCCAAAATTCTAGACCTTTAAATATCTCTAATATACCATCATGGTCATATCATATTGCCCCTGGGTGACTGTTTTGCTGCAGTTTTAATCTTGTGAATATCAAGAAAGCAGGGACTACACAAAGTGGTCTTGAATGGTATTAATGAAATTTTGTATGTTTCTAGTTCTGAGGGGAAGTACTGAGAAGATTGGAGAATGGGCAGTCACCAAGGTAAGAGTGGTTAAGTAAGGCTTTTGTACTCAGAGGGGCTCATCTTGTATCTTCAGCTTCCTCCTGGAGGAAGGTGGCTCAATACTGGAACCTTAGATGGATATGGGCTCTGACACTTGGGATATTCCCATGAGACTAGGCAGACACGGCTGCAATAGCAACCATGTATTTGCTGCTCCATCTAGCATCAGGTCAACAACTCACGCGGGGTTAACCTCACCACTTCTAAAGCTAGGGACTCCAACAAAGTTTCCAAGGTGTCTTGAGAAGCTCCTTTCCCTAACTTGGAGGGAGGGACCACCCTCCATGCTTTCCTCCTTGGAGTGAGGTGGGCTCATTGCAGGCCATCAGTTTTCTCCAGGATCCCTCACCTCATTTCCAATACCCTCTGACTTATTTATAGTCTCATGGGTATAAAGGGTTGAAAAAGTTTATGCAACAGATGTTAGAACATCTCCTTCAGTCATTTCAGAACAAACTTCAGAATAGTTTGGAATGCCCCATCTGTTCCTTTAGTACTTTATTCAAAACCCTCACTTGACTGCTCATCTCTAGCTATTGCCCTCTCTGTCCCCTCTGATCCACATCCGAGAGCAACTGCTCAGAAATCTCCTCCACCCTTTCCTAATTGGGACCCATTTATTCATCATTCAAATCTTGAGTCAAACATCCCTCCTCCCTCCATGCCTCTGCATCTCCTCTCTGTTATAAACTCCCAAGTGGCAAGAATCTTTCTTTGAGTGAATATTAGAATTAATAATAATATAATATTAATAATATAATAATTAATAATTAATAATTTAGCTGTTAGATTAATATTTGTCTGTGTATTACCATATCCATCACATGTAGTGATGCTCAGCAAATATTTTGAATGAATGCACATATTTCTGCATCACCCACTAGACTGTGGTATCTGCTGAAATCCTTCCTCTCAGACTTTGAGACAAAAATATCTTTCTAGCTGTTGCTCAATAATCTTTGAAGGTCTTATCTGCTCTCCATGGTTTTCACTAAGATAGGAATATTCTTGGGCTTGGGGATGTGACTCAGTGGTAGAGTGTTTGCCTGGCATGCACAAGACCCAGAGTTCAATCCTTAGCACACACACACACACAAAATTAAGAACATTCTTTCCTAGCTTCATCCCAACAAGTATTTATTGAGCATTGACTACACTCAGGGCAATGTTTTAGGTATGTTCTGTACATTATTTTATCAGTCTTCAGAATAACCATATATGGTTGGTATTAATAACTGTAGTTTACAAACAAGGAAGCTGAGGCTCAGAGATGCTACATGATTTGTTCAAGGCACCTAAGTAATGAATTGGAAATTTGAATTGGATCCTAGGTCTGTCTGACACCAAATCTGTTTTCTCTTTATTGAATTGTACTTCTGATATTTAATATCTCTATGGTTAGGCATGAAATAATGTGCATGTTACCTAGCTTTTCTGCACCCATTTCTTCTCTTGCAAAATGAGGCTAATAACAGTATGCACTTTATAGTGCAATTGTGAGAATTAGTAAGTTCATATACAAATCAATTAGAATAGTACAAATAATCAATTCAGCAGTGAGCTCCAAATTTTTCTGCTCTAGGCAGGCAAAATCCTTGCAAATCTCTTAGAATTTGTTTTATTTTTCACATAGGCATCATATGCTGATTCCTAAGAGGGGTCTACCCTAGCATATTTCGGCTATTGTGCTATAGATGACATAGTTTTAAAAATATCCATTTTTGGCCTGTTTACAGACCCCATGGGAGGCTGGTGAAAATTATTTACCTGCTCTCTGGTGAAAGGCATATATTGATTTAATGTATTATTTTAAATCTGTAATACTTTGAACTGAACGGATCCCAAGTTAAGTGTTTCAATCTTTATGGAAATTTTCAGAAGTCATTAATTTAATACTGACTGAGATCAAACATACAACAGGGTACATACAAGAGCACTGAAAATATTTAATAGAAAATAGTGTGCTTAAAAAAAAAGAAAATAGTATGCTTTACTAAAGAATCACAGACTATTGAAGTAATGGATCCTTAGTTCTCATTTCATCAAGCACTTCAAGCGTGAGGAGAGTAGGTGGACTAGGCAATTTTTAGAATGCCCATAGAGTTGTTCTCAGTTCTAATGTTCTGTGAAAATCCTATAATACATTTTTCAACCATCAGTGCACATATACATATGGTGTCAGTTCCACAGGAACCCTCTTCCCCTCCATGGTACGTCATCATTCTTTGGACTAGGATGAGACTTCTGTTTTAAATAATAGGGCTAAGACATCATCTTTACTCTGTGGCTCCTCAAATTTCTCTACAACTGTAGTGACACAGGCTGCTAATTTCCATGGTTAAAATTCATGATTGAAAAAATAAATTATGAATGCATTTTCTAGTATTTCAAAGTAATAATCTGAGTTTGTCAAGAGCTCTGGAAAATTAAGAAACTGCCTGGCTTTTGCTGCGAGGTATTGATGAATCAGACCTGCTAACGTGTGAATCCTCACAGCTTTGACGCAACTCTGGACAGCATGCCGCTTCTTGGATGAACTTTATCAAAACTCATGAGTCTGGAACATGCATCATAGTCAGATGAAGATGCTCTCCCTTTAGGCATGAAATTCCTTTTATTTCATTTAATGCTCAGATCTTCATAATCATTTTGAAAGACTTTACAAGTTTGACAAATAAGAAATGTGTGACTTAAGAAGGAAAATAACTTACCAAAAATTATATACCACTGAGGGGCAGAACTGGGCTCAGGGTTTCTAGTCCAAAGCTTTTACTATATCATTACTTCATGTTTCCAAATACAGGACATTACTGTTTGGAGCTACAGGGAAAATTAGGATACCATGGGCCTTTGTACAGGCTTGGTTTAACTCATGGCTCTGTCACTGGCCAGCTGTATGATCTTGGGCATGTTACCTAACCTTTCTGTATCTGTTTCTTCTTTTGCAAAATGAGGCTAATAACAGTATATACTTTATAGTGCAATTATGAAATTAATAAGTTATATTTACAAGTCAATTAGAATAGTGCCAGACACATACTAATCCCCAGTAAATATCCCTTATCATTTATTACCCAAAGTCCTCTTCCACTTCCTCTGAGCTCTTTTTTACTTTACCAGGTCCATTTTTCTGGGCTGAGAGCATAAGATACATGTTTTGTTATTCATTGCAATCAAATTCCAGGAGAGATTGTGACCTAATTAATTACAGATCATTTGTTTTTTGAATGCAGAATTTTTGAACACTTTTGTGGCAAAATTTCTTTCCCACTCTTGTTTAATTTTGGAAATGAAAACAAGCAAAATTAGCTTGTTTTTTCATCATTCTGGCCTGCTGACAATAGAGGTTGGTGTCTGCCAGTCTGGTCAAGGACTAACCATTTATTTACTTAGTGGTGGGGAATGAACCCAGGACCTGATGTATACTAGGCAAGTGCTCTACCACTGAGTTACTCTACAGCCCCTTTTGATTTGTAAACCTTCATTTTTTTTTTATTGGTTGTTCAAAACATTACAAAGCTCTTGACATATCATATTTCATGCATTTGATTCAAGTGGGTTATGAACTCCCATTTTTACCCCATATTAGTTACTGTTGTATTCTGCTATCTTTCCTATCCTCTACTATCCCCCCTCCCCTCCCCTCCCCTCCCATCTTCTCACTCTACCCCATCTGCTGTAATTTAATTCTCTCCCTTGTTTTGATAAAGCCAGCGGCTGCTATTCAGCTGTTCATGTGGATTTATTAGAGGTCCAGCAGATGACCAGTCATATCTTCTGGTCTCTGAGATCCCTCAGGACAAGAATGCCTAGGTTTAACTTGCCTTTGTAACATTCCTCCCTGGACAGGGTCTGGCATGTAGTGGTAAAGAAGGAATGTTGTGAAATGAATGAATGAACCCACATTCAGAGCATCCCAAACCTGAGGGGGCATGAGCTGCTCTGGGCCAGAATGAAGGCAGGATCTGTGCTTGTTTGGCCTTTGGTTTTCTCCCTGAAAGCAAGAATTTTGACAATGAGAGAACATCAATAATCCACTAGTCTCAGTTTTCTCAACTGGTTGCCAGCAAGTTTGAAGGAAGCCCAGTGGGTCAGGCTGGGGAATGTGCCCCATTTACCTCTTATTCCAGTGTGGGGTTTTTGTTTGTTTTGTGTTTTTTGTCAGGTGGGCTCTGGAGCTATCTTTAGCCACCCCATCATCAAGAATCTTGTGTCACTATATGACCCAAATGCCTGATTACATTCTATCCTGTTACATCATCCTGACTCATTTTTTCTTGAAAACTGTTGTTTGTCTTAAGCGTGTGCGAACTGGCTTGGGTTTGCAAGGGCTCTGTCCCAGATTAAGTTTGTGATGTGACTATTCTTATTTATATTACCTTCTCCTGGGTGGGTATTTGGTTTAGGCTTCTCTGAGGAAGGAATGGCAGAGTTGTCTGAAAGGAACATTCTGTTTCCCAAATAGGAATTCCACAGCCACGGCTTATCTCAGCAAGAACCATATATTTGTGACGACATGAGCCAGATTCTCATACGATGTAATTTTATTGGAATTCTCTACAGGATGAAAGTCTGGAAGGAAAGCCCTGCCAATATTTGGAAAAACCCAGAAATGTTTTTAGAATGGGATGGCGAATGTTCCAGTATCACTGTAAATCTAGTTCACTTAGATCATTTGGAAGACATTCATTTACATTGTGAATGCTAATCAATAGTATTTTGGAATGCAAGGCATAAAAATCTGACATCTACCTGTAAGATCTAGAACAAACACATCCCCCAAAGCATCTGTCTCCATGCTGGCTCAAAGCCACATCACTGGACCTATTCTTACCATCCGCCTTAGATGGCCCACCCTTCAAACCAATGTGCAGAGATCCATGACCCACCTTGAAGATATATGTGTTATGCTCATTGGCACTGCTAGATCCCCAGATTATGTCCCAAAGTCTCCACCTGGCCACATCAGTGTGCTTCTTGGCTTTACTATGATCTTTGATTAACAGCATCAAAACCATCTGGGAACTTGTCAGAAATGCAGATTCTTGCTTCTGCCACAGAGCTCCTGAATTGGACATTCTGAGCAATCTGGGCTTGAACCAGCCCCTTCAAGTGATTCTAATGCATGCTAAAATTTCAGAATCATGATTCTAGGCTCTCTCCTGACCCACAGCTTCAATCCTGATTGTATATTATAGTCACCCGGTAGCACTTAACATTCCAGACCACCTGAATCAATTAAATCTGGATTGGGGAGCACTCACCATCCTGTTCGAAAAACACTTTCTCGGTTTTTCCAAATCTTGGTGGGGCTTTCAATTTAAATCATGCAATTTACCTCCACCGCCAGGTGATTCTACAGCTAGAATTGACTACCAGTGAAATCCCTTCTTCATAGCCTCATGAAACTGTCCAAATCTGGTGTCTGCTTTATTCAGAGCCCATCCTCCCAGTTCCATCCAGGATTAGGTTCTGCTCCGCTGGAGGAATCCAGGCCTGCCATAACCCCTCCTTTTTTTATTAGTCATCTCCTTGACCTCTTTCCCTTTCCCAGGACCCTGTCCTCAGGGCCATCCACAATGATTTGTGTGAGCTGCCACGTCAGCTGGCTTGTACTGGTCATAAGCCCCAAGGCTGAGCCCAAGAGGGGCAAAAGGAAACTGGGCTGGAGGAGGATCAGGGATTCTAATCAAACCCCAGCCGAATTGCAGCCAAGCACACAAGGCGGCTACGCCCAGGTCAAGCAATGAGGGGCAGCAAAGCTCCCCACCCCATCTTAATCCTACTGAGTTGCTAGATTACACCACTGGAGACCTGGGCTTAAGTACCTGGCTATGATTCTCTGAGCAATGCTGGGCACTGATGGGGCACAGAGCCAGAGAGAACAGTTCTTGGGTGGGAAAAGTACTGTATGGCATCTGTGTCCTGCCCAGCCCACAGGCTCAAAGAGGACCCTCCCAGGTCACAGCAAGGCGCCCTACAGCCTGCAGCAGTCTACTAGGCTGCAGTCTACTCCCTGAGGTGGGATTTCTCAGACTCCCACCCACAGAAACCAACTTAGATAACAGGGCTTTTGTCTTTTTAAGAAAGAGATGGCCTCAACTTAAAAAGCTTTAGTTTTGGCTTTGTTAAAAAATGAAATTTAAATTTAAAAAGACTCTCAGGAAGAGAGTAACTAGTACTTTTCTAGAAAATCGGACCCATAAGTTTCGAGTTTCAGATTTTTGTTTTGGTCACAATCTAAATGTTCAGTAATGGTGATAAAAAGAGTTTTCGTGCCAATTGTGCTAGCTATTTTCTGATAAAAATAAAATTTAAAATACTCTAATTCTTATAAAAATGTCATTTCGTTGATGAAGACATTCAAAGCCAGAGAAGCAAGTGATTCACTATTAGAAAGTGGCCAAGCTGGGTTTGAAACCTAAGCTTGTTAGGCAGGACAGCTCTTCATAGGACTTGCAGTGCCATGTGGTCAGCTGCCCACTATGTACCTCAAACGCTTTTTAGAAAAAGGAGGGGCAACAATAAAGTAATATGATATTAATATACAGATCAAAACATCTTAGAATTGTATTATAGCCCATGGTTTTCATTTGGCTTTGATTTCATGGATCTCATTTGTTCTTTCCAGATAAGTCACTGTATTGTGTCCCCCTGTTATAGAAAGACCCTTTATTATGGATGCTCAGGAGGTGTCTTGCCTGAGGTCACACTGATAAACAGGGGCAAGGAATAGCTCTCAGATCCACTTCTTTCTCTTTTACATCTGTATTTCTTCCTGGTGACAAACATTATGGAGCAAATTGTAAAATTGGCCCTAAAGGAACCCCACTTACAGGTCCATGCCCATTGTCACATGACTTTGCTCTTCTCTATGAAAAGGTGGAGTCTCTGTTCCATTCATGAGATCCAGCTGTAAAGTGACTTTCTAGGCTCCTAAGCCTAGACATTGAAGAGGTCATGCACCTTCCACTTTCCCACCTGGAACCAAGCAACCACACATAAAACCATCTGAGAACTGCTAGAAAGAGAGGCTGTGTAGATGAGAAAGAGTCATTTCAGCTAACAGCCAGAACCAAAGTCCAAGACAAGTGAGACCATTTTAGATTGTCGAGCCCCAGCTGAGCTGTATCAGCCAACACCGTGTGGAATACACATTCCCTGTTCCTGATGAGCCCTGTGAAAATTCCGACCCTACAAGGAGTGCAGTAATAAAAGGCTCATTATTTTAAGTGATGTTGGGATCATTTGTTACACAGTAATTGATAACAGATACATAATGGTTTTAGTACTATGACACTGCAGGATGGCTCTGATTAAACTTCCTCTAGAACTTGTTGTGTTCCAATCTGCTAATTTTATTCATCTTACCAATATCCAAGGATTAATACTAGTCAGGTGAAAATGGAAACTGAGATACATTTGTGGAAGATGTTACTCTTTTCTTGGACTATTTTTCCAATTCTGGTCCTAGTGCAAACTCTTGTTCTTTCCTAACCTTGGTCATCACCCTACACCCTCCTCTTATGTCCTCTGAATCCAATTGATTGAACTTAAAGAAAACATGCAGAAAACTAGATTATGTAGACACTAGTCTCTGGATACTTTGTTAAGTATCAGCCTGGGCCTCAGGGAGGGAGAGGGAGATTCCAGATGCACTTTTTACTGCTAACTGTGTGTGTTCAGACAAGTTCTATCACCACCTTGAGCCTCTGGATGCTCCATTTGGAAAACAAGGTGGTTGGCTTATATATTTTCATTTTTAAGTCCAGGGTACAGGCTCTGGATTATTGATTCCACCTTGCTTTAGAGCCTGAAGATTCTAATATACTCCATCAGATCTTTAAGATCAATTCTTTCAGGTCAACTGGGTATTACAGATCTTGTTAGGTCCCGGGTGGCATCACCTAGAGCAAGAAAAGTATGTCCTGAGATAGCTAAGGGGAGTTTTTAGGCAGGCATATTTGGGAAATATTCATTCAGAAGAAACTGGAACTACCTCAAAAATGTAGATGGAAAAAGTGCTGCAGCCCAGCCCAGCCCAGCCCAGAGCACAGCTATACGTACTGAGCTCAAATATGCTCTTCTTCCCCTGCCAATCACACAGCTAAATCGGAGGCCCCTTGTTTTTCCTCAAAGGGAAATTCCTGGACACAAGACCCATTGCTTTATTTCAGAATGTCATCATTTCTCAGTTATTTTGGTCCTTGGACTCTTTATCCAATAATGATGGGTTGTTGCTGCCTCCCACGTGGACTGAAATGGCTTCCCACTAAGGACCCCTGGTGCTGTTGCCAGGCCTGTTCTTGGCACATTCTGAAAACGGAAATATGAGACCCTCAGGGCCTTCTCCCCACATTCCCTCTGTCAGCTTCATCCCAAGCTATAATACACATTGCTACCCTCTGGTAGGAACTGGGGATAGAAAAGCACCTCAAAGGGTTGTCTCAGCCAAGCCCCTGCTCATGAGCTGGATGAGCTGGAGGATCAGGAATCATCTGATTTAAAAAATAAGTTTCTATAGCTCTTCCTAGATGTTATCAAAACTAATATGACCTTGATCCAATTATAAGCATTTTTCTTTATATCTGATTCAAGTCTCCCTAGTTCCAAGGGGAGTCAAAGTCTATTACTTTGTGTTCAGGAATGATGTTGGTGCAAGATTGTCTTTATTCATCTCCCCATGTTGTCCTACTGTCTCTAAGGTACCCTCTGGGGGGAAGTGGGAGACAATAGGTTTCATTTTAGCTGATCATTTTTTTTTTTTTTTGGTCTATGTCCTCTTGGGTGTATGATTGAAAGTGATATTGCTTATACGGCTCTGGGTTTGGGGCAATCTTATGAAACTGTGACTCAAATTATTGTTGAGGCTTTCCCCAAGTGTATGTGAGCATAGTAGGAGAAGCCTCACAGATCCTGGCATGTGGAGCAGAAAGTCTAACCTTCCAGTGGCACCATTTTCCAAACCATTTGTGAGCATCGTGGAGTTCAGAAGATAAGCCCAATTCACAAAGAATTTAGCTGAGATATCAGTCACCTTCTCTGCTCTGTCTCCACATCCCATTTATTTTGGCAATGTAATTCTAGAGCAAAAGTAATGATGGCAATGACGACGATAGATTCCCTGTTCATGGCTCTATTTGTAATATTGGAACATTTATCAATTGGCGTTGAAGGGGCCCTGAAGGCTCTTATTCCTGGTTCTGGCATGCTATTTTTGCTTGCTCCTGAGCTGTGCACTGGCCAGAAGCACAGGGACACCCACTGGCGCTCACCTTTCTGCTTGATGGTCTAGAGTGTGGTTCCCTGACTGGCAGTATCTCAGCAGGAGGAGATCTCTCTTGTGGTTGGCTGCCATGCTGCCTGGAGATCAGCTCTGACCAACAATTTCTCTACCATCCATGGGCTGCAGTCCTCGTCTTTCTGAGGAGTTCTGAATGCCAGCCTTGGGGAAAGGTTTTCTTCTTCCACATTTGTACCTTGAATTCTCTCTCAAACCTATGATGTTTTTCAGAGTTCTCTGTTACTCCCATTTAGGAGCTAAAATCCTATAAAGAGATAATGAATATTTATAGTAAACCTTCTCTGTTCACATTACTGTATAGTTTCTGCCTCCTGATGGGACTCAGACTTCTGTACTCTCTTACCTAGATCATCTCATTTAATCCTAACAATATCTTTGTGAGGTAGGTGTTATCACTAACCCTCACAAAGGTGAGGTGAGAAACTGAGACTTATGTGGTAGTCTTGAGATTCCATTAGAAGTTCCTGACTTCAGAATAAATGAGCTGGAGAACAACAGAGGTTCTCTAACCAGTTTCTTGAAGAAATGGCCAAGTATATCTTAGCTGGTTATGGTCTTGGTTTCTTTATAAAACTGGAACTTTTGCCCCCAGCTAATTCCAAGGAACTTTGAGAAACTTTTGGATGAGAAGAGTTGCAAATGGCATTTAAATCTGTTCATGACCTCAGTAATAATGAAACATTTAGTTCTACATGGTGGCACATGCCTATAGCCCCAGCACTGGAGGCTGAGGTGGGAGGATCACTTGAATCTAGATGTTTGAGGCCTGTGTGGGCAACGTGATGAGACCCCATCTCAAAAAGACAAAGCAAAATAAAACAAACAAACAAAAAGCCCATAAATGCTCAAGACTGAAATCTGTGCTTGCTGGCATGTTGTCCTGCCTTTGCTTCTCTTTCCCCTAGTGGATTTGACCTTCGGGGCTTATTCTGGCAACTACCATATCTAGCCCAATGGACTCTCAAGTCTTTGAGTAAAGGGCTCAGCCTGATTTTGGAGTCCTTTTGTCTCTGCTTCGTGTTCATCCTCATCAGGTGAGGTCATGGCAGCTGCTGCCCTGTCCATTGTGTTGAGATCTCCACTACCTCCACAGGAATGAGGACTGTTCTCTCCTACATTGGGCCCATGTGGAAATGGGCAGCATTTGGAGTGTATTGATGGCTTTGAGGGAGCTATGTCCTCTGATTTTTGGAAGACGGAGGCTAAGCAAAAGGAAATTTGAGAAGGGAAAAGGATATTGGTTAAATCCATTCTTTTGATGAAACAGATTTTTTTCCATAAAAAATTGAATTTCTTTTGGAAGAAATAAGAGTAAGAGGTTTATTTTCTTTCTAGGGAGGCAGTTGGTAGCTCAGTATCTATGTTTTTCTGCATAGGAAGGAGAATATAGCAATAGGCTAAAGTCATTCAAATACTTTTTACCCACATAACGTGGAATTTGAAAATGTGCTGGGTTTGTCTTTTGTTCACACCAGGAGAGACAGATTTCTCCTCTTGCGGTGTGGTCTCCAACAGCCAGGCACCTGGGTGAGAATTCTTCCAGGGCATAGCACGAGCCTGAGGCTGGTGTCTTCAGAGTCTCTCTGGATTGTGCTGTAGTCCATACTGACTTGGAGCAGACAGGAGGCTCAGACTCAAATTCTGTCACAGACTGATTGTGTGATTCTGGTCAATTGTCTTGTGTTTTTGCATATTGGCTTCCTCATGCATAACAAAAGATCCACAGTAATCCCTGCCTTTGGAAGTTATGGGCATTAAGCAGAGAACAGAGGGCATGGGTAGCACTTTGTGGGTATTATTTGGTCAGCAGTATATTTTTTTTAAATGTTTTTATATTTCTTTTTTTTCAAATTGCTTTTATTTTTTAAATACACGACAGCAGAATGCATCACAATTCTTATTACACATATAGAGCACAATTTTTCATATCTCTGTTTGTATATAAAATATGCTCACACCAGTTCATGTCTTCATACATGTAAAGCTGCTTTTTCCTTTTTTTTTTGATAGAATGCTAGAATTCAATCTATATTAAGAAAAATCTGGATTACAGAGGTAACTTTCATCCTCTTAAATCAATAACATCATTATTTTTTTATTGTTGGTCGTTCAAAACATTACATAGTTCTTGATATATCATATTTCACAGTTTGATTCAAGTGGGTTATGAACTCCCATTTTTACCCCGTATACAGATTGCTGAGTCACATCATTTACACTTCCATTGATTTACAAATTGCCATTCTAGTGTCTGTTGTATTCTGCTGCCTTTCCTATCAGTATATTGTTCCCTTTGTTGGGTCTTTCTTTGAGTTTATCTGAGGTTTGTCTTGAGGAATGAGGGTCATTGTAGGGTTTTGTGAGCAATATTTCCCAATTAAGAAAGTAAAAATTGTATATGACTTTATGTTATTGTTATATTGTTTGGCCTAAGCCTGTCTCCTTACTTGGGGGGTAAAGTTTAGCTCAAAACCTTGTGAACCACAACCTAACTTGAGGTGTAAATAAATTGCAACCAATCCTAGGAGTCTATACAAGTAACCATGTAACTGGGTGTCAGCCAACCAAGCAAATGAAGGAGGCTAAAATGTACCCAAATAAGGCATAGGTCAAATTGTGTCAATCAGGTAATCTCTAAATGGAATTTCCTCTTTTCTGGCTATATATAGATATATAGCTTTCCATGTTTGGGGGAAGGCATTCAGAAACACTGTCCATCTGAATGCTGCTTGGTTCTAGAATCTTCCCTCATTTTTCCTCAAATAAGCTGTGTTAAATTTAACTTTCCTTAGTTTAGTTGAGTTTCTTTTTTTTTCAATATTATTTAAAAACACAAAAAAATGTTGTGTTTAGCCATCAGCATGAGGCAAACAGCATAAACTTTAGTCACAGAGCTTTTGGTTGATATTTTGCCCTTCTATCCTTAATTCCTCATTAGAAAGTAGCTATTATTGCTAAAAAAAAAAGTCCCCTTGGCACTATAGTAGCAATACAGTAATGTTAGGGGCAGGCAAAATGGTCCCTGGTTACTGTATTATGTTTTTGCTCATTTATTTAACAAATGTACAAGTATTGTTAAACATTTATTGAACTAATGTTTTACATAATAGTATTAATAATGTTATTTTAGATTTTCAAAAATGTGGTTTTGAATGCTTACTATGTACCAAGCACTGTGTTAAGACTTTACACTATTACTTTTATTATACAATAATACCACCATCACTTATTGAGAGCCTACTGTCTGCTGGGAACTGTATCTGATGATTTACAAATACTAGTTTTAACCTTCAAAAGAATAGTATCATATCTCTCATTAATTAAACATTTATGAGTGTGAACACTGTGGCAAGCCCTTTTCGTGCATTATAGTGATCAGGCACTGTAATGACCTACCCACCAACCATTTCCCTCCATTTTCCAGTATGACCTGTCCACATTGGAATGATTTCCAATTATTTATTTTTTGTGTGTGTGTGTGTGTGTTGGGGGTTACCCCGGGTTGAACTCAAGGGCACTTGACTACTAAGCCACATCCCCAGCCGTATTTTGTATTTTATTTAGAGAAAGGGTCTCACGAGTTTGCTTAGTGACTCACTTTTGCTGAGACTGGCTTTGAACTCATGATCCTCCTGCCTCAACCTCCAGAGCCACTGGGATTATAGGCATATGCCACTATGCCCAGCAAATGCATTCTAATTCTTGAGACACATTGCACCCTTCTGACCTTAGGGCATTTACACTGCCCATGTGTTTGCATGGCAGCCTTCTATTCACTAGGTAGACCTTAGCTCCTGAAGTGATATATATCATCTTAAATAACACCCCATCCCTGCACCCAGCAAATCATTCACTATCTGGTCACCTTGTATTTAAGTGTTATTTTCAACTTGATTTTTAAAAAGCATATTTAATTTGCTAAAAGTAAAGGTGTTCAAAAAGAAATTATCTGCTATTTGCTATCCCCAACAGGCACAGCTAAGACTATCCTTAAAAAAGATTTTTGCAAAAATATAACAAACTGCAATTCATTTCCAGAGATCATCTTAAAAGAATGTAAGTCCGGCCCTCTTCCTGTTGGAGTTACAGTGTTATCAAATCAATACACTGTAATGTTTTCCTTAGAACATTAACAGATGGCCTAAGACTGGACTCCTTCATAAATTCTACAATATAAGGTTGACAATTAATTGTTCTCACTTTCTTCATCTGCACAATATGAGGGTTGGGTTGATCACCACAGGCCCTTCTAGAACAACCTCCTAAATATGCATATAGCAAATATTTATTGAGGTTGACAATTGTCATATACTTTATGAAGTGTTGTTCTTACATTATCTGATTTAACTTTCACAGCACTTCTAATAGGTAGCTGTTTTTGGTCCCATTTTATATATGAGAAAACAGAAAAAAACAGAGCAAGCTCACATGATTAATAGGATTCTAGCCCATATCCATCTGAGTTAAATTTTGAGCTCCTAATATTGGAACTCTGCATATCTCAAGGCCCTGGGATTGAAGGTCTTCTAAGAAGGAGGTTATATTACTTTTTGTAGAAAGATATTGCTCTAACAAAGAATCATGGAATTATTTATAGTTCCTACTAAAACTAGGAGTTGAAGCAAAGCAGACGTCTGAATCAGCTTGCAGTTAATGTTTATTCTCCCAAGGCCTCACAAAACTTTTTTTGTAGATTTGGTTCATGCCTTTCTCTGGAATTTGGATTTAGTATTTTCACACCAACTTTGCAAAATTGTTAATTAATTAAGGTCTACACCACTCTTGTGCAGTCTTGACTTTCAGATCCTTTTCTTGTTCCTATTTGTATGTTTTTGTCACCAGTCAGGGCTCCAAGAAGATCTGTAGGAACAGCTTACATATTTCTTGCTAAGCAAGACAAGCTCACACTTACTTCCCTTATTCCTTATCTCATTTTCTTTTTGGTCTATTTCAATGGACTATGTTCCTCCTTGCAACATGCAACAATATGGACAATATGATGTTAAGCTCTTGTATTGGGGAGGTAGATCCCAGGTATTCACAAGTTATGTAGATGTATATGTAATGCAGACATAGTTCAAATGTTTTTGAGTTGTTCTAATCTCTTAAATTAGATTAAAGTGTGTTTACACACATATTTCTGCTTTGTTTCTCAGTTTCTAAAGAACTTTTCTATGGGCTGGCCTGGTACAGTGTATTAAAAAAAAAAGTGTGTGTGTGTGTGAGAGAGAGAGAGAGAGAGAGAGATCTTAAGGACAAGGAATAAGTATTTGATTCTATGTCTGTGCACTTAACTACTGCAGTGTGTGGAGGAATGGTCACTTCATGTTTGTTGACCTTGCAATTAAGAGGACCCTAACCCTAACCCCAAGATTCACAACATCAAATATGGCCCATACGTGCTTAAATATAATAATCATTTACATCTCCTTGGGAAAGAGCTTTAGAGTTAGAATCTACAAGAAGGGACCTGGAAAGCTATGTTTTTAACATGGCAATTTTTTAAAAAATCATCATGCAGGTTGGAAAACTCATCTTTATCCATACAATGGGTATAGAAGTCCCTTCTACAGAATTAGCAATGATTTTTGGTTTTGAGGAAGAGAACATCTTTTCCCATAGTAATCCATGGGGAGAGAGATTTATTATAAGGACATCCAGAGCTGTTTTGGAAATTCTTTTGTGCTTTTAGAGAAGCACAGCCAGGCTTCATGAAATGGAATGGCAGCACCATGGTTTCTCATTCAGGATGCTCCTATTTTTTTCTGTGTATCTACTTCATTTTCCTCCATCTACTGGTTAGGTTTCCCATGCCTTCAGTTTGTCCACCTCATGATAACTATTTGGCCTCAGTCACCTCCTCCTCCCTTTATTCCCTGGAGCCCACTGAGTTCCAGTTTCCTTATTCAGTATTTCTAAGTGTCAACTGGTAAACTTAGCTCAGAGAGCTGGGCTAGATCATCTGAGACATCTCACAAGTAACCTATGGGTGCCTTTGCAATCAGTACTATAAATAGGTTTGTGGAAAATAGATTACAGCATTTAATTATTTGATTATCATAATTCTGGAACTGTATCTCTAAGTCGTGCTTAACATTTGCTGAAAAACCTCATGATATTAATTTCACATTATTGATGAGGTGTTTGAAACCAGTTTGTGTTATGGCTTATGCAGTTGTTGACAAACACTCTTCAGAATAGTGAAACTAGAGGTATGCAAATGATGAAACAGCAGCAATAGATAAAATATGTAAATTTTGATGTAAAAGAATAAGTGAACACCACTATTATTATTATTTATTTTGTTAAACAGCAAAAAGAAACAAATTCAATAGCATTTTTTTTTTTCTGTATTTAGTGTGCTCAGACTTGTGTGGGCCCTAAAGAAACTCAGTCCTGTCCTAGACAGTTTTTAATCAGTGATGACAGGAGCTAGGAAAGCCAGCTCTGACCCTATTCCTCCGGTGGCATTCTTCCCCCACCACAGAGCAGCAGGCAGCTTCAAGTGAATAACCTTCCAGTTCAGACCCTTAAGTGGTTATTTCAAGTGTGCAAGAGTCAGAATAGCCCTAGACTTAATAGCACATCTCCAATCGACTATATGATGATCCCAACTTTCAAATTACCCTGATTTTTAAAAACCATGAGATATTTTAAATTTTTTAAAAACATTTTATGTAAATACTAGCTTTATTAAAACTCTATATATCCTGTAAAGTAGATGTTGGCAATGTCTTTGTTTTTGGAATTCCTAAAGTCTAGTAGCTGCCAGAATATTTCCTTTGCTTTTTCCTCTTTCTCTTTTCCTTACCAGTCTTTGAGAGGAGCCTGTGAGTGTGTGTTTTGTACAAGAGCCATCCTGGGTGAATGTGAGGTTTTAAATGGCCCCTTTCTTTGCAGGTAGGTTGGCAGACAGACTACTGCTGGCAAAATGGGTGATTTCAGATGCTCAGCCTAGGGCAGGAAAGCCTATTTTGAATTGCTTATTCATTCTTCCCTTCAGGACTGGTGTCTCAACATTCTACTCAGCACCCAGTCAGTTGGGAAGATTTTATTTGCTGTTTCTTGAAAAGTGTCTTTGTGGAAATGTAAAATCAAGAAGTTTATTTTTTCATTTTCTTTTATCTCCTACATTTTTTCCTTTGACAGAGAGTAAATTCAGAACTCAAAGCCCTTTGACGTTCTTGGGCTTGGCATCTCTCCTTAGGGCCTGCTTGTCCTGTTTCTGTATTTATACTACTGTGGACACCTGGCTTCTTTCTCCCAAACAACATGTGATGCTTTCAGCTCAGAGTTGGCTGTTTGCCCCTGGAGGGCTCAAATGCTCCAAGGTTTTAGGAAGAGGTGTGTTAGGGAGCTGAAAGGGGACTGCTTCTTTGGGCCCAAAGAAGGGTTTTCTTTCCTCTGCTTTCTCTCTGGCTAAATAGGCATTATGAATATCACTGGAGGCCCAACATGATTACATGACATAGGGATAATATCTCTAATGTCATGTACTATCATGATGGCATGGTACATTGTACCCTATCAGTTGGAGAAGTCGTTCTTCTATAAATTCTTACTTGGAGAATGGGTTGGGGGGGCAATAGAAGGTATATAAAGGTTGTCATTCATTCATTTCCTCAATGTACACTTACTGAGTGCCCACAACTGGCTGTGGATTCAGAATTAAAGCATTGGTAATATGGTGGAAGAGACTTTAAAGTATAAGCAAAGGCCGTAGATGTCTGAGTCAAAAGATTCTGCTTTAAGTCTTGGCTGTAACACCTATTAAGATGGAAAAGCAGTGTCAGTACAACATACAGGGGCTCAGGGGAAAGATTGGTTAATTTGGCCTGGGTAATTGAGGAAACCTTCAGAGGGGTGAGTAACATTTGAAATGGCTCTCAAAGAATGATCAGGAGCTGCTGGGTGGAGGAGGTGAGTGGGGATGAGCTCTAGGTAAACTGAGGAGTGACAGGAAAATCACATACAATGAAAATGTGCAACATCTTTAGGGAGCCGTGACTTCACTGGGAAGGCCAGCACATCCAGTACAGTTTCAGTAACTGTTAAAGATACTGTTGGCAAGGTGGTTTGGCCTCAGGTTGGGAGGCCTTGAATGCTCTGTGAAGGAGTTGAGACTGTGTTCGGCTGACAGGGGCACTCTAGCTTCAGTTTTTAATTAGATGTGTCAAAGGTCAGATTTGTATTTTATAAGTTCCCGGAGCAGCTCAGAAGTGAATTGGAGGGGTGAGCCCAGGAGAGAAGGAGAAATAAGGAATACAGGAGGGTGCAGGTGAGTGGGTGGGGGCTTTTTCCTAGTCCAAGATAAGAGATGTGACATGATTTTTTTTTCTAGTCTATTTCCATAGAACACTGATTCTTCTGCCTCAAGGCAGATTTAGTGAACGTGTATTGACAAGTATTAGGGAACTGTCCCAGACAGTGGGAGATAATGGTTGGTTATCTGGCCATGCTATGGTGATTAAGAAATCCCAGGGAAGCAGGCTGGAGAGAAGCTCATGGGTGTGTTTGGTGCCAGATTTCAAAGGTGAGGCCCCAGCCACCTTTCCAAGGCCAACACACCAGCCCCCTTGACCCAGATAGCACTAGCTGGCACTGTTTTCTCTGTGTGAGCCTTTGAACCTCTTTTAAGTCAAGAATATTGTCCTTCTGCCACAGACAGAATGTTAGCCCTGTATGGAGCGTGTGCTTCTCTCTTTTAGAGTCAATCTTGGCAAAATCTTGTACTTGACCCAGATAGCACTAGCTGGCACTGTTTTCTCTGTGTGAGCCTTTGAACCTCTTTTAAGTCAAGAATATTGTCCTTCTGCCACAGACAGAATGTTAGCCCTGTATGGAGCGTGTGCTTCTCTCTTTTAGAGTCAATCTTGGCAAAATCTTGTACTTGGTCAGAAGCTGCCTTTATTACCCTTCTTGGACACAGCTGCTTCTTTGGAAAGCCTGGAGAATAAGCATGGTGATACCTATGGTGCCAATGAGTGCTAATTGATGGAGTAATATTATTCTATGCAAAGTTAAAGGGAAGGATGCTCCATCTGGCCATTATGATATGATAGTGAAGTGAGTATTTTTGATAGGGTTGTGTATACATTGAATGGTGTCACCATGGCGAATGAAGAATTCTATTATGGTAACTAGATGGGAAATGGAACAAAGAAAATATGGTTCCTTGCAAATTTATGACTTTTTATTTATGTAAGGGAAATGCCTAAGTGGAAGCAATACTGGACCAACTGTCAGGAAATATTTCTGTCCTATGTTTGTTACTGACTTGCTGAGTGAGTCACCCAATCTTTTGTGCTTGAGATATTCCAGCTGCCATTTAAGGAGAGTAGTCCGTAATCCTTCTGCGTGGACAAAAATACAGAAAGTGTTATTCCAATGACTTTACTGGTGAATATTAGTAATACTATTAAAAGTAGGTACCCACGCCAATCCAGTCAGTGAGGACGATGACATTTATTTTTTTTATTTTTTTTTTGGTACTGAACATTGAATATAAGGATGCTCTGTCACTAAGCCTCATCACCATCCTTTTTTATCTTTTATGCCGAGACAGGATCTCACTAAATTACTGAGGCTTGCCTTGAACTTGTGATCCTCCTGTCTCAGCCTCCCAAGTTGCTGGGATTACAGGTATGTATTAACTTTTATAAGTCAAATAGTCTTCATTTGTAGAGTGGGAGTACTATATACTTGACTGGGTAACTATGAAGATAAAGTGTGATGAGACATGTAAACTGACCAGCCCAGCACCTATACGTGTGTGTGTCAAAGTTGGAAGCTTTCCTCCACTTACATGCCCTATCCATGAATCTACGAGTAGGCAGTGGCTAGATTTCATGACCACAGATTTACTCTGACATATGACTTAATTTATTTGAGTTTCAAGAAATAGAACCACGTAGGAATGTCATGGGCTCAGTAGAAAGCTATGATAATTACAAAGGGAACTACTTGGAGCTCACATATCCTATAATCTCAAATCAAACTGTCTTCCAATATAATTTGTATATCTTCCTATACAAATCACTGTCATAAATTGCTAGACACATCTGGGATTACAATCCTTGAGAACTAAATCCAAAGACAAGAATTCTTTAGGTTAGCTCTGAAAACTTTTTCATTCCAGGGCCTAGGTTCTACCTACTCATGACTTGCCATTCAATGGTTCCCACTGTCTAGAGGGTAAAATCCAAAGTTTTCAGCATGGCACATAAAGCCATCCATGGAAGGTCCCAGCCTTCCTGCCATTCTCAGTTATCATCAATTTTATCTTTAGACCCAGAACTGCAGCCACAGTACACTATATACAGTTTACCATATGAGCCAGGTAATTGCAGTCTCTACAGAGGCATGGAATGTTCTCCATCCTCCTCAAACATCATTTCCTCTGTGAAACTTCTCCTGGATCCCCCACATTCTGAAGTCAAATGATAACTCTTTCCATTATGACTCCATTGTAGCTGTTTCATCAGTGACATTAATCATTTGCGTGTTTATGACCCTACACTATGAGCTCCAAGAGAACAAAGACCATGCCTGTAGAAATTGGCTGTATCTCATGATTGTCCTTTCAGAATTAAGTGTCCTGAAAATTTTAATAATTGCTTTGTAGCTTATTGTATTAACCACATTATGCCTTTTTTCTCGACACTGGAAAACTCAGAGCAAAATTTAACTCTAGTATACAGGAATCAATAATATATAGCTCTACATTTAATTTTCTCTTGATCTTTTCTTTACATTTTATTATATTTTATCTTATATTTTATCTGTGAATATTTCCTACTTTATAGTGTATTTTCATTTGCAGTTTACATTTTAAAAAGACCATCTTATTGTTCAAGTTTCCTCTTACTTGGAAAACTCAGCTGAATTTCTCAAGGGCAGCTATTATTTTGCCCCAGTTTCTTTCTCTTCTTTTTTGTTATTTTTCAAAAAATGTTATTGAGACATATATTTCACATACGACAGGGTTCATGTGTCCAAAGTGTGTAATTCTTTGAATATTCACAGAATTGTGCTACAATCACCATGATATAATATTCATACCCCCATCTCCTAAAAAGAAATCTTATGACTGTGGTTAGTCATTCTGCATTTCTTTCCTTTGATTGCCCCTTTCAGGCTCAGAGAACCATTAGTCTACTTTCTGTAGATTTTGCTTAGTCTGTACATTTCATATTAATGGGAACATATACTATTTGGCCTTTTGTGACTATCTCTTTTCACTTAGAATAGGTTTTCAGTAATCATATATTTTGAAAATAATGTTTTCAAGGATTGTGTATTTTGAAGATTGACATTTAGAGGTTTGTGTTGTAGCATGTATGTATCAGTACTTTCTTTATATAGTTGCATAATATTCTATGTATGGGTAGTCCACATTTTGTTTATGTGTTCATCAGTTAATGGAAACATGGGTTATTTCTACTTTTTGGTTGTTTTGAATAAGGCTACTATGAATATTTTTGTATAATTTTTAAGTGGACATATGCTTTTATTTCTATTGGGTAAATATCTAGGAGTGGAATTTCTGGATCATTTAGTGACTGTATGTTTAACATTTTGAGCAACTTCCAAAATGTTTCCGAAGTGATTATACCATATTTAATTTATGTCAGCAATATATGAATATGCATATTTCTCCAAATCCTCATCAATACCTGTTATTCTCCCTCTCCCCCTCTCTCTCTCTCTCTCTCTCTCTCTCTCTCTCTCTCTCTCTATATATATATATATATATATATATATATATATATATATATATATTTCTCCAAATCCTCATCAATACCTGTTATTCTCCCTCTCTCTCTCTCTCTATATATATATATATATAAATATATATATATATATATATATATATATTTAAATAAATTTTTAAAATTTGTTTTAATTAGTTACACATGACAGTAGAATGCATTTATACACTTTGAAATATACATAGTTGGGATATAATTTCTCATTTTTCTGAGTGTACATTTTGCAGAATCATATTGGATATATATATATTGGATATATATATTACTATATATATATATATATATATATATATATATATAGTAATAATGTCTGTTTAATTCTACTAATTCTACTATCTTTCCTATCTCCACATCCCCTCCCTTACCCTCCTATCACTACCTCTATCTAATCTAAGGTAACACTGTTCTTCCCTAGTGCCCCCACCCCGCTTTATTATGAATTAGCATCCACATGTTAGAGCAAACATTCCATCTTTGGTTTTGTGGGATTGGCTTATTTTGCTTAGCATGATATTCTCCAACTCCAACCACTTACTAGCAAATGCCATAATTTCACTCTTCTGTAAAGTTGACTAATATTCCATTGAGTATATATACCACACTATCTTTATCCATTAATCTATTGAGGGACACCTAGGTTGGTTCCGTAATCTAGCTATTCTGAATTGAGATGCTATAAACATTGATGTGGTTGTATCACTATAGTATGCTGATTTTAAGTACTTAGGGTATAAAATAAGGAGTGGGATAGCTGGGTCAAATGGTGGTTCCATCCCCAGTTTTCCAAGGAATCTCCATACTGCTTTCCATAGGGGTTGCACCAATTTGCAGTCCCACCAGCAATGTATGAGTGTGCCTTTTCACCCACATCCTTGTCAAAATTTATTGTTGCCTGTATTCTTGATGATTGCCATTCTGACAGGAGTGAGATGAAATCTTAGAGTAGTTTTGATTTGCATTTCTCTAATTGCTAGAGATGTTTAACACTTTTTCATATATTTGTTGATCAATTGTATTTCTTCTGTTGTGAAGTGTCCATCCAGTTCCTTAGACTATGTATTGATTGGGTTATTTTTTTTTTGTATTAAGTATTTTGAGTTCTTTATGTATCCTAGAGATTAATGCTTTATTAGAGGTGCATGTGGTAAAGATTTTTTCCCAATCTGTAGGCTTTCTCCTTACTTTATTAATTTCTCTCTTTGCTGAGAAGAAATTTTTTAATTTGAATCCATCTCATTTATTGATTCTTGATTTTACTTCTTGTGCTTTAGGAGTCTTGTTAAATAAGTCAGATCCTTGGCTGATGTGATGAAGATTTGGGCCTACTTTTTCTTCTATTAGGTGCAGGGTCTCTGTTCTAGTGCCTATGTCTTTGATCCACTTTGAGTTGAATTTTATGCAGGGTGAGAGATAGAGGTTTAATTTCATTTTGTTACATATGGATTTCCAGTTTTGCCAGTACCACTTATTGAATAGGCTATCTTTTTTCCAGTGAATATTTTTGCACCTTTGTCTCATATAATATAACTGCATTTATGTGGGTTTGTCTCTGCCCTCTATTCTGTACCATTGGTTTACAAGTCTATTTTGGTGCCAATACGATGCCATTTTTATTACTATAGCTCTGTAGTATAGTTGAAGGTCTGGTATTGTGATGCCTCTTGCCTCACTTTTCTTGCTAAGGATTGCTTTGGCTTTTCTGGCTCTCTTATTTTTCCAAATAAATTTAATGATTGCTTTTTCTAATTCTATGAAAAATGTCATTGGGATTTTAATAGGAATTGCATTAAATCTGTATAATACTTTTGGTAGTATGGCCATTTTGACAATATTAATTCTGCCTATCCAGAGAGAATGGGGGATCTTTCCATCTTCTGAGGTTTTCTTCAATTTCTTTCTTTAGTGTTCTGTAGTTTTCATTGTAGAGGTCTTTCATCTCTTTTGTTAGATTGATTCCCAGGTATTTTATTTTATTTTTTTGAAGCTATTGTGAATGGAGTAGTTTTCCTAATTTCTCTGTCAGTGGATTCTTTGATGATGTATAGAAATGCATTTGATTTATGGATGTTGATTTTATATCCTGCAAATTTGATGAATTAATTTATTAGTTTTCTGGTGGAATTTTTTGGTTCTTCTAGATATAGAATTATGTCATCAGCAAATAGTGATAGTTTGAATTCCTCTTTACCTATTTGTATTCCTTTAATTTCTTTATTTTGTCTAATTGCTCTGACTAGAGTTTCAATGATGATGTTGAATAGAAGTGGTGAAAGAGGACATCCTTGTCTTGTTCCAGTTTTTAGAGGGAATGCTGTCAATTTTTCTCCATTTAGCATGATGCTGGCCTTGGGTTTAGCATATATAGCTTTCACAATATTGAGGTATGTTCCTACTATCGCTAGTTTTTCTAATGTTTTGAACATGAAGGGGTGCTGTATTTTGTCAAATGCTTTTTTTTTTTGCACCTATTGAGATGACCATATGATTTTTGTTTTTAAATATATTAATATGATGAATTACATTTATTGGTTTTCATATGTTGAACCAACCCTGCATCCCTGGGATGCATCCCACTTGATCGTGGTTCACTATCTTTTTAATATTAATATGTTTTTAATTTTAATATGTTTTTGTATGCAATTTGCCAGAATTTTATTGAGAATTTTTGCATTTATGTTCATTAGAGATATTGGTATGAAGTTTTCTTTCCATGATATTAGCCTCATAGAATGAGTTTGGAAGGGTTCCTTCCTTTTCTATTTCATGGAATACTTTGAGGAGTATTGGTGTTCATTTTTCTTTAAAAGTCTTGTAGAACTCAGCTGAGAATTCATCTGGTCCTGGGCTTTTCTTGCTTGGTTAGTAGGCTTTTGATAGCGTTTTCTATTGTGTTTTTAAAAAAGTAATTATAAGTATTTTATCCAGGTGAATTAATATCTTTTTGTAGTTTTGATTTGCATTTTCCTAATGACTGATACTAAATATCTTTTCATGTGCTTATTGGTCATTCATTTATGTTTTTTTCAAGATTGTTACAGCTAGTCTGGGTACCTTGCATTTCTAAATAAATTTTAGAGACAGCTTGAAATTTTTGTAAAAAGGTAGAATTTTGGTTAGGAATTTGAATTGAATCTGTACATCAATTTGGGAAGTATTGATATCTTAACAATATCAAATCATCAAATCCTTGAACATAGGTTGTCTTTCCATTTTTTTGATCTTTTTTAGCATCTTTCAATAATATCTTGCAGTTTTCATAGTTTTTAGCATACAAAGTTTTTACTTACAACTAACTTACATTGTTAAATTCATTCCAAAGAATATTATTATTTCTGATGCTAATTATAAGTGAAATTTTCTTAATTTTGTTTTGATTTTTCATTGTTAGCATATAGAAATGCAATTAATTTTGGATATTAATCTTTTATCTAGCAACCTGGTGAACCCATTTATAAATTGCAATAAGTCTTTATTTTTTTATTTTTATTTTATTTTTAAAATTTTAAAAAAATATTTATTTTTTGATTGTAACTGGACACAGTATCTTTATTTTATTTATTTATTTGTATGTGGTGCTGAGGATGGAACCCAGGGCCTCCCACCTGCTAGGTGAGCACTCTACAGCTGAGCCACAATCCCAGCCCCAAGTTTTAATTTTAATTTTTTTTGGTGTTGATTTCTTGCACTTTTCTTTATATAAGATTATATCATCTGAGAATGGAGAGGAAGAATTAAATCTTTTACAGCTTTTTATATCAACTATAGGTTTTTGTGAGGCTGAGAAAGTTCTCTTGTATTTCTAGTTTGTTGAGTATTTCTTTTTTATCATAAAACAGTGTTGGCATTTATCAAACTTTAATGCATTTATTGAAATGATCATGTGGTTTTTATTTTTATTCTGCAGTTGTAGTTTATTATGTAAGTTGATTTTTAGATGTTAAACCAAACTTGAATTCTTTGGATAATCCCACTTGGCTCTGATATATATATTTTTTTATTTGTTGCAGGATTCAATTTGGAATTTTGCACAATTTCATAAAGAACATTGGTATACAGTTTTCTTTTTCTTGTGATAGCTTTGTCTGGCTTTAGTACCAGTGTAACACTGGTCTCATAGAATTGGTTGGGAAATGCTTCCTTTTCTCCTATTTTCTAATGGAGTTTGTGAAGGATTGGTATAAATCATTCTTTAATTTTGTTTTGTTTTGAGATGGAGTCTTTTTTATGTTGCCCAGGCTGGTCTCAACCTCTTGATCCTCCTGCCTCATCCTCACTAATTATTCTTTAAATGTTTCTTAGAATTCATGAAAGAGGCCATCTTGGCCTGCATTTTTCCTTGTGAGATTTTTTTTTTAACTTACAAATTTAGTCTTATTTTTTTAATCTGTTAGAAATCTGTTCAGATTTCCTTCCTTCCTTCCTTCCTTCCTTCCTTCCTTCCTTCCTTCCTTCCTTCCTCCCTCCCTCCCTCCCTCCCTTCCTTCATTCCTTCCTTCCTTTTCACTCTCCCTTCTTCTTTTTCCTTCTCCTTCTTTTGTGGTACCATGGATTGAACTGAGGGTTTGCAAGTGATAGACATGTTCTCCACCACCAAACTATATCCCCAACCACCCCACCACCTTGTTTTAATCTTATTTTTGAGATAGTGTCTCACAAATTGCCCAGGCTGACCTCAAATCTTCCTGCCTTAGCCTCCCAAGTAGCTTACATTACAAGTATGCACCACTATGACCAGCTCTAGGTTTTCCATTTCTTGAATTAGCTGCAATAATTTATGTCTCTAGGAATTTTTCCATTTTCTATAAGTTTTCTAATTTTTTAGTAATGCATTTTTCATGATAGTCTCTTATAAACATTTATTTCTATAAAACTGGTAATGATGTTCTTTCATTCTTGATTTTAATAATTTGGGTGTTCTCTTTTTTTCTTTGTTAGCCTAACTGAAGATTTGTCAATATTGTTCTTTTCAAAGAACCAACATATTTTTAAAATTAATTTCTGTTTTAAAATTATTTTCTATTTCATTTATATTTACTTGAATCTTTAGTATCTTCTTAGTTTTTCTTGCTTTCAGTTTTGTTTGTTCTTCTTTTCTAGTTAGCTAAATTGGCAGGTTAGATTATTTTTTAAAATAGGCATTTATTGCGATAAATTTCCCTTTCAACATTGCTTTAGCTGCATCCCATAACTTTTGGCATGCTGTGTTTTTAATTTTCATTCTTCTCAAGTACTTCCTAATTTCTTTAGCATTTTTTCCCTTGCCTTAGTAGTTATTTACGTATGTGTTGTTTAATTTCCACATGTTTGTGTATCTTCAAATTTCTTTTGTTATTGATTTTTAACTTAATTCCTTATTGTCAGAGAACATAATTTACATGATTTTGATCTTTTAAAATCTGTTGAGGCTTTAAAAAATAGAAACATGTCGCAAACATTTTTATCATTGATGCAGAACCAAGCTGATTATCTAAGTGGGCCACTCTTTTTACAAATTGAAAACCTAATACTCAAAAAAATTTAGTTGACTTTGAGTCTCACAGATAGTTAATGGCAGAACTGAGGTTGGAATCCAAACATTTAATTTTCTGGGAAGTGGCTTTCTTCCACATCTGTCTTGCTTCCTTACTTTCATATCTGGTATCTTGGAGATTCTCAGCACAAGCCAAGAAATATACCTAGAAGTGGAAAAACTTTTGGAAAAGTTTTTCCAAAACTTTCCTTGTTTTGGAAAGTCCCTATGAATAAACATTTACATGACTACATAGTTGAAATGATAGAAATGACACAGTAATCTGCCTCATTAGAGAATCTTCTTAGAAGATTTTATTGAACTCTTAATTCTTCCTTTTAAAAGACATAGTGCTGTCATGGAAACCTAAATCATGATATGCTAGTTGTAAACAAGCATTAGCACACAGGGACGGCCTTCTTGATAGAAATTCTTATGAAAAAATACCAAGAATTTATTGCCATCATCCCAACATCTGTTAGCATTTAACTCAGCTAGTAAACTACTAATCCTTTGCTGAGCCATATAGAGCCAGTATTGTCCTGATCACGACAGAAGATGGTCCCACTGTACTTTGCACTTTAGGGTCATATCCATAGTGTCCCCAGCCATGGATATCACTTAAGAGAGATATCCATATCTTAGCACCCATAGAATGCCAACCAGAAGCCTGACACATCTGCAAACTTCACATTGAAGAGTGGGACTTTGGTGAGAACACAGTGCATGTGTTCAGTTAGAAGTGGTGTAGAAAGGAGAAGGGAAGACAGGATGGTGGTAAGTGGATGAAGCTTTCAGAGAGGGAGATTTGACTGATCCTAAAGCAAATGAATAAGAATTGGTGGTGCCATGGCATTTTTACAACATAAGGATTTACTAGGGTAAATGACCATTGGGCAAAACACTGGGGAGAGACTCCCTGTACTATGAAGTGGGGACTTGAAATATATCACCTTCATTCTCTTTGCCAATCATGAGAGATTATGATTCTAACTGAGATCAGGAACTGAGCAGAGATTCTAAGACAAAATCCAAAACACTAGAACCTTGGAGTCAGGAGAAGGAGGGAAGCGTGACAGCTTGGCTTAAAGAAAAATGGTAGGAGACCAGTAAAATAAAAGTGTCTTGAGGTCTTAGTTACCTGATTGCTTAATGTGGATTTGTCCTCTTATCCCGGGTTAATAGGATGTTTATAAGATGTTTATAAAAACAGCTTATTGAAGCTAGCCTGACAAATCACTGACTGCTTATTAAATATATTGTATCTTTTAAACTCTAGGAGAATGTTTTATTTGTTTTGTGATACTAAGGATGAAACCTAGGAAATTGTGCATGTTGGGCAAGAACTTTACCACTGAGCTACGTCTCCAATTCTTTTTAAAATTTTCATTTTACTTATTATTAATTTATATTTTAATTGGTGCATTATAGTTATACATAAAAGTGGAATTCATTGTGATCTATTCATACATGTACATAGCATAATTTGGTTAACTTCATTCCACAGTTCCTTCCTTTTCCCATTTCTTCTCCCTTAACCCTCCCCCTTTATCCCCTTCCTCTGCTCCACTGATCTCCTTTCTATTTTCATGAGATCCCCTTTTGAAAAAAAAATCTTATTTTTCCCTGGCTTCTGTATATCAGAGAAAGCATTCATTCCTGACTTTCTGGCTCCGGCTTGTTTCACTTAGCATGATGTTCTCCAGTTCCATCTATTTACCAGCAAATGGCATAATTTCCCTCTTTTTTATGGTGAGTGTATCTATTTGTCTCCTGAGGGACACTGAGGCTGGTCCCATAACTTTACTACTGTGACTAGTATAAATTGTGCTATTATAAGCATTGATGTGGCTTATCACTATGATATATGCAGATTTTAATTCTTTTGAATAAATACCAAAGAATGGGATAGGTTGGTCAAATGTGTTCTTCGGTTCTATCTTATTGGTCATTGGTCACATGGTGGTTCCATTTCTAGTTAATTTTTTTTAGTTTTATATAGATAACAATATCTTTGTTTATTTTTATGTGGTGCTGAGGATAAACCTCAGTACCTCACACATGGAAGGCAAGTGCTCTACCACTGAGATACAGCCCCAATCCTCATTTCTAGTTTTTTTTGAGGACTCTTCATATTCCTTTCCAGAGTGGTGGCACTAATTTGCAGTCCCACCAACAACGTTTTATTGTATGTTTCCCCCCACACCCTTGTCAGCATTTATGGTTATTTATATTCTTGGTGATTGTCATTTTAACTGGAATGAGATGAAATCTTGGTGTAGTTTTGCTTTGCATTTCCCTGATTGCTAGAGATATTGAATATTTTTTCATATATTTGGTGGCTGTTTGCATTTCTTTTTTTGAGAAATGTCTGTTTAGTTAATTTATCCATTTATTACTTTTTCTGGTATTTTTTGAGTTCTTTATATATTTTGGATATTAATCTCCAGTTGGAAGAGTAGCTGGCAAAGATCTTCTCAGTAGGCTCTCTCTTCATGCTCTTGTTTCCTTTGCTGTGCAGACATTTTTTTTCTTTGAAGTCATCCACTTATTGATTCTTGGTTTTATGTCTTAAGCTTTAAGAGTTTTATTAAGGAAGCAGGTTCCTGCACCAATATTTTGGAGTGTTGGCCCTACATTTTATTCTAGAAGTTGCAGTTTTTCTGGTCTAATTTCTAAGTCTTTGATCTACTTTGAGCAGATTTTTTGTGCAGGGTGAGTGGTAGAGATCTAATTTCATTTTTCTACATATGGACAGCCAGTTTTTTTTAGCACCACTTTTTAAGGCTGTCTTTTCTCCAATGTATGTTTTTGGCAACTTTTTCAAGGATCAGATAACTATCTATGTGAATTTGTCTCTGTGTTCTTCAGTTCTGTTTCATTGGTCTTTATGTCTGTATTTATGCCAAGACCATGCTGTTTTTGTTACTGTAGCTCTGTAATATGATTTGAGATGAGGTTTTGTGATGCCTTCAGCATCACTCTTTTTGTTCAGTATTCTCTAGCTATTCTAGGTCTTTTATTCTTCCATATGAATTTTGGACTTTTTTTCCTAGTACTGTGAAGAATGTCATTGGTATTTTTATGGGGATTGCATTGATCATTAGCTTTCCTATACTCCAATAATTAATCTCCTGAGAAAGAAATAAAAAAACTATTTCATTCAAAATAACCTCAGCAAAATAAAACAAACAAACAACAACAACCTGGAGATAAATCTAACCATGGAGGTGAAAGACGTCTGTGATGAAAACTATAGAACACTGAAAAAAGAAACTGAAGACCTTAGAAGATGGAAAGACCACCCATGTTCTTGGATAAGCAAAATTAATATTGTCAAAATGACCATAATTCCTGTTCCACCCTAGGGCTGCAAAGGTTCCAAGCATACTGTTTACCAATCCCAAAGAGAACTTGGAGGACTCAGTGGAGGTTTTGGACATTTTATTACTTACTCTCTGGGCAGTGGGTCAGGATACAGTGGAGAGCAGTGCTGTGCCTATAAGCTGGGGAAATACATGGGATAGGTTGCATGCCTGCTGCCCAGGTGGCTTTCGTCAAATGTTTGATGAGTACATTCCTTTACTTTACAACTTGACTCAGTCTTCAGATCCTCTCCCAAAGACTGGAGATTAGGAAAGTGACCAGATCTCCCTCCCTCTTCCCTAGTTAACACATTCTTTTGGAGAACTTCTTATCTCATTGCAAGCTTTCCTCTGCACTGATTAGTGTTGAATCCAACTATACCAAAAATTTCATTTTGAAACAGGATTTCCCTAACTCGTCCAGGCTGGTCTTGAATTTGCAGTCCTCCTACCTTAATCTCAGAGTAGCTGGGATTATAAGGGATGGGCTTATCATCAGTGCCTGGCCACTCTGTAAACCCTTATCAAGGACATAGTCCACATGTAAGAAGGATTTGGTCAATCCAAACCTACCAGGTGGAAGTAGGAGGAATGGATGTAAGTTGTGTCCTCCATAAGGTCCTCTTGGAACTGGTAGACTCCTAAAACATCCAGACTTTTAAGACAGTTTGCCTCTCTCGATTAAATGAAATGCCCACATTCAAGTGTGGTAATGCTTAATATTTCTCAGATGTTGAGACTGATCACCTAGTTGACTATTACCACTAGAGAATAGGGAAGGAGAAAAAGAAGGTATATCAAATCTTTATCATATGTAAATTCCAACTTGGATATAAAAGATTGCTTCACTGGCTGAGTGCAAAAGTGGGTAGAAATATTACTTCCCAAAACTATTGAGGTTATCATTATTATGAACGGTCATAATAATCATTTTTAGATATTAATATAATCATTTAACAATATATAGAATTGCATCCCATTCTGTATATACTGAGTTAATCAGGGGTTATGTTGGCTCCCAAATTAGCAGACTGTTATGCAAAAAGCTCACCATCCTGTAGACAACCATGCAGTAATCACAAAGTTGGGTCAAGCAGATTTTTAATCACATGCCAGAAATGAAACTAGTAAAAACAAAACATCTGCTGAGGAATTAAAAAAAAAAACCCAAACTTTATTGATAATAGAATAGGAGGGCCCTGGTTACTCGGGGCTCAGGAATCTATGGGTACTTTGATTATTACATGGGCCTTTGGGTTTGATTGGGATTTAAATAAAGCAGGTAATGGGAAGAAGACAAAAATCAAATGGCCTGGGAGAGCTAGCTAGTGGTGTGTCTCCAAGTTCTACTAGTTTATTTTTGGTGAATAGTAGATGTTTACAATCTATTTATGGGACTCAGTTATTACCCAGGAGGGAAGGATATTCTTTGCAGCAAGAACAACATAAGTACCATGGGTTTGGTGAGTCACAAGTTTTCTTGCTGTCATATGGTTTTAGAGCATCCCTGCTGGGACTTTTGCTCAGGCTGGTTAACTACCACAGGGAACTGCGACTTCATGAGGTCCTGCTATTGGCCCGTTTTCCTAACTCCCAGGGCTTTCAGATCAGGAAAAACAATTATGTTGATGATACTTATTATTAGTGCAATAATAATTAATAACATGACCCACCTTTGTGGGGCTTGCTCTGTGTTAAGGTCTGTTTAAGGAAAAACCATTTGTAAAACTAAGAACACTTAACAATTATTTTTTTAGTTCATATGATTGTGGCAGCTATTGGTGGCTTACCTTTCCAGTACAAGCTTTAATCAGATTACTTTCCCACAGATGTTGATAACTTTGCAAGTTTCCATGTTTAAGTTCAAGTAAGACTCCACTTTTGCTCTGCTTGAACATTTCCCTGGCCAGTTTCTTCAAGGTCTTGGTCTCAGCATATACTGCTCAGGAATTAAGGCCCCCAGGCAATGCTAGCCTGCTGATGGGAAGAGGCAGAGCGGAAGCCCAGGCAGGTCCGCAAGTGGATGTGCTCTGTGGGCAAGAAATCTGGGGCAGGGACTGCTGTAGCACAGCCAGCTCTTTGTCACCTCTGAGGTGTCTCCTCTGTACCCCAATAATTACATTGGAAAGGGCACAAAAGGTATCAGTGAGTATAGGCTATCAAGAAGCCTGAATCTTCTGTTTGGTTTTAGAAACTGGGAAAATTCTGGAATCTACCTTCCATAAAAGCAAAACCATAAAGGTTAACAATATGGGCTTTGCCTGGAGACCCACTAAGTGTCCCACTTTTCTGATCCTAGGGTTCTTCTTCTGTCATAGAGAAATAATGCCTTCTGACTCATAGGTTTGTTAAGTTTATTAAAAGAGACCAAATGGACTGTTCATTGCCCCGGCTTTTACTTTTACTCCCTCGATTCTATTACGTCTCTGCTATTATTTGCATCTTCACTAGGACTTTCCCTATCTACTCTGTAAAATAGACTCTCCCTCTATGACTATATCTTCTTAGTACATTGCTCTATTTCAGTTTTCTGTATTAATCAGTTCTTAAAATACACATCTATGTTTTTTAAATTTATTATTATTTACTTTAACCGTCTCCCTCTCTGCAATGCAAGCTTCATAAAGTTTGGGACTTTTACCCTTGCTCTCTGCTGTGTACTTAACTCTTTGGGGAGTGCTGATACATAGAGACTTGATAATCATGTTGATGACTAAATGGAATAATGAAATAAATGAATGTAAAATGCTTTGTACAAAATGAGCATTTGATGAATTGAAATTTTTATTACTAGTTATATGTAGATAGAGCACTGGGTGGAAAGTCAATAACCATGAGATTTTCTCTTTCTTTCTATAAGGACTATCTCATTGGTTGGACCAGATGAAATGTGCAGGGCCCAAGGGCTGGTGTTCAATGTCACATCATCTAAAGAACTCTGTTAGGCCTTTGGCAATGTAGGGTCCAGTGGGAGGAGGAAATTCCCTCCTCCCACACTCTGTCATTGGCGGGGAGCAGCCCAAGCAGGCTCATTGGGTAAACACAGCAATGAACTTAAAAACACAGCAGTTGCAACCCTGGGTCAGTCCCACTCCCTGAGGTCTGTGAGACAAGGGCTACTATAGTCCGTGGAGCCAGAAGAGGCAATAAGCCATGCGCTGAAGCTGGATATTTTGTCATGCAATTGTTAGCTGCCAAGTGGGAGAACTGGTGTAGAGTCCCCCACCTAGAAAAATGCAAATTATCTGGGTTCACACAAATAGGAACATTGAAGGAGGGCTGGATCTTCTTCTCCCAACTGCTACCCCAGCCACAGTGGCTCTCCCTTATTCCCTGTTCCCAGAATGCACCACAAAACGAACGACTCTTGCTAGGGCCAAAAGAGTTGGCTGTGTCACTTTAGGTTCCCATGTATCCTTTTCCCTAGAACAAAAACTTGTCCTCAGTAGGGCTGGATCAGTACCAGTTCTGATAGTTTCAGCCCCAAAGAACCAGAACCACTTGCAGAGGTCCATCTTGTTGTCCAGCCTGCCCACCAGTCCCGTCTCTTGCTACCTATGATGTTTTCTATTAAAGGAACTGGTAGCTCCTTCTTGTCTCAGGCCTTTGTTGGGGGTCACATAAATTATCCTGATGCATTTCCACTAAGGGTTTGCAGTCTCTTTCCTCTCAGAAGGTCACTAGGATCCTTATAGAATTTCCTTACCTTTCCCTAAACCCTCAACATTCATACATCAGTAATTTACCTTCAGGGGTTGGTGGGGGGGAGTTTGGAACATGTCTTACTACAGCTCTATTATCCTTGTAGCTAAAAACGAGAGTAGTTGAAATAACAGCTCAGACAAATATTTTCCATAATCTGTAGAGAATAATCAATACTTGGAAGGAGAGTGACTTGGCAATAGTGTGAACATTCCATTTTCTAAAGCATGTTTGTGTGCTCAGCTTTGCGGGTTCATTCCTTTTCATTATTTCTCAACTGCTGGTTAATGGGAATTCTCAGAACCAAGAGGTCCACCTGGTGTAGTTCATTCTGCTAAGTTCCTTTTATTTTCCTAGAGTTTTAGCATAATGTAACTAGGTCTGAGGAAGTCAAACAAATGGCTGGTTTTGTTCCCTGGAGCCCTCTCCACTTTGAATAGTTACCGTCTGATTTGTTCATAGGAAGACACAGCTGTAGGCAGGCAGCCTGTGGGTCCTGAACAAACCGGGAACAGCCTTCCTGTGAACTTCGGAACACATGCTGGGGTGGGAGGACTTTGTTTTTCACCTTTTCAGAGATTGTTGCTCTCAAATAAATGGCTGAAAAGGGAGATGAAGGGATAAAGCTTGTGACTAATTTCTCTGGGGAACCTAAGTATCTCCTCTCCTGACCCCAGGTCTTGCCTCCCCTGTCTTCCCATAGCAAGACTCAGAGCAGCTTTATGACACAGTGGGTGTTTGTGATCCAGTTCAGGATGGGGACTGAATGAGTCCTCTCTGGCAGTGGTGTTCTTTCCATGACGGGGCTGTCACTCAGCCAGTGGGATGCCAATGAGCTAAGGGAACAGGCAGCACACACATCAGGTTGCTGCTGAGGAAGTCGGGTCTGAGTTTAGCCTTATAAGGCCTTAGTTCCGGTGGAAGCTAGGCTGTCCGGCTGGAGAGCTGGGGCTCTGAGTGGTCCCAGATGACATCTGTGGTTTTTCCAACACGCACTCGGCCTCCTTGGTTCCTTGCAGTGCTTTGGTTGTGCAATCGCAACTTGGCAGGTTCTTCGTCCCGTGGAATCTGTACATTTTCAGCTCTGACATCTCAAAAATAATCATTGAATCATTTTTATCAGGGTGGTTTATCGTAAAGCAGAGACATTCCTACTGACTTTTCTTGTAACCAGTACTAGGAAAGTGATGACTTAGAGGGAGGAAGGTGTCCTGGAAGAAGGGCTGTCTTCAGAACATAGCAGCCCAGGGTCCCTGTCCTGCCTTCCTTTTTAAAAAAATTTGTTATGGAAGCTTAAGATCTCAGGGGCTCAGTTTAATCTTCTGTTGAGTGGAGAAAATAGTGTCCAGCTTGCAGGACAGTTGTGAGGATTAGATATAATGTGAAGGACATGTTAAGTAAATGGATGAACTTAGTAAATCTCATACACGTACACACACACACACACACACACACACACACACACACTCGACCATGTACACAGGCACACATTCTGTGGAAACCTCAACTTTCCTTTTGATAAATAATTTACTTCTGAGGTTGGTCCAAGATTACGCGTCTGTGAGTTAGTCCTCAAACCTCCATGCTTGTACGCTGTCTGGGAATGTGTGAACCGTTTCTACTGATATCCACAGAGATAGTCTGCAGGCTTTTCCTTGTGAGCCATCGGCTGCCAGTAGGTGCAATCCAAAGACATTACTTCAAAGTGCTTTCCAAAGTGGTTATATCACACTGAACTCCCACAAAGAGTGATGATAGTGATACTGCTGGTTGTCCATGACCAGTCCTGCTTCCCCACATGGTGAAGTTTGAACACTAGAGAAGCACACCGAGGCAAGCATATAAAGCGGGGGTTTATTTAAAAAGGGGTAGCATAGACTTCTCCTGCAAGGAAGAAGGGAGTCATTGCTGGTCTCCTGGTATCTCAAGAAGCAAGGTGTTCTGCCCTTTTAATGTGTCCTAGGCTTCCTTTGTTCTCCTGCCCTCTCCCCCTTACCTTTCTCCTTCCTGTATAAGGGACTAGGCCCATGAATGCTCCATGGGGTGGCCAAAAGGTGGGACCCAGGTGGACTAAAGGGGAAAGGGCAGGATGGTGCAGCCCAGGACATATCAACAACCTCATATCTCCCTGTGGGGAGGGGCAATTCCTAGGACAGGTTACATTGGCCACAGGTTGGAACAGGGGCAGTTTCTGATAAGGATGGAGGAAGAGCTCCTAAGGAATTAACATTTCAATCCCTCAGGAGACAGGCCTCCAACTTCAGGATGGAGGAAGAGCTCCTAAGGAATTAACATTTCAATCCCTCAGGGGATGGCCTGCAACTTCAAGGACTCACTCAAAATTGGCCTTCTTGATTTGACCTGACTTGATTTACGTATTTATACGCACTCCCTGCCTAATTCTTAGTCTCACCAACAGCTGTTATTTTCATGTTCTGATTTTGTTAATTTCTTAATTTGATGATTCTAAATATAATAAAGGTAAATCACTCAGGTTTTAATGTATAATTTTTCATGGTTAACATCTATTTCTTTGCATATGTGCCATTTATATCCCTTTTTAGTAAATTGTCCAAATTAGTCACCTTTTTGTATCAGATCTTTTAAAAACTTTTATCACTGTGTTCTGAATTTTAATGTAAATTAATGGCAACATGCCAATATACAAATGTGTTTTGTGTGGGGAAAAAAAAAAGACATTGCTTTTAACTCTCACTGATGTCTAAGATCTGAAGACAGACAGACATCATTCTGAGTCCTAGTTTTAGAGCTCTGGGAGAGAAGTATTTTCTCTAACTCTTTATTGCAGCATTCATATTGTTTCCCAACAGAGTTTTTGACAGACCTTCCTTGACACAATGAGAAAAGTTATAGTTCCTCCCCTTACAAAATCTCTGTGACAAGTATCAGTCACCAGTTTCTTAGCACACACAGTAAAAGAGTTGATATATTATAATTGTAAAATAGAGCCCAAGCTCTAGAAGAAAACAAAACAAAACAAAAACCAACAAGAACAAAAACTCCAGCCTGGGACAAACTTTGAAAATTTGTCTTGTGCCTTCTTTCAGCTATATATAGTGTTGAGCTTCCATTCAGAGGCCCTGGGGGATTTTATGGAGGATTTTGAGTGGTGTATGTGGGGGAAGGTTAGCACTTCATGTCAGGAAGATCACTGGTGGCAGTGTAGAGAGTGGGTTGTAGTGGCTTAGTCCAGAAGCTGGGAAAATATTTGGGTTCATTGCCATAGTCAGTGCAAGAGATGATAGTGGCCTCGATTTTAGCAGAGGAAATAAGACAGAGTGATGGATTCAAAGCACTAATTTTCAGACAGAAGAAATAGGACTTGAGAATTTATTGGATAAACAGACTGAAAAAGAAGGATGATGCCACCATTTCTAACTTGATCAACCAGTTATATGGTGTTGCTATTGAGGCCAGAAGCATAAGAAGAGGAGAAGGCTTGGGGGAAAAGGGATTCCATTTTGGATGTGTGGAGCTTGAGATGTCTGTGAGCTCAAGTGGAAATGTTGAACACATAGTTGGAATATTCAGACCTGAAACTCTGTAGAAATAGCAAGGTGGTAAATATAGATTTGAAAGTTATTAACATAGGGTGGTAGTTGAACCCTTGGGGATTCATCTACCAAAAAGGTGTGAAATGAGAAGTGGGCCAAAATCCCCAAGGGATGCAGTATGTATGTCAAAGCTGATCAAAGGGAGAGAAATACCCTAAGGAGAGAGGAAGAACAAAAAAGAAAAAGAAAAGAGCGAATGGGAAGAGTGGGGTGGAGGAGGATGAAGGAGATAGGGCTTCATGGAGGTTGTGTCAGATGTGTGTAATATATGGTAGCTGTCAAATTAGATGGAGACTGAAAGTTTCCTGTGGCTCTACGAGTGTTACTGTTTACCTTAGCAACAGCAGTTTGGAGCAGTAGTGTTGAAGGCCAGACATCAGCAGGCTGCTGAGTAAGTGGGAGGTGAATAGGCCAGCAAGTGTGTGAGGATGGTGGGGTAGGGCCATGGCTAGAAGGGCACATGGGAGAAAGCAGATTTTGAGTTTTTTTAAACCATTGTTCTTTATATTCAGTTTTTAGTTAGAGGGGATTTGAGGGGGTTGATTCTACTGAGAAGAAGCTGTCAGGGAGAGGGTCAGCTATGAGGGAGGACAACTCACAAAGGGATTCCACTGGGAGAGAGAGGGGAAGGATCTAGATCTCTGGTGGAGGAATTATCCCCATAAGAAATGCAACTCTTCCTCTGGAAAGAGAGAAAGAAGGTTGTATATAGCTAGTAATTTTAGTGGCTTAATTCTTAGTTTTCCCAGTCTCCCCTTCCTCTCCCAAATCGTGGCCTTACCCTAGGCTTTATCCTACTATTAATAAATATATTATTTTAGAATGTGAGGAATTGTCTATCTGGGTGTTTCTCTTTTGTTTTGGGTCACTAGCTGGTACCCTTAGTGTGTTAACTGTAAGTGCTATAGGGCTGGGCATCTATCTTGGTAAAGCGTCTTGGTAGAAGGACGGGAGCCTTCCTTTAGGTAGTCAGAGGAGAGCCTTCTGAGCCACACTTGCCTTTGCTGAATGGATAGCGGGGGTTAAGACATAGCTTGAGATTAGGGCACGGCCCTCATTCATCCAGTGCTCTAATCAGTTGTGTAAATCAGTCATAGACACTTGTCAGCACTTAATGTAAGTCAGTGCTTCATATTTCATTCTTGAGAAAAATATTTCACGAGCTATTTTCCGTTTTATTAAGGAAAGGGAGTCTTGGTTAACTTTGATTACTCTTTAACTGTGCAAGCAATTTGAAGGCTTGGCAGATACAAGACTTGTCTTCTTGGAACACTTTTCTTTAGTTCATTTGATTAGCATGACAACAAGTGGGTCTGTGTCTGATGGTAGGACTATCCTGGGTTGATTGGCACTGGAATACATTGCTTCTATTCTCCATACAAAGACTGTTTCTATGTGCAAAGTTGGGCCACAAAGAACACGAAGGGGGTCACTTTGGATGGGGGAAAAGAGGCTGCAACTTGGTTGCCAAGGCCTTGGTCTTGTTTAGGGATAGGAATGGAAGATGAATACCAAGATCCTCAGTTATCTTTAGATCACCACCAGGCAGATCTACCTCCTTCACTCTAGTCTTCTTTAGGCGGCCAGGCTTCATCTAACAGTGCAGGGCAGTAGTCAGATTATCCAAGTTTTGAGCATCTTGGCTCCTGCAAACCTCTAACCAGGGGAGAAGATTGTTTCTATCAGTATCTCTGAGGGGTAGCCATAGTTTGGAGCTATTCTCAGTGTGATTAAGCAAGCTTCTGAAGTCTGGATGGACTGTGGATCTGTTTCCCAAACTTGACACATATTGAGGTAACCGAAGAAGTTAAAAAGGAACACTGATGCCTAGGTCCCCGAAATTCTGATTTAATTGGCTTAGACTATGTTCAGGACATTGAGATAAAAAAATATTTCCATATTATTCAAATATACTGCTAAGTTTAAGAACCACTGAACTAGATGATTGGTACTTTTGAGAGATACCATGGGCTGGAGATCACAAGATGCAAAATCAGCACTTTTTTGGAGAAGAGGGTACCAGGGATGGAACACAGGGATGCTTACCCACTGGGCTACATCCTCAGCCCTTTTTATTTTGAGAAAGAGTATTGCTAGGTTGCTTCAGTCTCACTAAGTTGCTGAGACTGGCTTTGAACCTGCAATCCTGCCTCAGCTTCCCAAACCACTGGGATTATAGGCATTTGTCACTGGGCCTAGCTTCAAAAGCAGCACATGTAACTGAGGAATTTTTAAAAACACATTTTATTATTTAAAAGCCATTGCAATAAAATGGATTTCTGTACATTTTTTTTCCAGGGCTGCATTCATATTTATTTCCTGGAAATCTTCAGGATGAAGTATTCATTTGTTACTGCAGTTCACTATATTTAGGTTCCACACATGTTTATTAGGGTGGCACGTGGACACAAGAAAAGATAACATTTCCTGGGAAAACAATTTGGTTTTCATGTCAGTAGCCCCTGTGGAGAAGAGGTGAACCAAGAAAATGTATTGTTTTGAGGAGTCTGAACTTCGATAGTACTTGATAGCACGTTGTTTAATGGTGACTTTGGAAATGTTTTCCTTGGTGGGTCAGAGTTCTTGAAGAACCGAGAGCTAAAGCAGGACCTCAAGTAAACGCTAATGATGATCTAGATTTGTATGTTATTATTCTATCATACCCATGGAAATGAGCCGCCTGACTCTGCAGTACCCAGGTTTATTTGTTAGCAGGACTCTTAACCTTGAAATTTATGGTGGCTCCACAGGAAAGAACTTAGCAGTCATTTCTTTTGGAGCCAAGCATTAATTTTTAAAGGAGAAATCAAATCAAATAATGTTTTCACTTATTTCTCAATTACTTGAGTTAATGTGGCAACTGTGCTGTTTCTGAAGAGGGTATCAGGAAAGTCTGAGAAGACTTCTTTGTGACTTACGCAAGTTCAGCCATAAGCGTTATACTTAAATTGTCTCTCTTTGCCTTCACCCAGTCTCCATATTTCCTCAGGAATGCCCAGAGATTTAATAAAATATTACTGAGAAAGTCTTAGTCTTTTCTTCGATAAGAAGACCTTCCAAATTGGTAGTTCCTCAGAAGAAAATCTTCATATATGAAAAGCAAGGACCTTTCCTTGGTGGAACATGCCTTTCATGTTTTATTTTACCTGACCTCAAGGTTACTTATTTTAGTTTTTTCTTTGGCAGGTTTATGATTCATTTTGTAATCTTCTCAGCCTTGATTTCTAAGGACTATATTATCATTTCAAAAAGCTATGAGGTCATTTTGTAGCTTGGCTATGTCTTGCCCTCTAGGAATTGCACTAATCCACACCTCAAATGTTATTTGAGAAGGAAGATATGGTGGTTCACTAGATCCTATACTTCTCATTAGCTCTTCACTTCAGAATAGCAGCTCCTGTGGGAGTCTAGGACTGAATGTGTAAGACCACTTGTTATGGTTTAGATATGAGGTGACCTCTAAAAGCTCATGTGTGAGACAATGCAAGAAAGTTTGGAAGTGAAATGATTGAGCTATGAGAGTTGTAACTTAATCAGTAGACCCTTCCACTGATATTAACTGGGTATAATTGTAGGCAGGTAGGGTATGGCTGGAGGAAGTAAGTCACTGGGGCTGTGCCTTTGGGGTTTATATTTTGTTCCTGGTGAGGGAATCTCTCCCTGCTTCCTGGTTGCCATGTCCTGAGCTGCTTTCCTCCTCCACACCCTTCTGCCTGATGTTCTGTATCAGCCATCGATGGACTGAGACCTCTGAAATCCTGAGCACCAAGTAAACTTTTCTTCCTCTAAAATTGTTCATGTCATATCTTTTGGTTACAGCAAGGTAAAAGCTGACTAAAACACCACTGATTCTAAAAATGGTCAATTAGAAAACTCTTCCCAGTGTAAAGGAGATTGGGAATTTGCACAGGAAGAGGCAGCTGACATTTCATGATGCAATGTGCAATGGCTCATGGACTGTCTCCTGGCAGCCATTCAGATTTGGGATTTCTGTAGAAGAAAACATGGTCAACACAAATGTATCCCAATTTATTGAGCAAGAAACTTTGGCTATTCAAACTTACAAGAGGCCTTTAATGTTTTTTTTCTAGTAGGGGTCCAGTGACTGGAATATAAGGTAGGGTCTGAGTCACTGAGGAACTCTGGAACCAGGCAGCAATCTAGTTACAGGAAATTCATAACTCAAATCAAAGTGGAACTTGTAATAAGATCAACTTGTACTAGACTGATGAACTCTTGAACTTCTCATTCTCCCTTTAGAGTATGTTTGAACTGAGGTTTGGGTAGATTTGACTTTATTCAGAGACTAAATGGCCCAGTGGGGAAGGTCAGAAGATAAATAAATGCATATATTATTGTAATTTAAAGGCATTTAATTTGATTTTGGGGGGGGGTGACTATTGTACTTTGATAGTTTGAGAAGTGTGTAATGCCCTAGTTAGAAATATATACTTTTGAAATTTAGAATAGTATTTGTTGGATTACAAAGGAGAATAATTTTTTATTGAAATAGTGTTGTTGAAATAAGAAATGTGTTATAGGAACATAAGTTACTCTCAATTAATACATTATATAACATGCTCTAACATTGGATCTAGTAACTACTCTAATTTTAAAATAGTGATTCATAAGCAAGATATTTTGTGGCAATTATAATGTGATGCTAAAATAGCTGTAGTATTTATTTGTATTAAGTCACAAGTACTACTCAGGTGTGCTGGAATGCTAAACTTCAATTAGATATTAGTGGGACAAAAAAACTTGTAGTTTTTTTCCCCCATTGACATTTCTAGCCTTCCATGCATCCCAAGAGGTCTGGAGTAGTAGGTTAGAAATCCCTGCTATGGTTTAAATCTTTCTTGTTCACTGAGTGGGATGGCCAGTTGAACACCCTACCTGGGAGGAGGGTGAGAGCTGACTGGTATGCAGAGAGGTACAGGGAGTTGGAGTGGGAAGGTGGAGTGAGGAGTCAAGGTGACTAGGAAAGTGAAGCCCCTGTGCCCCTATAATTGAGCCAGGCCTTCTGGCCCCTCTAGCCACTGAGCCAGTAGTTCCCTGAGGATGGAGGCCTGAGCAGGACTGCTCCAACTGTGAGATCACTTTGGTCTGATTGCCCCAAGTCAGGACTGCCAAAATACAGTTGCAGAGATGTGTGTGAGGCCACCGACCTCAGGACTCATGATGCAGGCAGTCCAATCCAAAAGGTTCTGTGTATGTGTGTGTGTAAAATGTTTGATGGGTCATGCATTCACATTTGTTATTTGGTTTTCTAATCCAGGGAGAGATGCTTTTGGCTTATGGATTAATTTTAAAAGATACTTGGAAAAGAATGAAAATGAAAAACTAAGCCCTTTGCCATTGGCAGTTAACTGAGGATGATTTCTTCCCTTGAGAAATGTTGGCTGGAAGGATGCAGAGCTGAGAGCTCCAGCTTCTCTAGAAGTGAGGAGGAACCCTGGGGGCATCTCAGATGCTCTATAGTAGATGAGCCTAATATTATTTAATAAATAATCTTTCTGGGCCCTGCTCACCAATAGCATGGGCAGGTATAAATGAGGTGAAATAAGTAGCTCCAGTCTGTGAGGTCTTCATGTGGCTCATGGGGAGATGAAACCAAATGTTCACTCATTATCGAATGGGAAAGTAAGACAAGGCAGTTTAACATTAACAAACATGGATTTTTTTGTTGTTGTTGTTTTCCTGAGGTTCCCACAAAAATCTCAGTTGATTGGGGTCTTGATGAGAAAGGTGAATGGGAGGAGGAGCAGTTGGTGTAGGGTCTGCAAGTCACAGCTGGTGTGGGTACGACCAGGGAGGTGAGGTCAAAGAAACCAGTACCCTTCCCTGCTGGGACAGTGCTTCAGATCACAGGAGTCAGAGGGCAAAGGGCTCCAGGGTCTCCAGATCTAAATTCTCCACCCTACAGGAGAAGACTAAAGACCAGATAGAGGGGGCTGGGGATCTGGCATGCGTGCGGCCCGGGTTCGATCCTCAGCACCACATACCAACAAAGATGTTGTGTCCGCCGAGAACTAAAAAATAAATATTAAAAATTCTCTCTCTCTCTCCCCTCTCTCCTCTCTCTCACTCTCTCTTAAAAAAAAAAAAAAAAAAAAAAAGACCAGATAGAGGAAGCAGGCTCCCAAAGTCACATGATGAAGAATCCGGTCTTCTGAGCTCAGGGCTCATTTCCCTGGCAGCAAGTCTTTGCTTCTGTGAATGTTGGTGTAATTGTGGAAGTAACATGGCATGGTTGGCATGGTTGGTGGTTTAGAAAAAACTTGGCCACAGTACTCCTCACTTCAGGAGGTGATACTGAGTCTTCTTCCCCTCAAATGAGGACTGTAAAATGACTTACTTCTAATAAGGAAAGTGGTTCTTTATACTAGAGTCTAAGGATGAACTTCAAATACTTTTTTTTTTTTTTTGGTATAGGATTTCTTCATTTTTAACAAGAGCATCTAGAACTTCTTCAAGATCCTTAAAAGGAGTTAATGACTTCACAAAAGTTCAGAACCATTATTTTAGAATGTGTCTTGTAGTCTTGGGCCTTTCTACTTTGGCTCTAGGTGGAAACAGAGTGTACTTTGGGACTGTTAACCTTCTCTGGGGCTGAAATTGTCAAATTATGTGTTATTAGGTGTGGGGTTTTCCACATGTCCAGAGAAATAAATGAAAACCAAGAGAACAAAGTGAAGGCATTCAATGGTGTGAAAGTTGAGTATTTGCATGGTGTCAGGTACAGGGATGTGTAAGGACATAATAAAAAATATTCCTAACTTGCTATGTTGGGAGAACTTCAAGCCTGGACATCTGCAGAGTGAATTTCATGACTCATGGTGGGTCATGGTTCTTTTTGTTCCATGGTTCATTGACCATGTAAACTGTCACGAACTTGCCAAGCCTATAGTCTCTTTGTGGGTCCATGGAGGCCCACCCTTTCCACAGGAGTGTCTTCATAATTGGAACTGGTCTCAGGGAAAGGGGGAGAGAGAAAAGAAAGAAGAACCCTTTTGACATTGCCAAGTGCCAGTGTGTGGATCAGCTCTGATATACTGCTGGTAGAAATGCAAAGTAATGCAGTCAATTTGAAAGCAGTTTTGTTTTAAATCAAACATACTGATTATGTGACCCATCAGTCCCCTTCCTAGGCATTTCCCCCCAAGAAATAAAAGCTGATTTTCATTAAACCTGCATGAAAATGTTTAGAGAAACCTTATTAATTATCACCCCCAAATGCAAAAATCCCAAATGCTTTTCAACTTGTGAATTGCAAAACAGCTTGGAGGAATCTACTACTTTGTGTTAAATGAAAGAAACCAGATTCAAAAGCCTAACTACTGTATGATTCCACCTGTACGACAACGACACTCTGGAACAGGTAAGAGACAGAGACAGTCAATGGTTAGCAAGAATGAAGAGTGAGGGGAATACGTGAGTACAAGTGGGCATCATGGGGAATTATTTTTGCAATGAAGGAATTGTTCTGTATCCTGATCGTGGTGGTGGTTACGTGCCTAGACATTTGTCAAAACTCACCAAAAAAAGTTAATTTTATTGATGTAAATTTAAAAATAAATTCTAGGAAAACTCAAACAAAACAAAATAAAGTGATTAAAAAAAAAGAAAAGCAAAAAGCAAAAAGTAAAAAGAAAAGAAAAATAGCTCTTGACTGGAACAGAGCTCATTACAGAGCCAAGAAAAGGAGCTCAAGGTCACAAGGGGACATTCCACTTGCTACTGCATATTCCACTGACTTTAGCCAAATCCTTGGTGCAGACAGGCAGTGGGAAGAACATGGCCAATTTCAGGGTGCAGAAGCCCAAGAGTTTGACTCAGGAAACTGGAAGTAGAGATAAATCCTGGGAAAGAGCAGTTGTGTTGAAGTGGACAAATTGGTCTTCAGAATGAAGTTTGGAGCAAGAATTCTGGCACTACCTCTTTGGGGAAGAACAATGCAGATCAGGGCTCATGGTACTTGGACAAGAGATCTGAATAGCTGCTGGAAGACTTCCAACACTTGGACAGTTCTCCATGCCTTTTTTCTCTGCTAGAAATTCAGTGAGTAAAGGCTGTGTCAAGGCCTTCTGTCAAGGAGAGACAATTCTTTGGGGGGCAATCAGGCTTTATACCAGGAGATATTCAATATTTATGTAAGAGTTGATGGGCTCTCCAATGTCAGACAAGGAGTAAACATGTTACAGTGGAGAGAATAAAAAAGGGTTTAACCTTCAGCTTATCATGTTCAATATGCTGAGTGACCTTATTCTAGTTACTTACCTTTTCTAAGCCTCCATTTTCTCCTCTGAGTCATAAAGTTGTTGTGGCTATAAAAGATGAGGCAGAATGGATATCCCTGTCCCTGTTCCTCTACCCCCATATATACATCTGTGAGACATTCTCAGCCAGAGCGTATCAGGATCTGATCAGAGCCAACCATGTTCATAGGAGAGATATCCTTTCCCTACATGCAATCAAAATAGCGGTGAATGGTGTCTCCAGAGAAATACGATGCCCAACTCAGGGTGCTGGTGTGCTTCTTAGGTAACTAAGAAGTTGAGAAGTGTAAATGTAATCATATATCTTTCCAGTGGCACCTTGGAGAGGAAAGAGAATCCCTGCTGTCTACTCACTCCCAGGATTAGAGTTTACTCCCTTGACTTTGGATTTGTCAGAACTTGGGAAAAAGACCAAGACTGAGTGGTAGAGTCTAGAAACCTCCATTGGGTGAGGGCTGGGAGAGGCTCCTTGGATGGTGACATAGAAATGGGAAATCAAATGAGTGGATTATGAGAGGAAGAGGTTGAGGAGGGAAGAAGGAAGAGAGAATCTTTGCAGGGTACACTGTTTCTGAACCCTCACTGTGTAAATTCTCTTTCCTTTGAGTGGTAAAGAGAAAAGATAAGTTAGAAAAAAATAACAACTTCTATTCTGCTGCAGTCTGGCTGGGCACAAAATAACTGAGCCGCCACAAAGCCTTGTAGGTTCAAACAGCAACTCTTTATTCCCGAACTCTCACCGGCACTCTACACACACTTCCCGGGAACACACTCCCTCCACCGGGCTCCGTGCCAATTCTCCCGGAACTGGCAGAACTCAATGGGAACTCCAAAGTAGCTGGCGCCCGATGCAGCAGGATCCGCCCTAATCCCAGCAGGATCCGCCCTAATCCCCAGAGCCGACCTAATCCCAGAGCAGGGTCACCTTTCAACCATTCCCTCTAGCAAAAGCCAGGCGTCATTCTGACTAAACTGTGGCTCTCAACACTATTGCTCTTATCCTGAACTGCTCAGAATAGTGGCAAAGGGATCTTGCCTCTTTACTCTTGTACTATATATGCTCCTCTATGCAGAGTTCCTCTAGTCTCCCCCATCTCCACATGAGAAACTGCAAGAATTAATTTTCAGAGACATGCTTATAGGTTTTCAAGGAACCCTGTTTGGTTTTGAGGTCATTGAGTTGAGAACAGTAATGATGTATGACTTAGAAGGGAGTCTGCCACACCACAGCATCAATGCTTTTTTATTTTAATTAGAAAAATTACTCCTTTTTATTTTTATTTTTTGAAGATTCATGGAACATGTTTATAAATTAAAAGCTCTCAGAAATATTTTGGTAAAAAGAAATTATAGCGAATCCCACCATCATGTACATCCACAAGAATAGGCTCCTAATTAGAAGAAGATATATTCTAGGCAGCAATGTTATGTGCTCAGCATTGTCATTATTGTTGTACCAATGGGGTGCTTCAGAGGGGACCATGTGGCCTTTATTCCTTATATTATTTCTGTGTTCTCTCCATGGCTAGAGCATAAGGAATTGTACTTTGCTCAGTTTTTGATACTCTAGGTAGATTTTTCTTGAAAAGAAATGGATTTGAAAACAAGAAATTGAATAAAATTAGGTCTTTTTTTGTTTTTAAAGAGAGAGAGAGAGAGAGAGAGAGAGAGAGAGAGAGAGAGAGAATGAGAGAATTTTTTTAATATTTATTTTTCAGTTTTTGGTGGACACAACATCTTTATTTTTTATTTTATGTGGTGCTTAGGATCGAACCCAGCGCCCTGCGCATGGCAGGTGAGTGCATTACCACTTGGGTCACATCCCCAGCCCCCAAATTAGATCTATGGTATTGATGATTAGTACTATAGACTGAGTATTTATGTCCCCCCTGCCCCCCTTTCATCCAATGTGATGGTATTTGGAGGTGGGACATTTAAGAAGCGCTTACTTAGGTCATGAGGGTGAAGCTCTCATGATTGACCTTGAGCCTTCCTCTATGTGAGGACACAGCCAGAAGCTGCCATCTATGAACCAGCATCTCTCACTAGACACCAATCTGCTGGCACCTTCATCTTAGAGTTTTCAAACTCCAGAACTATGAGAAGTACATTTCTGTTGTTTATAAGCTATCCAGGTTATGGTAATCTATTATGGAAATCTATATTGACTAAGACAATTTGAAGTTATACCAAAATTTACACTCAACTCTAATGATGACCAAATAGCCTGAAAAAGATTCAGAGGAGCCTTGAGTCCTTGCAACCATAGAGAGAAAGTCATCAGTTGCTGTTTTCATTGATACATTTCTGCTTTTTTTTTTTTTTTTTTTGCCAGGTTGGCCCTTTGGCTTGCATCTGTGTGCTGAGTAACTAAGTCTATAAATGCAGGGCCATTGGCGCCAAGGAGAGCTGTAGTCTCAGTCAGAAAGAGACAGACAAAAACAAAAACAAACCACCACCATCAATAACAGCAGCAACAAAATAACTCCAAATGCATGCTCTATTGTCACAGAATGGAGTTCTTTCAAATAAGAAGGCTTTAATATAACTTTACCTTGAAAATCTGGAGACAAAGGTCCTATTGTCTATACTCTCAAATCTAGACACTACTCTTAAAGTGAGACATTTGAAATTATTCACAGTTCTAGTTGGCTTTGCCCAGCTTTAAGCCTGCCGCTCCCTCATCATCCTACTCTTTGGCTTCCTGATTGTATTCCCCACTCACTCATATCATGTCCTGCCATATCCACACCTTTGCTGAAGCTGTCACCTCTCCCTGCTTCTATGACCCTTGAGTCTATTGAGCCTCATCATCTGGTGACAACATATCCTTCAAGTACCTAGCATGGTACTTTATGATTGTTTCTCGTAGTGTTTGCATCTTGGTAAGATTTCTGTTTCAGGACAGCTGATTTTGTTCTGTGTCCCATTGTGCCCTTGGGTCCAGAATCTTGATTCTTTGTTTTTGTAAAATGACAACACAATCCCTTGCATCAGATAAAGTCTATTAAGTTGTTTGAAGAAATCTACATATAAAAGAATTAATTTAATGGAATGCATTTTGTGTAACTTGACCAATGAGCCAAGTCCTTTCTTGCATTTGTTTCTGATTTATAAGAGTATATATGTTTGAGAAAGTCCTAATGTGAAATGTATGTATGTTGTTTCATGCTCTCTCATGTGCTGAGTCCAGTGCACCTTGTGATATTTACATTTTGTTCTGTGTAGTATGGAGAACATTGTTCTGTCAGTGATGAGTTTCCAATAAGCAGCAACTTTAGGAATGTCATGTTATTATTTAGGAATTATTTATTATTTAGGAAATGTAAAAGGTTACTGCAGAGCTCTAAAGTCTGATTAGTCCATACAGAACATTCTGTACTTTTCAAGGGGAGTGAGACAGATGTTTGGTTCAACTTCATTTAAAAGGTATTTTCTTCTGATTTATGCACTGAACCATATGACTGATATGATTTTTCATGACTCTCTTGTTCCATGTGTTATCCATTATGGTTTCAGAGAGCTGAGAATACCAAAGCCAGTGTGAGCAAGCAGAGCCCATATGCACAAGACAGGTAGCTTTTGGTCACTTGCTCAGAAGGGTTTCCCTTAGTTGCCACTGATCATCACACACAAGATGTCTCCAGAATCTAGAATTAGATTCTGTTACTCCTGGATGTAAGGGCTATACATCAAACTGAACCTCTTATAGGGCCTTTCTATTATTTAGAATCTCAAAATGAGAAGCATTCTTTTATTTACTAGAAAGAAAAAAATTAAGTTTGAGATAAATTATTTGTCATTATTTAAGAAACATTTGTGGATCTAATACATAGTGGACAGTGTGCTGGATTTAAAGATGAACCATATGAAATCTTTGTTCTTGGAGATACATGACTCACAATCTGCTGAAACTAGGAAAGGCTCATGTAGCAGCTGGCATTTGAGTTGTGTTTGAAAAATTAATGGCATTTCACCAGTTTTAATCTTATAGACAGAAGTAAAAGATTATCTTGTTTCATTGTAGATAAATTGATGCACCAAAATCTAACTTATTTGACAGAGTGTAAAAAATAGGATTTATTTGATGGTTCTAATTCAGTGGTCAAATATAAATTTCTCTATAATAATTAAAAGAAAATACTGATAGGGCATGATATTTAGTTTCCTTTCCAAAAATTCACCAAGAGAGAGCAATAAAAAGTCATAAGACATTTTAGAACCCATTAATAGGCTTCCAGCAGAATATGTTATAATACAATGAGTCCTCACTTTGCACAGTTCTGATATGTGTGGATTTCAATTACCATGTTTCACTTAAATAACACTAGTCCCCAACAACATAGCTCAAATTTTAATGACCAGGGCATATTAACCATGAGGTATTGCATGAAGCACAGATTTTGCTGGTGCCTCTTCAGTCCAAAGTTACTATGAAAATAACAGATGCACAGATCACTCGTGATGAGTGACCAATCGTATTGTCCCTTTGTCACTAATAATAAATTCTTGTGATATTTTACAAAAATGGATAGGTAATTGAAAAGGGGAAAACAAAGACAAAATGTAGCAAAAAATGAAATTTGGTGAGGCTGGACACATAAATCAAATGGGTTATAGGAGAAATAGCTGACCATGCAAATGCTGATCCTGCCTTTTGAGACACTCTAGAAATGCAGCTGGGACTCAGTAAAGATAGATTTACTGACGTAAAGGAAGAAAAGGTTATGATGAAAAAGATGAAAATGTTCCAGAGGAAGTGATGCCAGCAAAAACCCCTCTATGTTTAGGGAACTCTTGGAGCTATTTCACAACACCAAAGCATAAAGAATAAAATGTTGGAAATGAACCCAAATTTAGAGTGACAATTTGCACGGTCTAGAAAATACTCTCCATAGTTAATACTAAGAGAAGGAAGCAAGCACTGTTCAAACTACTCAAGAAACATCTTTGGATCTAATATGTAGTTTTTACAAAGAAAAAAAATTTAATTCTCCATGTTTCTAATTTTTAAATTACAATGCACTAAATAAATACTAGTTTCATTATTTTTTTTTCATTCACCTATACATTCAAAGTCAACAGTTGGAGAGTTTTAAATGCTTTAACAATTTGTGTGTGTGTGTGTGTGTGTGTGTGTTGCTAAATATTGAACCCAGGATCTTGCACATGCTAGGCAAGTGTCCTCAAGCCTTAACAAAATATTTTTAGGGTCATGGAATAACTGTAGTTTTCCCTATTGATTATTCAGATCATTTTGCATAGAATTAGCTTCAACAGTCGTTTTTTTTTTTTTTGTTTTTTGTTTTTTGTTTTTTTTTTTTTTTAGTTCCATGATGTTTAGTCCCCCAAGCAGGGAGTTCCTTTATTTTGAGGTGATCAAAGATACTAACAGACAGTAAAAACTCAAAGCAGGGAAATAGGTGAATCTGCTTGGGTTGTCAAGTCCATCCATACAATGAAGGCTGTAGCTGTTTAAGTAGGGTGCTTTGATTTTACATTTCAGAACTCTTACCTTTCATAGGACAGAGGATGCTTCCCACATGCAACACTAATTTTAAGAAGTTGTGCTCAGTAGGTTGTTTTCACCCATTTGGCTTGCTAAGAAGTTTTTCAGTTGCTATTCTGACCTGTTATTAGTGTCCATATTCATGGAGGGCAGTTACATGTTCTGTCTTTTGAGTAAGGAAAGGTTCATGATGTGGGTTTGTCTAATTGTAGGTCACATGCCAGATTAGTGAAGGTTGTTGTAAGGAGCATCTAATTTTGTCTAGTCAAAGTCAGTTCCCAATATGCTGATAATAATCACCCTCTTTGGAATATGTAGCGTTTTTTTTTTTTTTTATTATACACAGTAGTGGTGCCACTTTGTTAAGGTGCCTCATGCTTCCTTAGCCTTTCTGACTGGAAACCTAATATTGAACAGTGGCGATTGCAGTGGATTCCCCAGCAGATGGGCCCTAAAACACTGTTCATTAATTCTGTTCCTGTATCTCCAGATCTTATTTCCCATTCTTTCTGAATTGCATTCTTCAACTTTCCCTTTCAATTTCTGAGCTAGCGTGTGTTTCTCCGATAGAATTTTGCTTTATTTTCCTAGCTTCTCTAGAATTTGTAGATTTGATTATCAAGTGTAACCTGTGTGGTATGATTTAGATATGAGGTGTCTCCCAAAAGCTCATGTGTGAGACAATGCTAGAAAGTTTAGAGGTGAAATGATTGGTTTATGAGCACCCTAACCTAATCAGTGCATTAGTTCCCTTATAGGGATTAACTGGGTGGTAACTGTAGGCAGGTAGTGACTGGAGGAGGTGGGTCATTGGGTGTGTGCCTTTGGGGTGTATATTTTGTTGTGGTGAGGAGAGCCTTTTCTCTCTCTGCTGCCTGGGTGCCACGTTTCCAGCTGCCTTTTTCCGCCACACACTCCACCATGATATTCTTTCTCACCTTGCACCCTAAGGAATGGAGCCGGCATCTATGGAGTCAGATCTCTGAAACTGTGAGCCACAAAATAAACTATTCCTCCTCTAAAATTGTTCTTGTCTGTCTTTTAGCAGTGAAAAAGCAAACTGAAACACTGTGTTTTGTTCTTGAGCTAGGCCTAGTTAAAAAATAAAGATAAACCTTGAAAGAGAATGCTAATGAATAAAAGCTATGAAAATATCAGAGATATTTGGCTCGACTCAGTGGATTTTTATCTCCCTTTGTCCAAATGGAGAATTTCGCTGGGGTAATAGATTCAAACTCCAGAAAACATAAATGAATGTAAAGAATGGTAGCATACTGGAGAGTCTATCTTCTGTTCATTCAAGATCCACATGAGATGAGAAAGAAATATCCGGCTGCAGATTTCACTTAGTTATTAATTCATGGATCAGCAGCTGTCATATGACAAGCACTGCTCTAGGCACATGGGATGAATCAGTCAAGAAACCAAACAAAAGTCCGCAATCTCTTTGAGATCCCAGTCTAATGAGTGAAAACTGAAATTGGGAATATTGGTATGGATCAAGTAAAATGTACATGACACAGATCAAGCAAAATCTTACTTGAGATTTTGACATTTTGCCTCAAATAGAAACCAAATCCAAACTAATAACTTTCAGAAATGTTAAATTCTTTTCACATTTCTGGCTTTCTACTTATTTTTCCTTTTATCATTCATGGCTCACATTGGAAGATAAGCATGTCTAGCTTGGATGAATTTCGAACCTCACCACCAAGAGACTCAACAGTGTCTGGTGCCTGGGGCTTGGCAGAAGACGCTCTATGCTCTTGTTGCTCAACGTGCATCAGATGATGGGTATTTATGATCTGAAGCTGGATTTCTCAATAGAAGATGGGAGTAATCCTGCCCTGGAAGGAGAGGTGGCTCCTTACCCTGTGTGCCTTCTCCAGCTTCTGGGATGAAGGGAAAATGACTATGGAAATTAGCACCCAGAAGGAATTTCCTGGCTCAATTTCACAATATTAAAGAAAAAGGGATGAGTTCTTTGGCATTCAATGTGAAGACTAACATCTCTCACTGCATTTGATCAGTTAGTCATTGCTGTTTAAGAGAATTGAATACAATTTTGTTTTTCTGAAGTTGCCAGTTGAACTCCATTATGATTCTCTAAAGATACATATTTTGTAAACAACACATTTCCCTGATTGTAGGATCATGGTATTGAAACACTTTTCAGTAGAAAATGTGAAATCTGAAGTAAAACACATAAGAGGGGAAGTTTGTGGGCACCTAGAATTTAGTTCTGACTTTGCCAATAATTGACACTTTGACTCTATTTGTTTTGTATATCAAGAACCTATTCTGTCAAATGGTTATAAAGAAAACCCTGTTTTCTATTCCTAATCTTCTAGTGATGAACCTGTTACATAACAGATAAAAAATGCTTTGAGAAAATGCCAATAAAATAAGTGCATTGTGTAATTATTCCTAGTTTAATGTTGCCTTACTATGGGGAAAAAAAGAAAAATAGCATTTTTTCCTAAAGGAAGCAATCTAAATTAACAGTATAAAATTTTATTAAGTCAGGATGCCCAGGAAAAATGACTGTTTTTTTTTTTTTTTTTTTGCTGTGAGTGAGTCAGAATTTCACCTGGTGGAGGTGGCTATAGAAATACTCAAAGGAGTCTATACTTCCTGGAGTAAACTAAAATCTATGAGATTTTTAGCTCATGTGAGAAATACAACAATGAAAGCAGGGGGGTCGATTATTTTCAGTTCATTTGATGGAACTTTGGAAATTTTAATCTCATGCTGTAAAGTAATTAAGTCCACTAAAGTTTTTTAAATATTTCTCTTTACTTTTTTGCAATGTCTCCATCTATGTTTCCTTTGGGGATTTGGTCACCATTGAAAAGATTATCTGGTGGATCTATTTAAAATATATGGTTAGACTGCTGTCATGTTAAGATAATCCTCTGGTTTTAAAGGCAAATCATTCTTTTATTTAAATAGTTTTCCAAATGGATTTGTAGGGGTTCTTTAGAGCTTACTGGCATTTATTATTGATTGATTGATTGGTTGATTTATTGTGTGTGCTGCAAATAATATTATCTTCTTGTGTTTTTCTATTTGTTATTTTACTTTTGTATATATGCATGAGTCTTTTCCCAGGATGAAATTTAGTCAAATCTGCCAATTCTTCCTCCCTCCCTCCATCCCTCCTGTCCTTCTTTCCTTCCTTCCTTTCATCCTTCCCTATGTTCTAGGAAAGACTTTTCCTTTCACAAATTATATATAAGATTCTTCTCCTTCTTTCACTTGGCCACTATTGTTTTACTATTTCTGCATTTAATCTGTCTAGCATTTGATTCTGTATAGAATGTAGCTCCTGGGCTTCATGAATTCTCCATCCTCAACTATCTCCAACCTGGTCATTTCCCCACCTCAGCTGTATGGTGGTGTTTGTGATACCTGCCAGGCTCATATTTGAAGTGTTGGTTTTTGACTCCTCTATCGCTTCAGATTTGAAAAGAATGTAACTGGCTTCTCCAACAGTTGGAGGTTTGGCCTAGAGACACAACCCAGGAACATGGAGAGTTAATTCAGCAGAACACAGGAGACAGAAGGAAGTCAGTAGATAAATTTGAACTCTGCGTGTTCTTCCAGTGAGCCATTCTGCTTTTTTGTGCAGTGCATCTTTGGAGTCCTGTCTGGCTATGTGACTAGCTGTGTTTCTTCATGAAGTACTAGCAAATTCAGTACCCATTATCTTGTTATGGTTTTCAATCTTTCTATTCTTCATTTCTCTTTCTCCCCACCCTTACTCTCCTGGAACTGCATCTTCTAATAAACATTATCACTTAAGGCTTGCTTCAGGCACTGCTTCTAGAATACCCAAGCTAAGGTAGGAAGGAATCCAAATCTATTTTTTCCCCCAAATGAATAGCACTTTGTCATCAAACTACAATCAATCCATTTTTCTACACACATTTACCTGGTATTGCTTCTGGCTGTATTCTATCCCATTTATTTATTTATTCACTTTTCTTACACTGTCACCAATCTTCTTGTTCTTATAGATTGAAGGTTCAATATCTAGTAGATTCTAAGTAATTCTGGAGTTCACTCTCAGTTTCTTCCCTTTACTCATGATATATTCCCATTTCTTCTTTGATTTTACTTTTCTGTTTCAACTCTGTTTTTTAGCATAGATTCTGTCACCTGCTCCTCTGACCTCCTGCCAGCATTTCAGCCAGCTTCATCTCTTAATCTAAAATTATTTGTGGTTTGAAAACATAATAATAATTGATGGTATGAAAGAGACTACTAACAATCCTCAATTGCTATACTCTTCCAGGGTGATAGAGCCTTTGAATTTTTCACTGGACCTACCTAAAGTCTTTTGTTGTGGTGAGGAGAGCCAGCCCTCATCACAGAAACCATCCCATTTCCTAGACTCCTTTGGGTCTAGGTTATGCCAGAGTGAAAAGTCTTGTTCACTGGCTACAGGCAGAATGTCATGAGAAAGGTTTTGATAAATTTCTTAAGAGATGAAGTGAATTACTTTCTGTTTCTACCTCTTCAATATCCTTTCCTCCATCTTGGAGGGTATCAACTGCCATATGGGATCATAAAGCTGAGGCCATTCACAGTGAAGCAATAAGTTAGAAAAGACCTGGATCACTGGTTTTGCAGAGAACCAGACAGTCCTGTATCATCTGCACTGTGTTAGCTTTTGTTGCTGTGACCTAATACCTGACAATTTAGGGAGAAAAAGTTTGTCTTGGAGTCATGGTTTCAGAGGTTCAATCCATGGTTGGCTGACTCATTGCTCTGGGCCCTAGGTGAGACACAGTATTGTGGCAGAGGAAAGCTGCTCAGCTCATGAAAGCCAGGAAAAGAGAGGGGTGGGGGTGGGGGAAGAGGCAGCTAAGGGCAAGATATAATCCCCAAGGGCATGCTCCCAGTGACTGACTTCTTCTAGCCATACCCCATTTGCCTACAGTTCTTACCTGGTAGTCTATTGAAAGTATTTAATCCATCAAGTGAATTAATGCATTGAATGAAGTTACAGCTCTCATAATCTAATTTCACCTATGAACATTCCTTCATTGCCTAACATAAGCTTTGGGGGAGATGCCTCATATCCAATTCATAACATACACTGGCATATATCAACCTTTGTATTTTTTAAAATTAATTAGTTAATTAATTTTAATTAGGTCTAGATGACAGCGGAATGCATTTTGATTCATTGTACACAATTGCAGCACAACTCTTCATTTCTCTGGTGGTACATGATATAGTGTTGTACCATATGAACAGTCGACCTTTGAATTCTTTAAGACACTATTATGTAGGCTTTCTGCCACTCAAAAAAAAAAAAAAAGAAAAGAAAAGAAAAGAAAAAAACCCACCACCAACAAAAATCTCAATCTGCAAGTAGAAAAATAAGATAAAGATTGTAGGGTAAAAGGAGCTCCATTTTTTTCTCCTAATCATGTTCAGAATTTGGGCATTTTAAAGAAAATTTTAGGTTAGTCTGATATGACCCTTGTGAACTTTGGATAAATCATTAGAAAAATTAAATAATCAGTAGGCTCAGAGTCATCTGAACCTTACTTTACCCCAAAGTCTTAGAAATCATCACACCATACTGAATTGAGCTAGTGTTTCATAGAAGTAACACATGGTTTTAATTAATTCTTGACAAAGGGGATGAAAAGAAAGAAGATGTTTTATGATTATAGGATTCAATTATTACAAAAGGCTAAGGGGATAATGAGTGAGAAGTGTTATTATATATTTCTGTTGTTGTAAGACATGCATGCCTGGCTATTAAAAAATGGGAAAAAACATATTAATCAAGATCATGTTATTAAAAGTTATAACTTTTTGATTTTTTTATGGTACTGTCTTGAAAATGAGCATTATTTTCTTGATGTGGTGCTTGGTTCACTGATGAGTCTGCTGTAAGACTTCTGGGAGGTTTAGGAAACCTCCTCTGACAGTGTGGTAGGCTTTGCCTAGTGAAGGGAAGAGAGTCTTGTCTCTAGGGTTAAGGATAGGGAGGTAATTTTTCTCTTTGGAGCACATGTTTACATGGACTCACCCACAGGTCTTGATCTTCCACATACCTAATGATATGGTTACGCAGCTGGTTCCAGGAAACTAGAGATAAATGTTTTCCTATTTACATAATGACCACCAAAGTGAAAGCACTGGAAGAGGGAGAGGAAGAGGGGCCAAATCTCTATGGCTCTGAGCTCATTTCAAAGTTCATTCAAAGATCAGAGTTGTTTTGGGCTGGTGTAGAACAAATGACAAGGATCAGGGACACTGGATGAATTATAGAACCAATTAAAGATATAACCACAAAAAAATAACACCATACAACCTGACACTTTCTTCAGTGGTTATTTTGCTCACTTTCCTTTAAAAGGCTGCTGAGGATAAAAAGGAAGAAATCACAGTACAACAAGGATGGACTTTTCAGTTGTTATGTAGAGGGTGGTGGACAAAGGGAGAACTTCGCAATAACTGATGTAGTGCTCTGTCCCCATCCCCAGGGCCTTTACATTAAGGCATTTCTCCTAGAACACTCTTTGTAAAGGTGAAACCTTAGAGTGCTCCCTTATCGATCCACCTTCATGATAAGATATTAACTGACTAGTGTAGCAGTTCAGAACATGTGGTAGTTAGACCCAAGGCAGATATTTTTGAAAGGCATTTAGGACCAGGCTACTATTGGGTCAGAACAGAGGAAAGCCATGGCAGAGCCCCTTCATTAGGCAGAGCCAAGGACAGGGTGAGGACCAAGGCACAAAAAGTGATTTGGGGAAGAACAAAGGCAGCAGTTTTGTATTAAGACAGCCTTATAGCCAACACTTCACTGAGAAAGCACATTTCCAAATCCCCAGTGTTTCACTTAGTAAGTTATGCATTTAAAATGATATATTTGGAGGTAATGAATATCATGGAACACTTTATTATTTTACTTACAGAGTTCAGATTTGGAGCTTTAGAAATCAGATAAGATATATAAGAACCTGGAAGGTTTATTTGATCATTTGCATGTAGAGAGGCCCCAGCTCAAGCTTTTGCTATATTCACTTCTTAGAGGCAAGTCAGGATTCCTGGTAGGGCAGAAACTGCAAAAATGTATTAGGCAAGAGAAAGAAAGAAAAAAAAGGCATGTGAATAGAAGAGGAGGAAGTCAAATTATTCCTGTTTGCAGACGATATGATTCTATAAGTAGAAAAGCCTAAAGATTATCAAAATCAAAATACAGTTAGAATTGGTAAATAGACTCAAGGAAGTAGCAGGATACCAAATCAATATACAAAAATTAGTAGTTTGTCTATAGACCAATAATAAGTTTGCTGAGAAATAAATCAGGAAAGCAATACTATTTATAATAGCTACAAAAATATCTAGGAATAAATTTAAATAAGGATATAAAAATATCTACAATGAAAATTACAAGTCACTGATGAAAGAAATTTAAGAAGACACTAAAGACTGGAAAAGACTCTCCATGTTCATGGATTGGAAAAATGATATTGTTAAAATGTCCGCACTATTCAAAGTGATCTATAGATTCAATACAATTTCCTTCAAAATATCAATGGCATTATTTACAGAACTAGAAAAAAGAATTTACAATTTGTATAGAAGTACAAAAGATCCCAAATAGCTAATGCAATCTTCAGCAAAAAGCAAAACTGGAGGTATCACAATACCTAATTCAAGACACTACAGAGCCATAGTAACAAAAACAGCATAGTATTGGTAGAAGAATGGACACATAGATCAATAAAACAGAATAGAGAACCCAGAAATAAGTAGATGCATTTACAGAGAACTAATGTTTGACAGAAGAGCCAAAACACCTATATTGGAGAAAGGACAGCTACTTTAACCAATGGTGCTGGGAAAACTGGATGTTTACATGCAAAAGACTGAAGCTTGACTCCTATCTTCCACCTGTATAAAAAGCACCTCAAAATTGATCAAAGACCTTCATGTAAGAACTAAACTCTGAAATTACTAGAGGAAACACTTTAAGATATTGGTACAGTCAATGATTTTCTGGAGAGGACTCCAAAAGCACAGGAGACAAAAGCAAAAAACCCCCCCTTGCACTATTCTAAAATTCTTATGGATATGTGTCATGATGTTGTAGGTCTAGACTCCCAGTGCTAGGGATTCAGGGATGGTTGATGTGTCATTTTTTCCCCAGACCTGTGTTAGCACTAATACATATCCTGTAGGATTATTAGTCATCATTTTGAGATAAGAATCAGCCTGGAGGATCCAATTTGCACTTAGATCTAGGGTCAACTTGAGATCAGTCTTCATATTGTAACTGATCCTTCCTTCCTTCCTTCCTTCCTTCCTTCCTTCCTTCCTTCCTTCCTTCCTTCCTTCCTTCCTTCCTTCCTTCCTTCCTTCCTTTTTTTTTTTTCAGTACCGGGGGATTGAACCCAGGGGCACTTAACCACTGAGCCAAGTCCCCAGAACTTTTTATTTCCATTTTGTGGCAGGGTCTCATTATGTTGCTTAGGTCTTTGCTAACTTGCTGAGGCTAGCCTTGAATTTGTGATCTTCCTGCTTCAGCCTATTGAGCTGCTGGGATTACAGGTGCACACAATCATACCTAGCTTTAATTCTCAAATATTGCATAGAAAGGGCGAAATGCCAAATGTCACTTATTCCCACTCTTTCTGTGTTCCTCCCTCTCTCCCTCCTTTTTTGTTTCCTGCTATCCCCAAACTATGACAATTAACTCTTATTTCCTTATAGTTAATGTCATTATCTTTGGTTTAGACAAGGGAAGTGATGTTAAATTTATCAGCAATAAAATTGTCTCTCTCTCTTGGGCTGGGGATGTGGCTCAAGATGTAGCGTGCTCGCCTGGCGTGTGAGCAGCCAGGGATCGATCCTCAGCACCTCATACAAACAAAGATGTTGTGTCCACCGAAAATTAAAAAATAAATTTTAAAATTCTCTCTCTCTCTCTGTCTCTGTCTCTGTCTCTCTCTCTCTCAAAAAAATGTTTCTCTTTAGGGGAATATTCCAGACTCATTTGATAGAAATTTAAAAACAAGTGAAAAGATACTATTTTTTCCGTTTTGTGAAATCTCTGTCAGGTACTGTGTACCTAGTATGAAACCCAGAACTGAATATGGTAGATTTCAGTGGTCTTAACCTTTTTATCATTTGTAGATGTATGTTGGAGATCAGGTTAACTGACTCTGTTGGATTTCTAAAGGACTTCTATCCCAATTGCATAAAACATAGCAAAGGTACAGAGTGTGTGCACACGAACACAATTTTACTTGACTGACTCAAATTCCTTGACAGAAGGAAGAAAAATGTTTAAATTTTTGTGTCCATTTTGTGTACATTCTATGAAAATATATGAGTAAATTATTCATATAACTTTTGAGAATTCCTATTTTGTTCATCCCATTTTGTAAGTTTGTGGATTCTGCTATGAATGAACCCTCTCCAGATCATCATGCTAAATTACCTTATATTCTCCATTATTTGTCCTTACAAAAAAGGTTTGCCCACCTCAGGTATTCCTGAGGGTTATTTTGCAGTGAGAGGTGGCTGGGGGCTGTCTTATAAGATCAATGAGTGGTTGTTGCCTACTGGGTATGACACACTAGACACTGCCTGACAGCACCTAGAATTCCACCTGACATAGAATTCTGAATAAAGGGTACTCAGTTCGGAGTTAGGAATTCCATGTTCTAGGAAAACTGACTCTGCCATTAGTGTGTGGTGTCAGCTTAGGCAAGTATATTCTTCCCTCTGGGGCTCAGTTTCTTCCATTATTTCAATGTCATGCCTTTCAACACACCTTCATGTGGCTCCCATGGCAATTTTTCCAAAACATAGCCAGAATCACATAAGCATCTTGCTTCTGAAGGTACTTGTAGCCTACAACAATGGCTTTCAACCCTATGTGTATGTATAAATCAACATGAAAGCAAATCAAAACTTCTGAGCGTGAATCCTGGGCATAAATTTGCTCAGGGTATAATCTTTTAGATCCCTGAACTCCTGCATCCCCAAAATGTTCAAATCCTTCACAATCTGATGACAGATTCCCATTCCAGTTCTGTGCCCTTCAGGGTCTTCCATGAGTGCCACACTCTAGCCTGACAGTCCTACAGTTCTTTCTTGCAAGCCACATGCTCTCAGAGGTGGCATGTGCTTGCATGAGCCTGGCCACATTCACCAGTGAACTCTCCCTAAATATTATGCTGTGCAATATCTATAGATAAGCTTATAAATAATTGGCATGATTTTGGTATAAGTTTTTCCATCTAAAATATTGTGTGTCCATGTGTGCATTTAATTTTCCTTTTATTTCCTAAAATAATTTATAGTTTCTTTTTTAAAATAAATGGTGGTGTTTTGCATTTTTTGATGAGCTTTTTCTTAGCTTGTTTATCTATGTTATTGTTCTTTATGGATTTTTTTTCCATTTTATTTTTGAATCTATTATTGCAAATATATTAGGGAACTATCGTTTGTTCCATTTTCAACAAGTTACTAACCTTTAGGAAATTTTATCAATTCTAATGGCCTTTTAGTTGATTCTTACAAGTTTCTCAAGTGAATGATCACATCTTCTACTGGGAATATTACTTTTATTTTCCTTATTTCTGGTATTAATATCACATTTTACAATTTGTTTTTCTTGTCTAGTCATTAGGACAGAACTTCTGGTTAATGTGAAATGATACTGGTGGTGGCAGATACGGCTTTCTTGTTCCTGACTTTGATGAGAATGCCTCCACTATTTTAGCCCCGTGAAGCTGATCATTAGTTTCTGATAGATATAATCTTTGTAATGTTAAGGAAACTGCTTTTTAAACTTTACTACAATATTTTTTTAAATGGAGGAATGAAAGTTAAGTTTTGTCAAATGTCCCTTAGGTGTCTGTTGAGATGGTTGACTGTTTTCCTTTGATCTCTAATGAACTATATTAATAGACTTCCTAATACTGAACTATCCATATGCTCTTAGAATAAAACTTATTTGGCTGCTTTGAATTATTATTTTTTTTAAAGAGAGAGGGAGAGAGAGAGAGAGAGAGAGAGAGAGAGAGAGAGAGAGAGAGAGAGAGAGAGAGAGAGAGAATCCTAATATTTTATTTTATTTTTTTAGTTATCGGCGGACACAACATCCTCGTTTGTATGTGGTGCTGAGGATAGAACCCGGGTCGCACTCATGCCAGGCGAGTGCGCTACCGCTGAGCCACATCTCCAGCCCAAATTATTTTTTTAAATGTGTAACTGAATTAGATGTTAATGATGTTAATGATGTATTTGGTATGTGTGTACATGTGTGTTAACTGTTAAATTTTGGGTATCAGGCTTCTATCAACTTATTAAAATTAGTTAAAGAGCTTTCCAGTTTCCAAATTCTCTGACACAATCCCAAAAGCTTGCAAATTATAGACTATTGAGTCTGATAATTTTTATGTTGTTTATATATATATATATTTTTCAAATTTCATATGGCATACTAAAGTTTCTATCTCAATGAGATTTTTTGGTCATTCAAATGTTCTGGAAAATTTTCTAATAATGTGGTCACATAGAATTATATTCAGTGTTCCCTTATAATACTAATGTTATTTTTCGATAATCCTGATATCCTTTTTTCTTTCCAAAAGTTGTTTAGAAATATTTTTCATCTATCTTCTGCTCAACTTATTTCAGTTTCTTCTTGCTTCATATTTAAGACATGTATAAAATCACATTCATTCTCTAAATGAACTTTAGCTGGGCACCATGCATTTTGATACATAGTTTTGTCAGCATCATTAATTTTTTTCCCTTAAAAACTCTGTTACTGCAAATTTTGCTTCCTCTTTGACCAAAGAGCTATTCAGGAAAGTGTTTTATCAGCTCCTTTCTAACATTGACCACTTTCTTGTGCTGAAACGAAGGCATAAAACATACATTTTTGTAGCAGGGATGCTGAGGGAAGTCTAAAACCAGACAGCACTGATCTGGGTGGCGTGGGTGAAGGGCTTGATCAGCAGTCTGGGGATTCCTCAAGGAGGATGTAACAAGGAGGGCAAAGGATGATGAAACGAATTTGAAGAAGATAAGAAATCATGAAGATTTAATCCAGGGTTGGCCTAGGTTCCGGTTTCTCTGCAGGCGATGGCTGGTGGGTGCTGCTGGGATGTCAGGCATCTTGCAATCAAGTCTCTCCTGAGAGTTCACACACTCAGCTGGGGTGCCTGCATGGAAGGCAAGGAGCGGAAGGCACCCAAGAAGAACGCCCCCACTTCTTCATGGGAAGCATGAAAAGGGCATTCCTGCCAGTGGCGAAATATGGAAAAGCTGAATAATAAATTTCTTTCTCTGTCATTCTTGGATTGCTTTTTAGTGCAAATGACAGAGCAACTCCCTTTTGGCTTAATAATTTGATTTAATATTTGGATCCTGTTTTTTACTTTTCTTTCTTTTTCTTTTTTCTTTTTGGTACAGCTTAAGCATTGCCTGTGTATGGCTTGACAAGTAAATGCCCTTCAATATGGCAAGCCATGGCTTGGAGAAGGCCTGAAATGAATGGAACGTGGGGTCAGCCTGTACCTCTTTCTTTGTCCCAGGTGTCTAAATTCATTTTTCCTTTCTTTCATCTGGGCAGGTTTGCTGGGTCCTGTGTATGGGGGGGGGGGGCAGCATGTCTGCCCACCTCTTTCCTGTTTTTTTTCCCTTTGCAGATTGGATAGGGCTTGCAAAGAGTTTTGGCTGAGGCAGTAGCTGTGCTTTTACACTGTGTGGATGACTTTGGAAGTGAACTTCCTGGTTGTTCTGCTTAGTGCTGGCATTTCTGTGTGACAGACTCATAGCAGTACATCACATGCTGGCTGGCAGCCCACGCCAGACACAGCCTGAATTTTAGTAGTAAGGTCATGCCCTTTTATCTGGAACCAGCCCAGGGACAATATGAATTCTGAAACAGACTGTACAGGGTAGTATTGGTCTCAGGGGAAGTTTGAGAAGGACTACTATCAGATTCATTCTCTTTCTTTTTTTTAAAAAAATTAATTTGTTTTAATCAGTTATACATGACAGAATGCATTTATGCACCTTGATATATCATACATAGATGGGATATAATTTCTCATTTTTCTGAGCGTACATGTTGCAGAATCATATTGGTCACGTAGTCACATATATACATACAGTAATAATGTCTGTTTCATTTTACTGTCTTTCCTATCCCCACATCCCCTCCCCTCGCCTCCCATCACTTACCTCTAGCTAGTCTAAGGTAATGCGATTCTTCCCTAGTGCCCCCTGCCCCCCGCCGCCTTATTGAGAAGTAGCATCCGCATATTAGAGAAAACATTTGGCCTTTGGTTTTGTGAGATTGGCTTGTTTTGCTTAGCATGATATTCTCCAACTCCAACCATTGACTGGCAAATGCCATAATTTTACTCTTCTTTAAAGCTGAGTAATATTCCAGTGAGTATATATACCACATTTTTTTTAATCCATTCACCTATTGAGGGACACCTAGGTTGGTTCCATAGTCTAGCTATTGTGAATTGAGTTACTATAAATGTTGATGTGGCCATCACTGTAGTTTGCTGATTTTAAGTCTGTTGGGTTTAAACCAAGGAGTGGAATAGCTGATCAAATAGTGGTTCCATTCCCAGTTTTCTGAGGAATCTCCATACTGCTTTGCATAGTGGTTGCACCAATTTGCAGTCCCACCAGCAATGTATGAGTGTACCTTTTCCCCATATCTTTGTCAACATTTATTGTTGCCTGTATTCTTGATGATTGCCATTCTGACAGGAGTGAGATGAAATCTTAGAGTAGTTTTGATTTGCATTTCTCTAATTGCTAGAGATGTTGAACATTTTTTCATATATTTGTTGATCAATTGTATTTCTTCTTCTGTGAAGTATCTGTTCAGTTCCTTAGCCTATTTATTGATTGGGTTTATTGTTTTTTTGGTGTTAATTATTTTGAGTTCTTTATATATCCTAGAGATTAATGCTTTATTGGAGGTACATGTGGTAAAGATTTTCTCCCAATCTATAGACTTTCTCCTTATTTTATTAATTTCTTTCTTTGCTGTGAAGAAGCTTTTTAATTTGAATTTATCTCATTTATTGATTCTTGATTTTACTTCTTGCACTTGAGGAGTCTTTTTAAGAAAGTCAGATCCTAGGCTGACATGGTAAAGATTTGGGTCATCTCTGTTCTAGTGCCTATGTCTTTGATCTCTGTTCTAGTGCCTATGTCTTTGATCCACTTTGAAAGGTTGAATTTTATGCAGGGTGAGAGATAGAGGTTTAACTTCATTTTTCTACATATGGATTTCCAGTTTTGCCAGTATCATTTGTTGAATAGGTTATCTTTTCTCCAGCAAATATTTTTGGTACCCTTGTCTAATATTAGATAACTGTATTTATGTGGGTTAGTCTCTGTGTCCTCTATTCTGTACCATTGGTCTACAAGTCTTTTTTGGTGCCAATTCCATGCTGTCTTTATTACTATAGCTCTGTAGTATAGTTGAAGGTCTGGTATTGTGATGCCTCCTGCCTCACTTTTCTTGCTAAGGATTGCTTTAGCTATTCTGGGTCTCTTATTTTTCCAAATAAATTTAATGATCGCCTTTTCTAATTCTATGAAGAATGTCATTGGGATTTTAATAGTAATTGCATTAAATCTGTATAATACTTTTGGTAGTGTAGCCATTTTGACAATATTAATTCTGCCTATCCAGAGAGCATGGGAGATCTTTCCATCTCTTGAGGTTTTCTTGAATTTCTTTCTTTAGTGTTCTGTAGTTTTCATTGTAGAGGTCTTAACCTCTTTTGTTAGATTGTTTCCCAGGTATTTTATTTTATTTTTTGAAGCTATTGTGAATGGAGTAGTTTTCCTAATTTCTCTTTCAGTGGATTGTTTGCTGATGAATAGGAATGCATTTGATTATGGGTGTTGATTTTATATCCTGCTACTTTGCTGAATTCATTTATTAGTTTTAGAGTTTTCTGGTGGAATTTTTTGGATCTTCTAGATATAGAATGATGTCATCATGCAAATAGTGAGAGTTTGAGTTCTTCTTTACCTATCTTTATCCCTTGAATTTCTTTCTTTTGTCTAATTGTTCTGGCTAGAGTTTCAAGAATGATGTTGAATAGAAAAGGGGAAAGAGGACATCCTTCACTTCCTGTATTTTTTAAATTTCACTCTTTATATCATCCTTTACTTCACATATCAATTTAACTATGTACAATCTGAACTCCTTCTTGGACATTTCTTCTACTGTATTATCAGTGGCTTCTGTTTTTGAAGTATCTTGGTTTGTTTGGGGTGCTTTATTCCCTTGTTTTTTTCATGTTGTTAGTGTGTTTTCCCATCTAAAAGGGATAAATTCTACCCTGTAAAACTATAGTGTCTCTGAAGGTTTCCAGCACTTTGCCTTTACTGGTAAGACCAATATCAACACCACCCAGTGTACACAAAATATAGCCGTATACCTAATAGCCCCCACTAAGGAATCTGCTGCTTTCTCTCATTAAAACAAAATGATGAGTTCAGTAACTATCAATAGTACAAACAGAATATTTGTTAAAATGATTTACGATTTCAAATGGTGGATGAGAGAATAGAGGTCGTGTAGTATGCAATATTCATGAGGGAGGAAAAGAGAGGCTAGAAGTAAAAATTCACAGGAAGAGTGGAAGAGGATCTGACAGAGATTGGCTGTTGGTTGGAGAAAAGTGGGAAAGAAAATCCAGGAAAATAGACAAGAGAGAGGAAGAATGTGATCAAAGAGAAAAAAATTAAAGACATAAGAATACAACAAAAATGCAAAACACCATTCACATATCATTGAATTCCATAGACTGATTCATAAAAAACATTTTTTGATTCACTAATCTCCAAATATGGTAGAGAGATTAGTGAATCAAAAAAATAAAATAAAGTAAAATAAGTCTTGCTGGAAAGTCAAACTGTCTCTGACATTGTTCAACAGTTTCTCAGCCCTGGTTGTGACATCTCTTAGGATCACCAAACCCAGATCAGCCCTGGCAAACCCTGTCTCTATCCCACTAATCTGGGCTTCATATACCTCAGGCTTGGCCATGCTACAGTCCCAAGATCTCAATGCTGCTCCTACTTGCAGAGAGAGTACCAAGGATGCACTCATGCAAAGAAGCAATACTGAGATGTAGCAGCAAGACAATGGCCATCAGCACTCTCAGCAGGAAGACTTCAGGCTCCTCCAAACCTGCAGGCACCCCCACACTGGACCTGCAGGTCCCAGTGGAGTCCCTAGACAGAGGCTGCTGGCACCCAGGACCCTGGCCATGGCTGGTGTCCCAAAATGGGTGTAGCCACGTGCAACCAACCTGGAGTCTCCCCCGAAGTAGTCTTCTATGCTGTGGGAGCAGTGGTAGTGGCAGTGGTTGTTGGCAGCCATTGGGGCGGTATCACCAGGCGATCTCCAGGGGTCAGCAGCAGTGTCGGCTTCAGTTGCATCCAGGGCAGCTGTTTTTTCTGTGTCAGCCGTACCCAGAAAGGAGACCTCCAGGCAATCTCAGACTGGCAGCAGCAGAATCAGAGACAGCAGCAATGGTGGTAGAAGTGCAGGCAGCCTCATTCTTTCTTTTGTGATATTTTCTCCAGATAGAAAGGTGCCTTCTTCTCCCTTCATATAATTTTTTATTTCTACTCCCAATTGACACCTGTCCTCAAGATATGAGAAGTTACACTCATTTATCCTGAGGTACTATTTCTTCACTATAGTGGAGGATGCTAGTTGTCTCCTGATACCCGTTCTGCAAGCATCAGAGCTCTTGAATTTTACCTGGGTCCATGTTGGTTGGAATAAAACAGTATGTTTGTCAGTCTCTCTTGCAGCTACCCATGCCCAGTGATAAAGTCTTGGCCTCTGCTGCCTCTTTTCTGACCCTACCCTCTCAACCCAGTGAACTGAATGCGGATATGCTGGGGACATCTGAGGTCAAATGAAGGAGAACACCAAGGTACAAATGCAGAATGAGGAGTTGGAAGGGCCTGGGTCTTGGGCACTGAGGGGCATCTGCATGAGTCCAGCTTGTGTTCAGTCTCTATGGTTTAGATTCTGTTCTAGCAGTTGAGCCCAATCTGGAGGAAAGAGCCCATGTGATGTGGGCTCTGGAGCCTGAGTGATTTAGCAGCACTGATTCTAATAGAAGGAATCTGTAAGGGCAGATATCTGGCCCTCCATCTGTGACTGGGGTCTGTTACCTCCTTGACCACACATGGGCCCAGTGACCTATTTTACATTTTACAAAGGCAGATGTTTCATGGAAATTTTCTATTTCTGAACTCCCTTTATGGTCCACCATATGTAGGCAAGAGAAAAGTCATCATCCTCCTTGAACAAAAGTTGTGAAAAGTACAATTGTCCTTTAACTCAGTCTTCTGTACATCAGTTTTAGAACTGGTAATAAACTCTTTTCCTTGAATATGAAGGTCAAATATTCTGTTTCTTTTAAAAGAAATTGTAATTTTAGGCATGGAGTATATTAGGCAAAGATAAATAACCAGAGACCACTTTTGTGAAGCAATTTAGGGTAGAGGTGGGTAAACTGCTACTGCAAAGGAGCAGATAGGAAGTATGGCTCTATGTGGCCAGCATGGGCTGTGTAGCAAATCTGCCATGTAGAATGAAAGCAGCCATAGACAGTACATAAATGAATGGCTGTAGCTGTGTTCTTGTAAAATTTATTTGCAAAAACATCGCGGAAGACCAAATTTGTCTTGCAAACTGTAGTTGGATGACCCCTGATTTAAATCCTTTTAACACTTCAGATTTTGGGAAATTGTGTACAAAGTCATTTCAAGGGTTGATTGCTTTTGTGTTTTGCTTCTCTTGAATCACAAGTATTTTGACAATTGTACTAATTAAGACTCTTACTTAAACGAGTTAGCATTTCAGTTGGCTTTTTGCTTAAATAGGAACTATCTTACCATTAGCAAATTAGAAGAGCTTCCTAGTGACAGGCAAATGCCTCATAATTACTACATGATATAAATACTCATAAGTAAACTGGTCATGGAGGGGCAGAAACTTAGGCTAGAAGTCTTAGATCCCAGATATTTTGAAAACAGTTTAAGAAAGTAGATATAACTGAAGACAACAAACCTGAATTAAAGATTTCTTTTTTTTTCTTAAGAGATCTGGGGTTTTATTTTTTAATATTACTTCCAGTAGTTGCATGGGAGATACTAAAGATAGCAAAGGGTTCAAAGATTTGTGTGTCTTCTTCACTTTCAGAGTAAAAATTTGAGACTATACCTTCCAAAGTGGAAACTCAAGGGTTTTTTTTTTTTTTTTTGGTCTTTTTCCCCACAAGGGACAAACCAAAGATGATTGGACATTTTTGTGCTTTCATTTATATTTAGGAAATCCTGACAGGAAAGAGGCACACCCATGGAGAATTTAGCAAAACCAGAGAACTGTGCCATATTATTGCAGGATTTATGTCCATGCTTCTAAGGTACTTTTATAGTGAAGTGTCCCTGGGGTTTTGGAATGAGGAATGAGATGTTTATTTTCCTCTTGGAAATGTGTGCCCATGCTTTGATTTCTGTTCCTTTAAATTCAACAAGTCTCCATTGAATTATTTCTATGTGCTTATTCCATATATGTTGAAAGTGGAAAAGAAGGGGATAAAGACCCAGAAGCTTCCTCAGAGAAAAAAGGCTCATGGTTTTGGGTCTGATGTCTTATTCCATAGGAATAAGAGGCATAGATCAGGATCCCAATTGTGCAATAATGATTATAGTTTTCTATGCTATTAAATATCAGTAACTAAAAGAAAGAAATATGCAAACTTTTGGACCCTCAATCTATTCAAAAGGGTCAGGACTTTTCTGAGGGTCCTCTTTTCAGATGTGTCCTAGGAGCACATGATTTAAAAAAAAATAATGATTTAGTTCCAGGTCCTCCCAGAGAATTGTCACTGTGGTATTGAAAGGGATTCAGGCTCACCTCATCAAACTCCCACTTCAGACCCAGGACTAACAGAGTATGTAGACACAAGATAACCCCTCTGCAAACAGGGCACCCTTTGGAAGTGAACACAGCAAATATTCAAGGTACTTTCCTTCCCGCCTTTCCTCTCCAAGCCATATAAGGTCGAGGGACCAAAAGGAACAGTCTTGCCTCTTTCAATAAAAAGAATTCTTTGATGTGAGAGAATGAACTGAGCTGTTTGCAGCCTGTGGTGGGAGGGAGTCAAGGAAAGGGGAATTGAAGTTCATGGAGGAAGCTTCAGTCTTTAGGTCAATCTGAGATGTGACCTTCAGCACTTGCCAAATCCATGAGGGAACATAAGTTGCCTTTGGATGGCTTCTCAATGGCCCCTCTGTGACTTTGTGTCCCAGGCCCTGGTGAGATGCTCTCTGATGTGATCTGGGAGGGTCAGCCAGCCCAGCAGGGACTTGTCCTATCTACATGGGAGGCTAAACAGTGGCATATTCCAAGTGGAGACTTGGGGAATCCAAACATGGGTCTTTCCCCATACCCTAGCTGCTTAGCTTTACAAACAGAGTTCTTTATCACCAAATAAGAGAAAGGATAATTTTTTACCCTCCAAGTTTCTACTCCTATAGAATTCACTGGAGCAAAGTAAATCATTTCCTAATTAATTTGCAAGCTTCCAGCTCTCCCTGAGTTCTGTTGAAATATCTCAGAATGTATCCTGCTAATCCTGAAACTCTGAAAATGACCATTGCTTTTTCTGACCCAAACTGCTGTTTATTTAATCCTCTTAAAAGTTGGAAAAGTTGCCAAACCAGAGTTTTTGTTTGATTTTATGTTTTTATTCTCCCAGGGACATGAGCAACATCAATTTAAAAGAACCATGTTTATGGTTGTTGTCTAGTCAGTTTTCCTTTTCAGTTCTCAGGCGCTGATCTAAGACTGCTGTGTTTGGGTTCCCAACACTACGAAGAATGTTGACATTTTAAAGTCTCTCTCAACTCTGTCTGTCTCTCCCTCTCCTTGCTCCCATGTTCCTTCTCTCATATACATGCATGCATAAAGACTCACTACTACAGAAAAAAAATATGCACAAAAAAGAAACAATTTTCACTTTGTCTTTGAATCACTAGTTCATTTTTAAGGAGTTTTTTTTTTTCTTTTGGAATTTAAAGCTGGTTTCCAGAGCCTAGAAAATTTTGGTGACATGCTAATTGCCAGTCAGAATACCTGGGAGAAGTGTTGGGTCAACAAATAACATACTCATTCATTTACTTTTTTCCAAGTCCTTTGAATTTGGAACACAGGTTAGAAGCTTTCTGAAAGTACTCTCATTTTCTCAGGGAGTTTTAGGGGCAAAAACAGAGACTTCGAAATCAGAAAAACTCAGGCTAAAATCCTCATTCATATTCTAGCCGTATGAACTTGGAAAAGTTACTTGATTTCTCTAACTCTCAGTTACTTCGTGTGAATAGTGCATATAAAATCTACTTTTGAGCATTCCAATGATTAAATGTATTTGTGTCTACAAAAATGGTTGAGCCAGTGTCTGATGACAGTATGCAGGAGATCCTTCCTTGTTCTTTACCAACTTCTTCTATGCTTGTCTATTGGTTCCTCTGCTATTGTGGACAATTTAGGCAGGGTTCTCCAGAGGAATGGCACCCCAAAACTGCTTGCAATGTTAAGAGGGGATTTGTTAGATTGGCTTACATCAGGTAGGGTAACCTCCACTCAGTTTGCTGACCCACACCACAGACACACTGGGAAGTATGCTTTACCAGTTTTGTAGGCATCCCTTAATCCGGTAAACTTGACAATGAAAATTAACCATCAGGTGGATATGCAGAATATAGCCACACTAGCCCATTGTCAGAGGCCAGTTGGTCCCACAATAACTGTCTGCAGGCTGAAGAACCAGGGAAACCAGTGGGCTCAATTCAAGAAGCTGGAAGCCTTAGAACAAGAGGGACCAATGGTGCAGCCCCAGTCCAAGGTTGAAGGCCTGGAAGCAACCTGAAGAGCCACTGGTGGAAGTGTATTTAAAGGCTGAAGAATCTGGAATCTGACGTCTCCAGGCAACAGCAGCACAAAAGCTGCACCCACTCAAGAAGGGACAAGCATACATGTGCAAGAGCTTTCCTCTTCTGCTTCTTCACTCCATCCAGGCTCCCAGGCTATGGGATGGCGCCACCCAAGTTCAGGTAGGGTAATCTCCACTCAGTTTGCTGACCCACACCAATCTTTTCTGAAAGCATACTCACAGACACACTGGGAAGTTTGCTTTACCAATTTTCTAGGCATCTCCTAATTCAGTAAATATGACAATCAAAATTAACCACCATGGTGGATATGCAGAATATAGCCACGCTAGCCCATCGTTCTTTAGTGCTGAGACTTGGCCTCTGAGTCTTGCATGTTTAACTGACGGAAGGTGGAGAGAGAATTCTTCCTAGATGTACTGAGGGCAGGGAAGACAAGCTCACCTTCACTGCGATTTCTTATGCACCAGACAACTTAGATCTTTATCTGTATGTATATTCATTCATTCTAGGACTCAATGGGGAGATGGAGCTGAAGAAGACACTAGCCATGTGGTCTGTTTTAGCCAGATGGTACATGGCTGCTGAACATAGAACAAAAGGGCAGGGCTGTCCCTGTTCCCCGTGGTGAGGTAATGACTATAGAATGTAGAATGTACACACAGGTCACTTATCTAAGAGGCCACCTACTCTCTTGACCTTCTGTGCATGAAGGGTGGAACAAATGACAACACAAACAATGTCCTCTACAGATAGGCAGGCAGGTTACAAGAACTTTTCTTGCTCTCTCTGAACATTCCACATGATTGTATTTGAGGACAGTTCCTGTGAGTACAGTGTTTGGTGGATTTTCTTGGTATGGATGGAGCATATTGTTGGCATGAAAAGATGAGTTGTTTTGAGTGAATGTAAAGAATACCCTCCACACACAATGCAGATAGCCCCTCCAACCAAAAACTGCTAATAAAATGGCATGCTTTCTTTGCATCTTTATTCTCAATCTTTTGGAGCATAAGCATATTAACTAGCAAGCTCTTGGCTGCCATGCTGAGTGGTATTATGAAAGGCATTTATTTGTAGGTTCCGACTCATTTGTGTCCAACTTAATGAATTTTCTCCAGAATCCCTTCCATATCTTTTGACATTCAGACTATACCTTTAAGTGGTTGTAGACACTGGCCTAAGCTGTCTCAGCTTGCTTTGCATATGGACGCATAGGTAACAGTGCAAAGTGCCACAGATCCTGGTATTAAAATTACTGGGGCTGTTATTAAGCCAGAATCAAATAAAGACATATTAAAAATTTAAGATTTGAGTACCAGCAGCATAACAACTAATGCTTAAAGCTTTTGTTTTGACATTGATGTATGGACTAGAATGTTGGTAAGACTAACAGACTTTAAAAAGTATCTCATAATGTGCGATGATATTAAATACTTCCATTGAGTTTGTAAAAGATCTCCAGAGTTTTGAACCTGACGGTCTATTAATGTAAATGTACACATTAAATGATTTTCTTTATGTCGGTGCTTACTCAGGGAGATATTGGATACTGGAGACATTTGGTGACCAGGAAAATACAGTTACCTGAAAAGACTGTGGCAGAGGTAACCATATGCAAATTACTTTCATTTGGTGACAGTTTCCTGCAAGGAAGGAATTGTGCCTTGAGAGCTGGAATAATGGGGGATATTTTAGGTCTAATGGGAGACTTTCAAGAACTTTGTGACTTGCTATGTCTGTTCATCTCATCAGCAATTATTCTGTGTCCAAGTTATATGAAAGGTATGCATGACATTATCTCTACCATCATACTAGATGTTAGACACAGTGTCAGAAAATGGGCATCCAATGATATACAAGCCCAAACAGTCTCTGCCCTCAAGGAGTTTAAAACTCAGCCAGGGAGACAACATTATTAGTTTAATAATAGTTACAGACTTTGTTTTTATTGTGTAATATTGCTACTTAAAAATTGCAATTAGGATAATTTACAAAATGCTCAACAACTAATAAATATTCGTAGTCATTTTCCAAATCACCATGCACACGTCATCATTTAATTAGAGTGCTGATGAGAACCACCCTAGCAAAGCTGAGCACGTGATGACGTTACATAACGGCAAACCTATCCTACCTTCTAGGGATGGGGAAAGATTTCCTGAGGAAGTGTCCTTCAGCATAAGACTTGAAGAATAAAAGTTGGTCAGGGAAGAGAGTCAAGATAAGGGCAAAATGGTCCACACAGAGGCAACAGGTCCTGGGGCCTTTGAAACTAAGTTCTAATCTGGATTTGTAAACCCTTTCAAGGATGCTCCAAAACTGTTTCCTTACACTTCTCCAACAGAGTTCAAAGTGCTTTCAATGGCTCATTTTTATATGCTATCAACTTATTCCTATCTCCCTCTGCCCCATGCTCCTTTGTCTCCCCTCCTCTCAGTTCTCTACCCATACCGTTCAGTCACATAAAAGAACCACATTACCATTCTCCCTTGACCCTGGCCAGCAGAGCTCTGGTAGAAGACATATGTGTCTAGACAAAAGATGGGTTAGTCTTTGTGAAATTAAGTGTTCCAGGTCTGACTCAACCTGACCAAGAGCCAAGAAAGAGATGATAAGGCTGATGGAAAAGATCTCCTTAATGAATGGCAGTAAAAAACAGCCCAAAGGTAAAGGAGAGAAACAGCCTTGGCTTTTCCTGAGGCTGCAGGCCCCAAACAGGCTCTCGAAAGCACTCAAGGATAAGAAGTAGGCAGGCTATTTCATTTCCTCCCTGTCTTTGTACACTTTCCTACTCCGTACATCTCATGCTTTCAACAGCCACTCTTTAGTTTTTGGGGGTAAATATTGTCCCTTTCAAGTGGGATGAAATGTCTAGGTTACACAGTCCCTGGGAAGAAAGATTATTGAATAAAGGTAACTAACGTTCTTAGTTGTCATTTTTTTTTCTTTTTAACCCTTTCAAACTCAGTGTGTTCATTTCTAAAATGGTTGGAGAGTAGATAGAACCTATGATGGAACCATAAGGATTGATTGTTTAAGCAACAGATTGCAAATGGTGTGGAAAGCTGGACATTAGAGAGAAAAATTCCCTCTGTTACTTCCTAGCATTATCTCTTGTGGAGAAATTATGAGCTTATGAACACTCAAGGGACCTCATCTTAGGCATGACACATATAGTAATAATCTTCCCAGAATTAAGAAATATAAGTAAGGTTTAAGTTAGTAGCTAAAAGACATATTTTTCTCTTGGTTTCAATGAGAAAAATAAAATAATTAAAGTCACTCCTAACATTTACAATATGCTACCATGCACTAATCTTTCAACACAAGAGCTCATTGGGGTCTACTTTCTTTTTACAACGATTCTTGTGAGCTAAGTTGCATTGCTATTTATTTTACAGAAAGGAATTTGAAGCTGAAAGAAATTAAGTCTCTGGCTCAAGGTCATAGTAAGAGTTAGAGACAGGATTTTACAGGTGTTTTGATTTCAGATCCACTGACCTCTGCTTTATCACTGCTTTGCCTGGGGGCTGAAAGGGACTTGGATGCTTAAATCAGCAAGGGTTCCAAGAACCCAAGTTTCTAGAGTAAATGATAGCTCAACCATTGGACAGTGTCTGCTGCAGTTCACCACAGCATTCCCATGTGTTTCTGAAAACAGAAGTTTGGGGAGAATTGTTTTCATCTAGCATCTAGGAAGGCAACTGGATCTTATAAAGGACTGCCTGATCATCACCCACTGGATGGGAATCTGAAGGATGTCCTCAGGGTCCTAAAAGGGACAAGGCCAGAACCCAGTTGCCAGTTCTATGAGTAGGGTGGTGCTAGGGACCTTTGGAAGAAACAGCAGGGAGCATAATGAGGAGATGTGCCCTTGAAGGTTTGGGTTCCTCAGCCAAGGTCTAGCACCACCATCTTGCAACTGGATGATGGTGGAACTGGAAGCACTTCTGAATGTTAAAAAATATGCTCAAATTGGGCAATTGAGACTCCAAGAATGCCCTTGTTGCAGGTTTAAAGGCTCAGAGCCTGGCCTTCCCTTCTCTTATCTCTCTACTCCCTTATTGCAGGGGTAGAGATGAGGTGAAACAATACAGAATTTGGAGTCAAACAAACACAGATTTAAATTGGGGTTCACCCATTTGGGGGCTGTGCGATCTGAGCTTAAGTTTTCTGTTTGTCCAGTAAAGCTAGCAATGCCTACCTCATAGGGTTTCCCTGAGGATCACATAGCAAATAAGGGTCCCACGCACTCTATGTCAGAATCAGTGCTGAAGTGTCACCAGCGCCCGCATTCCTGCACATGGAGACCTCTTACTATGGGATTGCTTTATTATATGATTACTTATTATTTGTTTACTTTTGGCTTCCCTATTAGAATATAAGCTCCATAAGGGCAATTATATTATCTCTGGTGCCTAGCACAGTGCCTGGAGCATGGTAGATATAAATATTTGCTTAACAAATAATATTACTCAAATAAGTAAATATTCAAGGCTAAAACAGAAAGTTGGAAGCACTCAAGAAGCTTAAAGAAAATGCCACCTCTAAAAATCTAAGACCCATTGAAACCATGAGTGGCCCAGGGGGACACAGCAGTCTTGGGCTCCTGTTGTTTGTGCGGGCTGCTGCCCTAAGTTGCGTGAGGTCAGGGCACCCTGCAACGGCATTTAGTATGCTGTATCATTCTGGCTTCCTTTTGAAGTCCTGTACATCTACGGCCCCAGGGCTACTTCTGGAGCTGAGTCAGGCTGACCACAAGAGCAGAGGAAAAGGAGCTCGCATCCCAACATCCACATGGGTCACTTGTCTCCACTCACCATAGACGCTGAACTGGAGACCATGTCCTGGTCTAATCTCTTTTAGGACCCAAAGGGGATCCTTCAGATTCCCAGCCAGTGGGTGACAATCAGGAGGTTCTTTATAGGATCAAGTTGCCCTCCTAGTTACTAGAAGAAAACAACAATTCTCCTTCCCATATTGTTGTTTTCTAAAACATATGATAAGGCTGTGTGAATTGAAGCAAACACCTTCCATCGATGGAGCTATTATTAACTCTGGAAGCTTGAGTTCTTGGAACCCTTGCTGATTTTAAGTAGCCAAGACCCTTACAGCCCACAGGTGAGGCAGTGATAGAGCAGAGATCAGCGGACCTGAAATCAATTGGGGAAAAGAGAAGACCCATTATTTTTAAAACATGTTGGATAAGCCTATGTTTTTAAAATAAAGTTGGGCAGCAGTGAGTAAGCTCTCCTCACAAGCAATTGGGAATAGCCTTTGGGCCAAGAGCAGAAATGATTGGAATTCTGTCAGTCTTGATTTAGAGTAGAGCCTACAAAGATAGCTAATGGGGAAAACCCTGCATCCCGGTAGGAGCCTGGAGAATGCCTAAGACTTCTTACACAATTTGAGTTGGGAGGATGAACGTCAATGGAACAGAACACATGGACAGCATTTCTCAGAAAGCACGTGACAGATTCACTGTCTTTGTCAAAGGTGGTGGTGTTATTAAAAGCCATGATGACACATGTGGCAGGCTTTGTTAGATGCTTAAACGTAGCTGCGAGGGGGTGGGGTGGGGTGGGGTTGGAGGTGGGGGTGGTTAACCACAGGAAAGCTGGGTGGGGAGTAGTCCCTCCCTCAGTCATATTTTCTCCCTAGATGATTCAGGGTGGTCCTAGCTCAGTATCAGAAAGCTAGATCTCTGCAGGCCCCCTGTTTGCAAGTCACAGGAATCATCTGGCACCAGCTATGGATAGTGACCAGAGTGGGCAGGACAGAGAGGTGGGGCCCAGAGGACTGAGGAAGCCTTTACAACACAAGCACACAGCCTCACGCTAGAGCTTGTTTGCTAAAGGGCCAAAAAGGCATATGGTTGACAGATGCTAGTTGCAGCCAGCACTGAACAAATGCAAAGAAAACAAAATTCTATGTAGAACACTCAGGAAGAAAAAATGAAACACCAGTAATGATCATGCTCATGCCATTTACAAATTTCTTAGTTTGTGGTTTACTTCTGAAATTCACTTCCTCTTATGTGCTTGTTAGTGTAAGAAATGAAAGTGAGCTCTCTCTTTCTTTGACTTTATTTGCCTCAACTTGAGCAACTTCTGTACCATGGTTTGTACCAATTATTAGAATTATTAGAGAGAATGTCTGCATCTCTCGGTTGGATGATGGTCTCCTTGAGGGCAAGAGCCTTATAAATCCATTTTAAATGTCACACAGCTCACTCACCATTCCACACACAGTGACTAGCACAATACTTTGGCATTTCAGGGGCTGGAGAATGTTTGCTGAACTGAGGATGAAAAGCAATTTTTTTTTCCATTATTCCATTGTTTTTACTTCTCTAGGCACAAGCACATTTTTGTGCATTTTTCTCCCCTTCTCCTCTTGTGTGTTAGAACAGTGCTGTGAGCTGTCTTTTTATCCAGAATGGCCCAAAGTTTGGCATTAGGAAGTCATTTCTCAAGAAGAGTTATTTGGCACTAATCATGGAGGGTACTACAGGAGAAGGGCAGAGGGGCTGAGAGTCTCTGTGTGGTGGTCCTTAAAGTAGCCATTCCCTAATGTGGCTCTTCTCAGAGTCCATCAGCACCTCTGGAAGGACTATTAACCTGCAGGGGTGAAAACACAGGACTGGAATTAGAACATACAGATCTGAGCAGAGTCCACCACTGTGACCTGTGTAAGTACCAACACCTCTTTGGGTTTCAATTCATTCATCTGTGAAAGGAAGAGATGGCCTTGATGACCATGGTCATATTTTTTTTTTCACACAAATATTGAATATATTATCTCCCACTCTTATGGTTTAGAATATGAGGTGTTTCCCAGAAACTCATATGTGAGACAATGCAAGAAGATTTAGAGGTGAAATGATTGGATTATGACAGCCTTAACCCAATCAGCATATTAATCCCCTGATAGGGATTAACTGGGTGGTAACTGTAGGCACATAGCAAATGGCTGGAGGAGGGGGTCATTGGGGGTATGCCTTTGGGGTATATATTTTGTGAGCTGAGCTTAGTCTTTCTGTTGGTGCAATACCCTGAACCACTTTCCTCCACCACACTCTTCTCCCATGATGTTCTGCTTGCCTTGGGCCTTAAGGAATAGAGTTGGCCATCTATGGGCTCAGACCCCTAAAATTGTGAGCCCCCAACTTTTCATCCTTAATATTGTTCCTGTCAGGTCTTTTGGTTGCAGCAACAACAAACAAAGCTGCCTAAAACACCCACCACACTTTGCTTCCTATTTGTATGCACGTCTGCCTATACCTCTTAGCATGGTGATCTCCTGTGAACAGCTCTGGGGACTTTTAGAATTGTCTGTCAATCAATTACCAGATTCTCTTCAATTACCAGATAACTCTTTGGATAAGGTGAATGTAGAACTAGTGTTGGGGAAGATCTATGGAGTGGGAAGATGGACTTGGATAGCATAATTTGTCCTTCCTATAGGAAGAAGTGTCACCTAGAAAGAGTTTCCAGAAGCTTCAGGGATGCCTTCTTTCAGCTTTAGAATCTGGAAAGGCAGAATGACAGGAACCTGTGGTGCTGGCATGAATCACAATGACCCATCACGTGCCCATTTATAGAAACAACAAGGTAGAGACCTGGAATCTACTTGCCTATTCCTCTTAGGTTTAAAGAAAAAAAAAGTCCAAAGGGATTTCAATAATATAACCCTACACTGCTGCATCTGACTATGATCCACAACCTCTATCAATATGTCCATCAGAGTCCACCTGCAGTTCAGATTTCCCCAGAGGTTAGACACCCATCCCGTGCTATCTGCCTTGATGTCCCTTCTACCTTTCTTCGTTTGTCAGATGGAAACGGAGGTACGACAATAACTTTACTTTTCCCTCAACTTCACGCTATTTACCTGGGGAAAGGGGTAGAAAAAAATCCTTCTTTCTGTGACTTTTGTTATGAGTAGTTTAAGCAAAGTCTGCAAGATACTTGGATGTCATCCAGAGCTTTAATCTGCCTGTGTTGACTATCAGGGACCATTGCCAAAATGCAGCCAGGATCTGAAATATTTCAGTGCCCATGAAGAATTGTACATCAGAGAACCTGTTTCACATGTTGATGATCACATCAGGTCTCCATGTGTTGAAAGACTAAGTGTATGTTCCATTTCTCTAGCAACATTTCAACTTTCTAAGAGACAGAGTGTATGTTGTCACTGAATTGTCAGTGACGGGGACAAGAGTATGGTGGGGACTCTGTCCAAAGTAGAGGTTGCTCCAGGGGAGCTCTGCTTTCTGAATTAAGTACCACAAACTTGGCATTTGATTTAACACTTTCTTTGTTCCCTTAGAACACCTGGTAGAGATATAGTGAATGATCATCTTATTTGGAGTTTTTTAATTCCATAAGCCTCTATTTATAAATGGCTGCAATAAAGAGCAATCATAAAAGTGAGAATTGACAGATGGAGCATCCAACCTTTGATGTCACCCTTAGATCAAACAGGTGACTCATTGTGAACAACTTTCCAAATCAGCCCAGCCAGGCCTGGCGGAACAGGGCACTTGGAGAGGACAACCAGGCATGTTTTGCAGGCCTCCCCCAAGGCTCAACTCACATCCTGTCTCTGGGGGCCTGTTGAGAAATTTAAATTTAATAACCTCTTGGACATAAATGTGGGACTCTTCTGAAAGTCAAGGTAGGTTTCCTGGTTATATATAAAATACTAACTTTTTACAGAGATGAGAAACTGTACAATTCCATCACACACACAGACACACACACACACACACACACACACACACACACTCACACAGAGCCTGGAAACTATATTTAGGTTGGCAGAGGCAACTCTGTGTCATCTTCAAGGTGTGGTCTGCCTCCACATCTGGAGGCCTTTATCTCTTGCAAAGAATTATTTTTAGGTACTTGGAAAAGTCCTCTGTGAATTTTTCTTGAGCCTATCCTTCCATCTAGACTATAGCCTTCCTGAGAAATAGTGATCTCAATCTGAATTCTCCATTGAACTGAACATACCACTTTGTCAGATAAATAAATAAATAAATAAAAGTGCTCCGTAATATTCACTGATTAAAGCACAATAAGCCTGCTGTCTTTTGGTGTTTCAAGGAGTCCATGTGAATGCACAAAACAGATAATAAGGAGATGTCTTTCACATGCTCTGTCAGCTGGGTTCCCTAGGAAGAAGATGATGAGATGGAGCTAGAGTTACTGAGTGGGGAGGTAATGCCTCAGAGGAGGGAAGGAACAGGCTTGGGCTGGGAAATCTTCAGAGACTCATGTAGGTTGCACACCTGTGAGAAAAAGAGGAGGAGGAAGCAGAACTGAGCAAGAGAACTTTCAAACTAGACGGCAGATCTGACAAATCCCCAGGAAATCCAAAAGCACAAAAGCTGAGGCAGATCCCAGAGGTGCTAATGGCTGGAGGTTGTCACTAACTTCACTTGCCCCAGCTGGGCAGGAAGTACTTTCTTGAAGGGAGCTCCATGTCAAGTACCTCCATGGCCACACACACTTCCTCTCCATGTTTCTCCATCTTGCTCCATTCAGCCATCGATACCAAATCCACAACCAACTACCATTACGTCTTATTTTTATCTCCAAAATATTTTTCAAGTTGGTTACTTTTCCTACACTAGCCTAAGGTTCTTTCCTCTGTGTCCTAGACACATGGCCAACATTGTGGGCATTATGCCCAGGATGATCGCACAGGGCCCATGCTCCGAACAGTCCTCTGTTTGCAGTTAAATGTTCTTCCAAAATATATTAAACTTCTTAATAATAATTTCATCTGAATACATATTTTGAAAGTGCAGTCTAAAAAAAAGCAATTTAGCCTACTTTGCCCTACATTTTCATGTTGTGCTGGTCCCTACAAAGACCATAGCCTTGGCTCCTACACTGTCTGATCTCTGTTACCTCTCCACTTCCTTGGATGATTCTTGGCTCCCCACTTCCCCAGTTCTTGGTGATCAAGCTGGGCCTAAAATTCTTCTCCCCACTCCTTGACTACTGTCTCATTGTACCTCAAGGGGAATCTCAACACAGATGTGGTGAGGTATGGGTTTTGGAATAGGGCATGGTGATGACCATCTCTGTCTGGGACTAGAAAGGCCATGGTTTAGCAGGGGTAGGTTCAGTTGGGGTAGGTAGCCTCTTGCCCACCCTGGTTCTAGGTACTTAGCATGTTCTAATGTGGAGGTTGAAATTCCTTTAAAGTTCATTCTCTACTGTGGGTTAGGGAGGCTGGCTCATGGGAAGGGGAGACAGCTGTCTCAACTTTCCCACTCTCATCTGGAGCATGGCCCTTCAAACTAGAGGCTGACTATATAGCTGGGCTGCATGTGCATGATAAATTATAGGATAGGACCCCTGGTTGCCTGTGACAGTCTGTACTTACTCAGTGAGTCCTGATATGCCCAAGAGAGTATGATATTAAGTAGAAACAAAACAAAAACCAAATAAACACACACAATAAAACCAAAATCAGGACTGTCCCCCACAAAAAATAAAATACAATGCTAGGTCAGTTTATAGAAAGCACAGATTAAAGGGAAAAACTTTATATTTTAGTACCTTCAGAGGCAGGAAGATCACAAATTCAAGGCCAGTCTGGATAACATACCAAGACCCTGCCTCAAAGTAAAATAAAAAGGGCTTGGGCCAGGGGCATTGCTAAGTGGTAGAGTACTTGCTTAGCACTGGTGAGGCCCTGAGTTTGATCCCTAATACTACAAGGGGCGGGGAAAGCATTTTAGCCTGCTTTGCCTTACATTTTCATTTTGTGCTGGTCCCTACAAGTTATGTAGCCAGTTCTGCCTACAAAAATTTGCTAGCTGTCTCCTGACAACCATTGTAGCCTCACTTCAACCTTTTCTGTACACTGTTGACAATGTTCTAAACCAAAATCCAGTTGAACTACTGCTTCATCCCAGATAAGGCCATCAAATAGCTCCCCATGGCTCTTGGGTAGAGTCCTTTAAGGCCAGATACTGACCGTGTGGCACCCGTTTACAACACCTGGAGACAATCCTCCATATGCAGAGAGATTCTGGTATTCTCTTTCCCATAAACCCTCCCGGGTCTCTAGGAGTATCCCTGAACCAGTGAGAATCAGAAGATCAATGGGCCACCTTCCTGCTCCTCAGTGGGACAAACCTGAGTTCCGTTCTACATGGTTTCTCAAAGAGCCCCTAGTAGGATTGAGCCCCAGTTTCTCACAGTGAAGTCCACTCTCTACTGCCCAATTACAGCTTTCCTTTCTTCTTTCTCCCATTTCTCTCTCCCCCAATGAACGCTCTTCAATCACTTTTCCATTAAGCAACGTAAACAGAATTTTTGTCTCAGAGTCTTCTTCTAGGGGAATCCAAACTAAATCTGGTCCCACCCACCTTCTAGTCACCCAGCATCATCTGCCCCCTTGCTGTCTCCTTGAGTGTGTGGATTGTGCCATGCTCCTTCCCACCAGGCCTCTGTAGGAGCTGTTCTTTCCTTTTGGACTCTTTCCCACCCCATCCTCCATTCTACTTCCCTAGTCCCCATTTATTCCTTAATTAATAAGTCCCCATTAATTCCTGACCATCCTTCAGATCTCAGCTGATAGAACTTCCTCAGGGAAGCCTCTCCTGACTTCAGAGTCATAGATACAGACATTTAGTCATAGACTAAACTCAGCTTAGTTTGTAAATGTATGTTCATTATGATGCTAATTGATTCATATCTCTCTTGTCCAGTAGACTGTCAGCTTCCTGGAAGGAATGACCATGGGCCCCATTACTTACCATTTTTTTCTCCACAGCCATCATGAAGCTTGTCTCATTACTGGCGCTCAATAAATATTTACTAACATCTTGAATGAATTAAGATATTTCAAAATGACCACAGAGGCCACTCACAACTAAAACCACATTTAAGCTATGTGACCTTGGGCAAAGTCCTGAGTCTTCTCAGCCTCAATTTCCTGGCATGAGTGGGGGGGGGGTGATAATAGCACCTCTGTTTGAGGTGGGTCTCCAAAGAATTAAATGAGATAAGGACACAAAATGCTTAGGGGGATATCTGACACATAGTAAGTGCTCATTACAATACAAATTGCATTTCACAATACAATTTATGAAAGGATTGAGAATTGTGTGGGAAGACTGTTATGAAGCAGCAAATAAATCCCATGATAAAAGGTAAAAAGGACATTGTCAGCATGTCAAAGTAAAGAAAGATGCAGGATGTGAAGTGCCACACTAAGAATGAATCTTTTTTTTTAATTATTATTTTATTGTTGGTTGTTCAAAACATTACATAGTTCTTAATATACCATATTTCACAGATTGATTCAAGTGGGTTATGACTCCCATTTTTACCCCGTATACAGATTGCTGTGTCACATCAGTTACATTTCCATTGATTTACAAATTGCCTTTCTAGTGACTGATGTATTCTGCTGTCTATCCCACTCTCCACTGTCCCCTCACCCCTCCCCTCCCCTCCCCTTCCCTCCCCTCCCCTCCCCTTCCCTCCTCTCCCCTTCTCTCTCTCCACCCCCTCTACTATAAATCGTTTCTTACACTTATATAATTTCTCTCCTACTCCTCCTTTCCTCTTATATGTAATTGTGTATAACCCTGAGGCTCACCTTCCAATTCCATGCAATTTCCCTTAACTCTATCATCCTATCATCCCTGTTTAATGTTAATCTTCTTCTCCAGCTCTTCGTCTCTACCCTGTCCTTGGTTACTCCTGACAAAATCATAGAATTTGGAGGGAAATGGATGGCATTAGAGCAGATTATGCTAAGTGAAGCTAGCCAATCCTTAAAAAACAAATGCCAAATGTCTTCTTTGATATAAGAATGAATCTTCACTGAACACAGAATTTGAGAAAAGCACGATAAACCAGCTTGTTAGATAAATAGTTACAGAGCTGAATTTCCAGTAAGGCCCCAAGTTTAATGTTATCTACTACTATATTTTTAATTATTACCATACAATTTGATTATAGCTTGCCAAAGTATGCATGTGTCTGCATTGCAGGAGGTTTGTGGGGTGTCACTAGGAACTGACATTCATGTTCCAGGGCAGGCAGGGTATTTGTTTTAATTCAGTCACAGCCGATGGCAGGTCCCGTCTCTGTGTGTTTTCTCCATGTGCTCTCCAGATGAGCAATCAACATTTAAATGTTCATTTTGATCACTTTTTTTTAAAGATGAGGAAATATAAGACATTGAAACATACTTGTGACATGATTCTTTGTAATAAAAATTGAAATGGGTAGACTGCTGCTCAGGACTTCTACAGGCTAAACTTTGTTATATCTTTTTCTTCTTTACTTGTGCATTTAATTATTATATGTTATAATTATTTTGCATCTAATTATTTATTTAACATTACTATTCTATCTTTTGTGTATTCATTGAAATATTTAGACATACAACAGTCACCTATGAAGCACCTTCCAGCTCTGGAGAACTTCGATCTGATGGGAGACGGTTGAAAGCAGAGCAGAGATGAGGCCCCGCTTGTTCCTCATGTGTGATTTAGCATTTGCCATATTCCAGGAATTTTCTAGGTACCAGTCATAGCCTGAATAAACAAGCTAAGGATTTTACCTTCTTAGAGCCTACAGCATATTAGTGCCAACAATAGTGATAAATGTCATAGAAGGGGGTCTAACCGAGTACTCTGCAAGTTTAGAAAGACCAAAACCACATCTACCCTGCAAAGTTTTGAAGAGGTGATAGGTCTTAAAGTAAATATAGGAATCTGCCAGCTGATGAAGAGTTCTAAGGCTTCCTAGGTAGAAGGAGGGCTCTGAGGAGGTTCCAGTGTTTGAACACTAAGCCATATTGAGCAGATTTCAAATCATCTATAAAACAATTATTTGAAGATTAAAAAGAAAAAAAGAGTGGAGAGAGGCTAAATAACAGGATTTCCAAATGTCAGGGAGTTCCGATATGCTAGACTAGATAATTCCTTTTTGTAGGGGTGTGTCTTATGCTTTGTAGGATATTCAGCACCATCCTTGGTCTTTATTCTTTAGATACCTCTAGCATGCTCCCAGTGGTGACAAACATGTCCCCTGGAGGGCACAATGCACCTCCCCTTCTCTTGAGGACCATCACAATGCAGTGAGACCAGATGGGAGGATCCTTAATTATAAGGCCAGGAAGACTGACTTCAATGGGGGTAAATAGCCCACCAATATCAGCTAATGAGATTAAGCTGCTTTGTTTCTCATATTGAAGTTGAAGTACAATTAAGGTCGATGGGAAGTTTATTGAAGGGGAACCAGTACTAAAAGATTAACCAGGTAGTAAGTGGAAGAAAAAGAGATTAAGAAGATGGTAGAAATTATACTATTCACCTGCCTTTTCCCACAGTTTCCAAGTCTTTTTCATCTATTATTGGTTTGATTTATTCTTCTGATAGTTGAAAGGCTGAAGGCTGAAAGTTAAATTTGCTCTTTGAGGGGAAATACAACATGGCCTCTAAAGGAACTTCCAATCATTTGTCACAAGAGAAGCCAGTTTCCTTCAGGAGCACTTTTTCTTCCCTGGGGAAGTCAAGGGCAGGAAACCTTGTCATTATTTGGATGTGTCTGGATTAGAAGAACTTGAAAGCTAGAGATTTAGTCTCCAGGGTTCCCTGGAGATAGTTCCAGGTTGGCAAGAACTGGAAACTGCTACCAGAGGAATAGCCAGGTGCTTCACAAGCTTAAGAAGAGGAGACAGAGGAGGAGCTGAATGAAGAGGAGCTTCATTTAACATACTTTGAAGAAAACGGGAAATACAGCCACTTTGATAGACAACCTGGGAAGGACTCATGCCTTTTGGTAGCATGTAGAGTGTGAGTGAGTGTGTGTGTGTGTGTGTGTGTGTGTGTGTGTGTGTGTTTGTGATTCTTCCTGCCTCACATTGGGGCTTGAACTTATTCTGTACCTTCTTAGGGGTTTCTGTCTTTGAGTGGTTATAAGCAGGAAATAAGGAAACCTAGTGGCTCCTGAAACTACTACTTTTGTTGATACACTGTGGGACATTGGGCAAAACATTTCACTTCTCAGTGTCCCTTTATGGAAACAGGCCATTGAGAATGAGGAAGCAAGATTCCATGAAGCATTAACTTTCAAAATCAGTTGTGGTCAAGCACTCTAGCCCACAAACACCATTCTAAAGAAGTAACTGTTTTATAATGGATTTTTAGTAGTTTGAAATTTTTTAGGCATGCAATTATCATGGGTGAGAAGATTCAGCTTTATGTATTTGATATGCATATAAAATACATACTCAATATTGTCCAATTTGTAGCAAACACACACATACATTTATATCCTTTTTCCCCCCTCAATATATCTCACATATATAATAAAATATTTTAAATTAAAAAATCAGTTGTGGTCGAAGTGATTGAATGTCCCGGTAATTGGCTCCCCCATTGCTAACCTCCCATTTCTGTTATGACCAGACTTTGTGGTGGAGTCAACAGCCATTCCCTGTCTGTCTGTGGTTTTACCACAAGTCTGATCTTGAGCCTGGGTATGTGCATAGGTCCAAGTCTTAGTCTGTAATAAGCACTGCCTAAATCCTTCCTGAGGCTCTGGGCTAAATATGCCCTGGGAGAAGGGAGTAAGGTGCAAGATGCCAGGACACAAAGAAAATAACATCTGAATTATTTAGGAGGCAGAGCCAGCTTTTAAAAGTGTTTGCCTCCCTGCTCAGACAATTGATCTCGGGGCTTAAAAACAAGTTAGTTTATCTCATACATTTTGTTTTGTTTTAACTCAACATACACTGATTGTTTTCTAAATGCCTAAAACTGGGCCATCAGCAGAAAACATAGCCCATGAAGTTCTTCTTGTTAGGGAGGTCACTTTCTAGGGGAGGGGACAGGCAATAAGGAAACCATTTTTATTTCAGGTGATGATAAGTATAGTAAATTAAGGTAGAGAAGAAAGGTTGATGGGGCAGGTTTAATTTGTTGGGTGGGAGGGTCAGGGGAGGTATTTTTGAAAGTTGATATTTGAGCAGAGATCTGAAGGCAGTGGGAGAGGAAGTAGAGAGAGCACCCAGGCTCAGATCCCGAGGAGGAGCAGGCCAGGCGTGCTCACGGAGCACAGAATGACCTTTGCTGGAGGCTCAGGCTATGACCTCAAATAGGCCAAGGAGCAGCCCTTTGCTGCTGGCATACAAGAAGAGATGCCCAGAGAATTTGCTATATCTTTCTGCTTTTTCAATCCCCACTTAGAAACATATAAAACTTATGTGTTACCCTGTAATCCCCTGGAAAAAGCTGGGCTATAGTTCTGGATGAGTCAACAAACTTGGAAAAAGTAATCCTATAAAGTAGGAACCTTTGAATCTCCTGGGATGAGAGCTGATACAAATGGATGGGGGCCGGGGGTTGGAGAAATGGTAACAGAAATGTAATTGAGACTCATAGTTAGCATCTACAGATAGCTCTAGGATACTGTAGAACTTGGAGTGACCTCTTGGCCCATGGAACTCCAGAGAAGGCTTACAATCTGTTTTGTGTGACTAAAATTTTATGATATTTAATTTCTTTCCAGATGGGTCCATGTCTTCACTTGCTGGACTCCCTCACTGTATGAAGCACAGTACTAGGCAAGTCTATAAAACATAGTCATTATTTACTGAGTGAATGCATTGTAATTGCATCATAGATCCAGGGATCTGGGTAAAGTTAGGAGAACCATGGGAAACTTCAGGTCTTGGCATTTGCTTGTGAAAGTGTAAGTTTGCTTCAAGCTAATATAGAAAACACCTCCTAACTCATATTAGGATGGACTTAGAAGTCATAAACCAATCACTTGCCATAAAGTGGTCAGTAAGAGACACAGTCCTGAAGGAGGTTTGTGCCAAAGCTGTAGAAGTCATGGGATTCCAGTCTCATATTAACAAGGACTTTTTAATGACCACATCCATAAAGCATGTACATATCTGCCAAAATTGAGAAGCACACTAAAGAACATGGCTTTTTCCTGTGTTTTTATGGCCTGTGAGATCCATGTAGGGGGATATTCTAGTTGCCATTCTTGGAGATAGATATCTATCTTTAACATTTATCTACTTAATTTGAAAGATCTTGTGAAAAGGAGACTCCACAAAGTCACTCACAAAAAGTGTAAAGAAACACAAGTTCTTCCTTATTTTCTCTATTATTATTATTTTTACCACTACTACTGTTTAGATTATTTTTTATTGCTTGTAGTGACCTTTTAGCTATTTCCCTTCCAGATATATTACTTACTGAATATCCTATGCCATAGGTAAGTTCATAAATTTGTAGTTTTGTTTCAATGGGGGAACTAATGATTCAAATTTGCTTATAGGATTAATAGTATACAGATATAGAACTAGTACTACCATTCTGTGCTGCAAAACTGACATCAAATTTGTTTGCTGTTGTCTGAAATTTCTTACTTGCTTTGTGACTTTGGGATCTTACTTAGCTTCTCTAAACCTCATTTATATCATGTTTAAAATGGGGGAAATAATAGTAGCCATGTCAGAGTAGAGATTATTTTTAAATTTGCCTGAAAATGAACACATACTTGCATACACACACACACACACACACACACACACACATCTGGAACAATGTTGGAGTCAATAAGGAAGAGCTGGAATCATTAGCAATGATGGTAAATAGAACTAGAAAGACAAAAACACCAGAAACATTAAACTATAGTCTACCTACTTCAATAAACACACCGCTTAACTTTGTACACAATTGAAGAGCTCCAAGGTAGACTAACATCTTCAGAAATAAGATTGATCTCCACTGGTTTGGCCCAGTATAGATAGGGTCATTTCAAGTACTTTTTACTTCCTCAACACTTTGCATACCGGATATCCTGGTTAAAACATAATCCTTTGGCATTATCATTCATTTCTAAAGCCTGCCTAAGTAGTTTGATTTCTGCAACTCTGATTAGATGTTGTCTGGATAATAAAATGATTTTGCTCAACCGTGAGATTCCATGAGTCTCAGCCCTCATGTGGTGTATTGGTTGGTCATGACACTTTATGCATTCTGTGCTTTTTATAGAAGAGCACAGGAAGTTATACAGAGATAAAATAACCTCTCACAGCACAAGTTACCTCATTTCTCAAGTTAATTCATAAAGAGGTTTATCTGACAACAATGCCTCTTTCTTAGATACTAAATTACATGGCCTGTACCAGTGGATATTTTAAAACCCTCAAAAATTTTCAAATGATAAATTTGATTTCAAAATATCAATTTAGGTATTGGAGTTGTGGCTCAGTGGTAGAGTGCTTGCCTAGCACGTGTGAGGCGGTGGGTTCAATTTTCAGCACCACATAAAAATAAATAAATAAAATAAAGACATTGTGTTCATCTATAACTAAAAATATTTAAAAACATATCAATTTAACATTAAGTCACTAAATAATAGAAGTTCACATAAAAATAAAACATTTATGAATGTGGGGTTGGGTATTGGACAAATCAAATAATATCAAAGTTTCTCAATAATGCTAATTACTAGAGACAACCACAATTTGATAATCACAAGTCCAGAGATAAGAACACTAAGCAGTTTGGCTTAGCATTTTCATTTAATAAAACTTATAGTAAGTTGCTCATGTTAAGGTGTATATAACTTCTCGGGCATTCGCTTGGCAGTGGGCCAGCATGATGGGTGTATGGTTATGTTCAACATTGCAATGGTACATTTAGTATTACTTTTAGGATGACACATGCACATTACTAGTCACTGCCCTCATCATGAATAATTTTCCCGATTCTGTGTTCTTTTTCACTGTTACCATCATTGCCAGGCATGTAATCATATCCAGGTCCTAGATTGTGCTCCCCTTAAGGTTCTCTTCTCCTTGATTTTGGCTCTACTCTGGACAATGCTGAGTTTTTCTGTATTCCAGTTAATGACTTAAGCTGTCTTATCTTCTATTCTGTTGCACATCTCTAATTTTATGATTCAGGCCTAATTTTAAATATTCTTTTCTTTTTTCAAATTATAGATCAGCTTATGGATGTTCAAAAAACCAGTCACCATATGGGATTGGTGTTAGTCTTAAAGAACTAGGTGAAGAGAAACCCAAAACACTGAAATTGCCTAGGGGTAAGATTGGGGGTAAGTTAACCTGTGACCCATTTTGAAGGGCTTGGGATTGTCTTGTATTGGACTGGAATAGTAGCTCATGGGAGGGAGAGGACTGGGTCAGAGTGAGCTCTGCACCTTGACCCCTGCCATGGGGTGCAGGAAGTTGGGAATGGGCTAGGAGCCACCTTGTTCATTTTAGGTAAATTCTGCGACCTCTTATTTTACCCCAAGCTCCAGGCATAAGAAAAGTTCCTACAGGACGTTTAAGACTAGTTTTAGGTGTAATGGAGAGTAAGAGGTATGAAGATCTCTCAGCCTTCCATTGAACTATCCTGCCAAAGATTTCCCCATGTGTTTTCTATTGTCAAAAATTCCTTTAACATATGTCATTATTTGCACAATATGAGATAAAAGTCTTACATATGCAGATACAGTAAATGATGTGTCCTTTCATGAATTTGGGAAAGGGACTGAAAAAGGTACTTTGGAGATATAGAATCAATGCCTGACATTTACAGTTTTCCTTGGGCAGCACTATTTTTATCTCGGCAAGATTATCTGTGAATTTCTTTTTTTTTTCTTTTCTTTTCCTTCCTTCCTTCCTTCCTTCCTTCCTTCCTTCCTTCCTTCCTTCCTTCCTTCCTTCCTTTCTTTTTGCAGAATGGTACTTCACTTTCTACATCTCAAATCACAAGTCATCACCATCTATCCTCTATAATCTTTTCCACAGTGACTTCTGTTGTCACCAGTGGATATGTCTGACACATTTTTCTTGCCCAAATTCCCTGTTAGAGGATTTACATTGTCTCTGGTAGGTGTCAATGGAACTCAATGCACCAGTGAAGTAAATCTAGTAAAGGAACAATTGGGATACCATCTGGAAAACTGAGGCAAAAATAAGGGAAAAGAGGAATATTTGTCTTGAATTCTATGAACCAGCTACACATGTGGAACTTTATGTTTTATTTATTTGAGTGTTCATACATTAAAAATGATCCATTTGGCACCTATTATATTTTAGATTTGCATTTGGTGCTAGAGTTAACAGTGGAGAGCAAGAAAGATGTGGTTCTTCTTTGCTTAGAGTCATTGTCTAGTAGCTGGAAGTATATTCAGAAGAATCCATGAGATCATTTGGCACAAACCTCTTTGTTTTACAGATTAGAAAATGGAAGCATGGGAGGTAAAGGAAATTTATTACCACCAGGATCCACCCAAGATTGGAACTGACTGTTCGACTCATAGCCTCTTCTCTGTGAGTGAGCACAGTCAACAGGCCGTGGGCACAGTCCCCTCCAGTCTCCTGTCTATGGCCTAAGAATCCATGCTTGTCCTTCTCCAAGCCTCAGATGGCCAGAAAGACTTATAATATTGAGGTGAATTTTTGTTCATGATTTAAATTGGAGAGTATCTAGGTGTAAGGAGGAAGAAGAGTGATGGGCATTATTTGCACTGGGGGAAAGTTTTCTCTCCTACCCCTCAGTGCATCTCTAGGCCTGCCTGAGCAGAGGAGTTTGGCCAACTACTGGGTTTTCATTAAACTGATAATTAAAGAGCGAGCATCCAGAGGAGTCAGCACTTTCGCTGGATAATGAGTTCTTTATGCTTCGGGTTATTACTCAACTGAAGGGAACCTATAATGCCGTTGTGTCTGGAAATCAATAAAGGGACAGTCTCAACCACAGGTTTAATGACTGACTTCTTGCTTATAAAACTGCATGCTACTGCATACCCATTTTGATAGCAGCACAATTCACAAGAGCCAAACTATGGAACCAGCCTGGGTGTCCATCAATGGATGAATGAATAAAGAAAATGTGACATAGATACATAATGCCGTTTTATTCATCCAAGAAGAAAAATGAAATTATGTAATTTGCAGGAAAATGGATGGAACTAGGGGACCATCATGTTAACTGAAATAGGTCAAACTCAGAAGGTCAAGGGTGGTATGTTTTCTCTCATATGTGGAAGGTAGAGAGGAAAAAGGAAAACAAAGATAGGGTGGAGCTCTTAAAAATCAAAGGGAGATTAATAGAAGAAAGGGAACAAGGTATGGAAGGCAGGGAGGGGGAGGGGAAGTGCTGGGGAGTGATATGGGTCAAATTATATTGTTATATCATGTACATGTGTGAATATGTAACAACAAATCCCATCAATACGCACAACTATAATGCACCAATAAAAAATGTGGAAAATAAAAACGTATATATTAGGACAACAGGAAGGCAGCCCACACTGCATCTTCTGCTGTTGTTTACCAGACTTTCAAGATTATGTTTTAGAGAGATCCATTTATAGTTATGGAATTTTCCTGGAAAATAGGGGTTTTAAGAGTTTCTGGAGAGTTTTTTTAGTCTTGTTTCATATGAAATTGAAAATTCAGTCTAATATAGAGGGTTGAAGTTTGTTTCTACAGACCTTTCAAATAAAGTCACCAAAAAGGAGTGTCTTTTCCCAAGTCTCTCAACATATTTCACCCATGACCCTCACCTGTGGGTGCTGCCTACCTCTACAGATGAGCCCAGGGTTCTTGCAATCACCAGACTATGCTGCCACCTCCTTCCTTTTTCCCCCCACCCAAGGAACCATATTTCTCAGACTCATTTAGATCTCAAATCCTTTTCTTCCAAGGGATTTCCTACTCATAATTCATGGAACTACCATTCTGTAGAAGATAACTTGGAAAGCAATGACAAACCTGGAACTGAGTGAATGTGATAATTGCAGGATTAACTTTGCAACGGTTCAGTTTGTAAGAGCAAAGTGGGTACTTCCCTGAGTTCTGCATTCTAATTTTACTGATGGTCCAGCATTGGAGTGGGACAGACCTCACCTCACAGTGAAGCTGATCTGATCCCCTGTGGTTCTAGCAGGAGAAGAGGCTAAAGAGAACGTGTGAGTCCTCAAAGTGGAGGCAAGTGTCCATTTCTGCCCCAAAAGACTCATCCAGGGTGGATGTGCCTCAGAACAGCAGGGCTTTCTCAAGTGTGTGCTTTCATTGACACCTCATTTCCCATCAGCATGAAGGGGAAAGCAGCAAAAAGATGATCACTCAACAAGTTAGTCATGCTGGGAAACTTATCTTTTTCATGCAGTGGTTTCTCTCAGCAAGGGGTGGCAGATGTGTGGTACAGCTGGCAGACTAAAGTCATTTCCCAGTACTATCACTGATCCTAGCTGAGTGCCATTTCCATCTTGTCATTTGTCCACTGCCTTGCTAAACTAACATCAAGAGGGCAAAGCATCTCTATTCCCTGGAGCCATTTCCTCCTGACATTCTATGCTGATTACCTCTGAAGCAGCTGTGATCACTTCTTTGCATGGTCAAACCATCAGCTGAGGACTCTTTTGTCTCTCCAGAATCAGGCCAGCCTCAGCTGGTCCCAGCAACATGCCTGTGGGTTATGCTAGGGATGCAAGGGTCTTGGCCTGGCTCCCAGCAGGGCTGCAGCTAACAAAGAAAATTTTGGAACCATGACTATCTGGAGGTGTTCTGTTGAGATGAACTGGTAGAATTATAAATCATTTAGCTCATCACCCAGCCTCTAATAGGAATGAACCTAAGCCAACCCATGCTGATAGGAAGCAGAGATACTATTAAAGGCTCTAGGAGAAGGAGATTCTACGGCCACCCTGCTTCCATTTTGGCAGTCACATTTTTTTTTTTATTGGTTGTTCAAAACATTACAAAGCTCTTGACATATCATGTTTCATACATTAGATTCAAGTTGGTTATGAACTCCCAATTTTACCCCATATATAGATTGCAGAATCACATCGGTTACACATCCACAATTTTACATACTGCCATATTAGTAACTGTTGTATTCTGCTACCTTTCCTATCCTCTACTATCCCCCCTCTCCTCCCCTCCCCTCCCATCTTTTCTCTCTACCCCATCTACTGTAATTCATTTCTCTCCTTGTATATTTTCCCGTTCCCCTCACAACCTCTTATGTGAAATTTTGTATAACAATGAGGGTCTCCCTCCATTACCATGCAATTTCGCTTTTCTCTCCCTTTCCCTCCCACCTAATGTATCTGTTTAATGTTGATCTTTTCTTCCTGCTCTTCCTCCCTGCTCTGTTCTTAGTTGTTCTCATTATATCAAAGAAGACATTTGGTATTTGTTTTTTAGGGATTGGCTAGCTTCACTAAGCATAATCTGCTCTAGTGCCATCCATTTCCCTGGAAATTCCATGATTTTGTCATTTTTTCACATTTGTGTTTATGTTTCCTGGTGATGAAAGGATTGTTCATTGTCTATAGAATTTTCCTTAGGGTCCACTGAATTAATTCACACACACACACTTATCATTACCATAAGTTACTATGAGGCATATGCCTGTGTGTGCTGGGGGAATGTAAAATGTCGTAGTAGTCTGCTTCAAGGGGAATTTTATTAATTAAACATAAGGAGAATTTAGTTTATTAGTTATAAAACATATGCAAGGCCACAGATGTTAAGAACCATGTGAATCTGAACCATGAACAGGGTTCCTCATGAGCATGAGGTATTATGAAGAAAAGTCATCTTCAGCCTGGCACTAAACTCCTACTGCTACTACTTATTCACATTTATTGACATGTAACAAATTTCTGGCGTGGTTCTAAGCCATACACACTTTTCTGGGTACTTTATACACGTGTTCAATCATCACACCAACCCTGAGCAGGAAACTGAAAGGTAGAGTTTAAGTTAGGTCACCCAGCTAGGTACTGGTAGAATTGTATTGGAATCCTAAGTAGTCAAATTATAGTGCGTTGCTCCTGTACACCATTAGGATGATGTGGATGGACAGATTTCCACATGTGCAGAGATGGGCAAAAGGAGCCTGGTTAGCTAAGGAGTAGTTGTAGAAACATTTAAATGGAAGAGGTACGGCTGGAGGGTGCTTGGTGTAATGATTGGCACAAAGACTGAAATAGAGTAAGTATTTGTTTGTTGAATATTTGAATTTGAGCTATTGACTGAATGTTTAGAGAGAGAGATAATGCTGGAGAAGAAGGCTGTTATCAGATTGTGTAGGGTTTTGATTTACTGTCTAAGTGGTTTAAACATGGTACTTAGGATAATATCTTCTCTTCAATCCTTCAATTTCTATAGAGGCCAACATACTAGTCCAAAAATGTGTTATCCTATACGTTGTATCCTGTATTTTCTTTTTCCCCCAGTGCTTTTTATAGAACTGCTAGAGAAAAATTGATACCATGCTAACCAAGTCGATTACAAAATGCTTGCTAAGTCTTGTTGAAAGTATTTAACTATAAAATTTAGGTACCAGTTATACTTGAGCTGTCATTATTTGCTTGTCATGCCTGTAGTCCCTTCTAAACTCATGCTAATGGACAGGACTTTATGTAGCCAGACTAAATATGGTGTGACCCCATTGTCCCTGTTTATAGATGACAAGACTTCTGGTGGACATCATTACATGACAAATGCACTTGCTTTCAGAATAATGAGCGTGAAGCATTGAGCAGTAGGTGTAGCAACTGAAACATCATTCTGGAGAGAGGAGCCAAAGATGCCATTACAGACTTCACATATCCCAAAAGCATGAGGGAGCAAGAAGAATAAATAAGCAGAAGGTGTGTTTCAAGCCCAAATCAGTTCTGGATACTTCCCGAAATTTTTTCTAAAATTAAAAATCCTATCACTCTTTTTCACCATTCATTCTTCCTGTTTTTGCATAATTGCTCGCTCACTTATTTTGGAAACTACTGAAATGTGGTCATCTCCTGGGTTTCTCCCTTCTCCTACCACTACTATTCTCTGATACTCAACCAGTTAGAGAAGGCTCCACCTATTCTCATGGCCACCCCTCAGGTTCAAGACTTCATCGTCTACCTGATGTCTCCATGTCCAACTGATTTTCCATGTACTGCTATTGGACCAATTATTAAAGTATATCCCTGATTTTGTCACTTTCTTACCTCCAAATCTTCAGTGATTCCCATCTACCAGGAAAAATTCACATTCCCTGACTTGGTACTTTGGTCCATCTTTATTATGGTCTCAGTAGTTGATTCCAGAATATTTACAATCCTGTTAGTTTTTTGTAAATAGAATCCTTTTTATGCTTTCTCTAGATTCAAAATTCTATTCATTTTCCCCAAATATTCACAGTGCTGCCTCTTTAATAAGGTATCTGCAATTCTAAATGGAATGGATATTTCTTTTTCCTAAATATTCATTATGTTTTGCCTGTAATTCTGTTAAGGCAATTATTGTAGGGTTATCACACATTTGCCTTACATTCCCTGTGGGATTGCTCATTTGTATTTGGTTATTACACAGGTGTTAGTGCTCCCTGGGTATGGCCTGCTTGCTCAGACCTGTGCCATTCCCTGCTCTGCTGTATGTCACAGGGTCTGACCTGTGGGCTGTGCTGCCCACACTCCACTGTCAACTGATTTTATTCTGAGTGAGGCACTAACAAGAGAAAGCAGGGTCTTTTCCCCATCCCCGATGCCTTGGGAACTGTCTCTGGTAGAACCATATTCAATTTAAGGCTCCAACTTCCATCTGGTTCCAGACTCTTATATGAGCCCCTGACCCTAGGTCCCTGGAGGAGTCTCCTTGTTTTTCCTGCCTAGGAATGATAGTGGTGCCCACCATTGTTTATTCTGGATTGTGGGCTTCCAGTGCCTGCCTAATCAACCACCAAAGGAGGATTTTTTGTGGTTGTTGTTTGAGATACAAATGATTCTGCCTTTCAAGGATGGATGATAGTGGCTGTGCTCCTGTTCAGGTATTGCTGTAGACTGTGTCTTGTTCCTCCATGCTCCTTGGTGCCTTGTTCAGTGACTTGCATTCTTCAGGTGCCAAATAAATATTTTTTGAGTAAATGCTAAATAAAGAAATAATATTGCTAATGATTAAAGTAAATTAACTTCCCTAAAAATTATTAGGGAAATTACTCAGAAAACATTAGGAGACACTCATCAAATTAGTGGCCAAGGAGATTCCAAAACCAAAAACCAACCAATCAACCAACCAACCAAACAAACAAAAACCAGTAAAAAACAAAGACAATATCTCTGTCATCGTAAATTTAAAAGGCTACTGGGAAACTTAAAAACTGAATTAAATTTTTTATTAAAAAAATTTGATGGGTTGAAAGATATCTAATTAAAAGGTTTCTTTTTCACGTTTTCTTCTCCTGATCTTTAAAAAATGATTATAAATTTAGGGGTCTCCAAAATTTTCTTCTCCTGATCTTTAAAAAATGATTATAAATTTAGGGGTCTCTAAGTGAAGGGTCAATAACAACACCAAGGGTCTCCAGTTTTCCCTAAAATTAGTCCTGTGGTCTCCTTTTGCAATCAAAGTATCAATATTTTCCACCTCGACTCTAGGAAATGTTAGGAAGATGTCAAAGTGGTCAGTGTACTAAATGCTACATTGGTTTTTAGTATTTCCTTCCTTGGACTTGCAATAACTCATATGTTCTCTGGGCCACCCTCACTGTCCCTGTCCACTGTCATTGTCCTTGAGGGCTGCAATAATGTGGATAAGTATGTGGGCTGTAGCTGGAGTAACGAGCCAGCACTCTGAGAACTGTCCCCACTGCACAGGAAAGTGGGATGGTGGTTTAGATACTTAGTGGAACTTCCCCCTCTGCCTTTGGATTGAGTAGTAACCTTGAGCCTTCTCTCTCAGCCTTCATTTTCTAAGTTTAGGAAAAATCCCCGACCCTTGGTATCTGACGACCCTCTGTATCCTATCACTCCAGCTGGCTGGCCGTCAGCATCAATCCTATCAAGGTGGTTTAACCAGAAACCCCTTTATCCTTGATGTTTCCTTTAAGTAATTTTGCATCAACAAGGCCCCTACCCTGTTTTTTTGGCTATAAATCCTCACTTGTCCTTTTTAGAGCTGGAATTGAGCCCATTTTTTTTTTCTCCCACTGCAAGGCTCCATTGCAGTGGCCCTAATACCCATCACCATGACTCCCCTTGAATAGGTCTGCCTCACCATTTTTAATGAAAGTCACATTTTTTTTTTTCCTTTAACTCTGGCACTAGGGGAAGCATTAGAAATTTAAAACAAGTTGTGGACAAGCTTCTGCTCCTTTTTTCCTATGGTTAATCATCGCAGACCAAAGATTGCAATAACCTTTTTGTTCAGTTAGAGTTTAGGAGTCGAAGCAACAGGGCTAAGCATACTTTTTGTCTACAGAATTTACAATTTCCCACTGCTTTGCGTACAGATAAGGATGCAAAGCCTCTACAACAATGCGTAGTGTTTAAAATCTCTTTAAAATGCCTGCCTGCATTGACTTACTTTAGAATAAATTTGTTTGAGCTTGGGAAAAGGGTACTTGGACTTCTGGCTTGGGGGACTGGCTAGCAATAAAATATCCACTGCTGGGTGTGTCTGGACATTGGCTTGGACTTTGGTTTTAACAAGATACCCCCCTCCCCCAAGGAGACAGTGTTTATAGCTGTTAAATGCCTAGCTAAATCATATGATTTTGATAGTAGATATTTCAGAGGGCTTGCTTCTCCCCAGAGCTGAGAAACTTTAGCTGCCCTTATCATGACAATTGTAGGTCTATTTCAGCAACCTGGGACCTGACACCTGGCTTGGAGCCTGATTTTTCCTTTGCAACTCTTGTATTGGTCTGATTCCCTTTCTAGAATAAGACGTAGCTTCTGTGATTCATGCAGAGCTGCTTGTTTAGGGGTCAGTGGGTCTCCATCATATACTTAGCTCAATAAAGGAGACTGAGAGCCCCAAGAGTCCTAGACATGACTTAGTTTTTCCTCTGCCAGGTCATTTGTTCATTTAAGGAGCATCTCTTGAGTACCAAGTTAGGTTGCTGTTAAAGAAAAATGAATCAAAGTTGTTGGGCTCAAGGAATTGTGACTGTGATATTTGCTACTTTTAAGTTCTAATCAGGTTAATGTCTTTTTCTATAGCATTAACTATAGAATGATGGGTTTAGAAATGTACCCTATTAATGCTCTTCACGTGGTAAGGTCAACTTTATGGAGAGGTAGATAACCCCCATGATAAGGGTACATGTCCTTAATGAAAGACACTTTCCCAAAAAATGTGTCCCTTATACCCCTCAAGTTCCCACAATAGTTTTTTCTGTTTCAGTCAATAAAGGCATTTGACTATGCAGATCTTTTGTGGGTATGTGCGCGCGCGTGCGTGCGTGCGTGCGTGCGTGCGTGCGTGTGTATGTGTGTGTTTGACTTATTAAACTTATGAGAAGGGCTGGGGTTGTAGCTCAGTGGTAGAGCGCTTGCGTAACATGTGGGAGGTACAGGGTTTGATTCTCAGCACCACATATAAATAAATAAAATAAAGGTTCCATTAGCAATTAATATATATATATATATAACTTGTGAGACTTGTACTTCAAACCACTTTGTCCATTTAATTTCATCCTAAAGTTCTAGACATTTCCTTCCCAGGCCTGGAGAAGTTTTCTTCCTTTTCCTCCCTATCATGTGGTTCTTCCCTCAGGCTCCTGTCTTCTGCTAGATAAGAGAACATCAAACTGGGGGTCAGAGGTGGGAGCCTCCTGAATGCAAAGGGAAAGAGGAGAAAATTGAGAGTTTATAGTGTGGGTTTTGTCCAGTGAGGCTAGAGCTGTGGTTGTCTGCTAACTATGAGATAGGTTCCGAAGCAGGTACTGGGAAGGCTAAGTGAAGGTTCAGCAACAACATCAAGGGCCAAACAATGATTAGAGAAAATGGAACTGGTGATTGGGTCAGTACAACTGGTCATTTTGGGTGCAAAGTGCATGTGTGTGTGTCTGTGTGTGTGTGTGTGAGAGAGAGAGAGAGAGAGAGAGAGAGAGAGAGAGAGAGAGAGAGAGAGAGGAGAGAGAGAGAGAGAGAGACAGAGAGAGAGAGAAAGAGACAGAGAGAGAGAGAGAAAAGAAGAAGAAGAAGAAGAAGAGGAGGAGGAGGAGGAGGAGGAGGAGGAGGAGGAGGAGGAGGAGGAGGAGGAGGAGCTGCTGCTGTCTGGTATTAGTTCCAAAGATTGACTCTAATGATAGAAATTTCAAGCTAAAATAAGAGGGAAGTTGGCTTGCCCACTGGTTAAGAGGTGATTTTGGAGGAGTTGCAATTTCATAGTCCCCTCAAAATACTCCCTGAAGCCCTCTGAGGGACGAAGATACCTGAATTTTTTTCTGGCCTGAAAATGATGAGGATCATGTTGGAGCACATCGAACCTCTTGGGGATAGCCAAAACTAGATCTCTAAGAGGTTTATGTGCCCAGTATGTTGAGTCATCCCAGCAGAACATGGACTGCCACATAGCAGGCCAACCCAGCAGCACATCAGACTAGGTCTTTTACCTACATAATCTCATTGAATTTTCTTAATAATGTCATGAATTACTATTAACTCTGGTTTACTGATGAAGAAACAGGCTCAGAGGATTAATAACCTGCCCAAGATCTAAAAAGGGATTTTTGTACTGTTAGAGTTTTGATTCTTTTATTTTTTGAACCCAGGTGTGCTTAACCACTGAGATACATCCACAGTCATTTTTATTTTATTTTGAGACAGTGTCTCACTAAGTTGCTGAGTCTGGCCTGGAACTTGGGATCCTCCTGCCTCAGCTTCCCATTGAGATTATAGGCGTTCTTTCTTGACCTGTAATTTTGCTTGAGTGGATGGATTTCTAAGACTCTCTATTCTGTCAGGCAAGAAAAAGTCACAAGGTCTCAAGGTCTCAGAGCTGATGGCTCCAATATGACGCAGAATAGAGGCCTGACTTCCACATTGCTGGGCTCCCCTTGCGTGCTTGTGTGCCACGGTTGGTTGTATGATGCAATGTCCATCTTCCTACTTATAACTTGGGTGATTTCAAGGGCAAGGCAGTGGAACATCTGCCCTGCACATACCACAGAGGACACCATTGTGTTCTCTGTGACAGCATAAATGGTAGTAGAGAAAGTTAGAAGCTGCCCCAGCCTCTGGAATCATGATACCAAGTATCATGAGCACAGGTGTTAGAAAGGAATTCAACTGATTTTGGTATAGAAATCGTTGGCTTTGTTGATCTTTGTTTCCCTGCTAACTTTTAATTTAAAATACAGAATTAGCTTTTTTTTTTTTAAATACAGCTTGCATGCATGTTAAATTTCTGAATTTTCACGGTTGGCCCACAACATTGAAAATGATCAACCTATATAAAACAGCAAAAACCAACCCTTGTTCAAATTCACAGCTGAAATTGTTCCTGTTCTCCCATTACACATGCTCAATCTGGGCTTCTCTGTTCTAATATGGCAGATTATGCTTCTCCATTGAGCTGTTTATCTGATAAATTGTTCATAATACAATAATAATAACGATAGTAGCAACAAAAGCTATTGGTACCATTTATTCCATGATTAGTCCTTCCATCCCTATCCTGGGATCTTCTCCAAACACTCCCTTTGAGCATCTCTTCTTCAGCCTTCATTATTGCTTCTTCCTTGGAGGAAGTGTTTTACATAGGGACAAAATGACCTATTGGCAATTCTGCCTTCCCAATTGCACTCTAAGCTCTGTAAGATTTAGGAATCTGGCAGGAATAAAATTCCCCTCATTTAAGTTTTTGTTGTTGTTGTTATTGTTGTTTTGGTACCAAGGATTGAAATCAAAGTTGCTTAACCACTGAGCCACATTCCCAGCCATTTTTCTTTTCTTTTCTTTTTCTTTTTCTTTTTTAAATTTTGAGACAGGATTTCACCAAGTTGCTTAGGGCCTCACTAAGTTTCTGAGGCTGGCTTTGAACTTGCAATCCTCTTGCCTCAGCCTCCCGAGTTGCTGGGATTACAGGTGTGCACTGTTGTACCCAGCTCACTCATATGGTTTAACTGGAGAAATTTTAATGAAGAGATTATGCATGGAGATTGAAGGAAGGTTGAAAGGAAACGGAGGTAATCAGATACTAGCAAAAGTGAGAATTCATTGGTATCTCTGGGCCTGGAGGAGCAAGTGGGGAAATAGGGTTACTGGACCTCAGAGAGGGCTGTGGTCACTGAAGACAACCTCTAGGCAAATGCTGTAATTGTGAGGAGTGGTAGCCAGCCTTCAGAGAGGAATCAAGGAGGAAACAGGAGGAGAAGTACCCCCATCTCTCTCTCCTGCCCTTTCCATAGGTGCTTCCTACTGTGTGAAGGTAATATAGACAATCAGAAAGCCAGGAAGTCTTGGTGATGCATGGAGATGGGATCCTTGAGCAGAAAAGGGATGGGCAGAAAAGGGATGAGGATGGATCTGATCAAGTGGGAGTAGCAAATGGAGAAAAAACAACATATTTTGTTCATCTTCAAATCCCAAGAGGCTAGGATAGTGCCATTTTTTAAAAAACTGGACAAACTAGAAGAGATCTTAGATTTTAACATGTGCTGTTTCCTGATTTCAGAGCTGGGGCAACTGGAATTGAGAGGTGCCAAGGGGACTTACTGAAGGCCATACCAGCAGTACTAGCTAACTAGCCACTGCAGAGTCTTCTGAATTCCATGTCCAGTGCTCCATCCACACCATCGCCACCCATCATCAGTGCTGGCTTATCTTATTCTTCTCATCTCCTATCTTTGCTCCTATCATATCCATCTCAGGCTTCTTAGTTTGTAATTCATTTCACTCTCACACATGGATCTATTTTTCTTTCCTTCCTCTTATCAGTCAGACACACTACCGGGCACTGCACTCAATGCTATACTCACACCACTGTCCATGTTCTTTTCACATAGCCATTCCCTATAGTGGGGCTGTATTTCATCTCTGTGACCCTTTGGCCAATTCCTATGCTCTGCTCTAAGGTCAACTCCTGGGCCACCTCTTCTGAGAAGTAGCCCCAACTCCCTCTTTCCTAGCCTTGAACCCATTGCACTGTAGTTATCTCTAACCTCTCTTTCTTCTTAAAGATGAATACTCAAACTCTAGTTAGACTCCTGTACACAGCAGGTCTTAGTAAATTCTTGGTGGGTGACTGAATAAAGGTTGAAAGAGTGGCTCCATGCTGGGGCTTCCTTGGAGGCTCGCCCTCACTCTCCTAGCATGTTACATTCTAGCCACCCTCCGAAGATCAGCACATTGCATCTTACAGGTGTTTCTGCTATTTGTGGAGCACCTATGATATGCCAAAAGCTGCTTTATTCCCCATTTGACAGGTGAAGAAACTAAGCTGCTGAGTAAACTGATTTTTCCAAGGCTCCGTGGCCAGTATGGAGATTTGATCCCAAGGCTGCGTGACTGAGTGTGAACCATGATGCATAGTCTAGTATGTCTTACGTCAATGAGAATATTCTTTATTTCTCGAACTTGAAATATTTAATGAAAGTCCTATATGAAGAACATTTTCTTCTCCAACTCATGCTCATCTCTGCTGTGTAAACATAACCAGCTGCCTTTCACTGTATTTTTATGGCATCTAGATGGTCACCAGGCCCCTTGCTATATGACTTTGAAAGATTAAGGTAAATATCAGGTTTTATGTTTTCTCAAATTACCTTTGATTCTTTCTATGCATATATAGATCAGATTTTATGATCTTGGGATGTTGGGAAAAGATTGAAATCTCTGCTTTTGAAAGAGGGTCATGTTGAGCTTCATGCAATTAAGCAATCCAACCAAGTTCTCACAATGAACGGTGGCATAACTTTGACCACAACTAGTAAGAAAGTGGGAAATTACAAGTTTGTCACTTGAGTTCCTTATTTATATTAGACCTTTTCAAATCTCAATTCAACATTAAATTTTAATCCAATAAAGATGTAAGTTGTGGTCCTTCCTATGACAAACTATATTTCTTTATGGGCATTTTAAGCTTAAAAAATTTTTGAAACAAAAACATTAAACCACAATGGTTGAGACAGAATGACAGGTAATCACATCGGTATTTGGGCAGCAACCAGCTGCTTATATTATGAAGCAATAACACAGCCTTGCCTGGGAATAAGATCTAAGTTTTACCTATTATCTGATTTCTTAGTAACAGCCAATGCCTGTTTCAAACCTTGATTTTTCTCTTTATGTACCATGTTCTGTGACGTTAACTCCAAAGTAAATCCTGGGCTATCCAAGGCCTGGCAAAGAGACTGAGGTTGACTCAAACCTAGAAGAGATCCGAAGCCTGATCCTGAAGAAGGAAACTGCAGTGAAGACAAAGGTTAATTTAAATTAGTTGAATCTGAGCGTGACTCATATTTTATGTGGAAGACAAACCCAGAGATAAGGTATTTGATTAGAACTTGCTTTGGCATATCCCAAAACCATAATTGGCTAAATAATCCAGGGAAAGCAAAGGAACTCTTCAGGTCTTTGAATGCATGCATAGAGGTCAGGGAGGAGCAAGAAGACAGAGAAGAAAGGCTGTTTAATCAGTACCTTTTGATTTCAACATTGGGATACTGTGCTATCAATTTGGTGGGTCCAGCGGCTAACCCTGTCAGATACCAGGTTGGCCAGTGTTGCACTAGGATGTGTCTGTGGAAACTACGAGGGGGGCTCCTGGCCGTGACTCTGGAGCAGCAGACACTCAGGAACAGTTGCTTTGTTGGGGGCAAGGGAGTCTGAGATCCCTCATGGTATGGGGGCTGGAGCAGGGAAAGATCTGCATGCAGGTGCCTGGCGTCACTGACTCTCTGGCTTGTTCATGCCGTGCACGTGATGCGTACGTGTGTGTGCAAGGGCACATGAGCATGTGTGGGTTCTGTCTTTCCTAATATTTTAAATGATCTCCTGCATGGGGATATAGATGTAATTATATTTTTGGTAACACACCTCCACTCAGATCACTGAGTACTGGAATGTAACATAGACATGGGCATTGGTACTTCTTATCTACTTGGCTTGGCTACTGACTTAATTCTCGTAGGGAGCTTGTCTCATTTACTTGCACTACCCCCTTTTATGCCATTGTTTTACCATTTGACATTACCTGCAGGATTAAGATGCAGTTTTAGGGTATGTACTAAAGAAGGAAGTGGTACATTTGCTTGTGATTCCCTATTAAGCTATGTCCTCTATGGTTGCTCTGCTGTGGCATGTCTCCAGACTCCTGCCATCATATTTATCACTAGACACAGGCACAGAGCAGAACCTGTGGGCCACAAGCATATTTGCAGCACTGCCCACACTTCATACCCTTCTCTGAGTCTCCAGATTCCTGAGATAGAGACAGAAACTTTTGTTCCATAAAGCAAAGGTTAAACCTTTTGGAGTGTGGTTTGCTTTGCTTTGTTTGGTTTTGATTTGCAAAGTTGGAGGTAGATTCTGACCAAGATCATCATATTTTCTTAAGCAACTAATGAAATATACTTTGGCAAAGATGTGAATGTGCTAATATACTGATATGAATAACGAGTTTCAGATGAGATCAGGTATATTCAGGGTGGCATGGCTGTAGGAGTGAACAACAAAATTCAATATTTGAAATTACACCCTAAACTTTTAGACTTCGGTGTGAGGCTTTTTGGTAGACTTTGCTCAACTCTCAGATTCCAGCAAAACATTTATTGAATGACTCTTTCGTGCAAGGCAAGCGATTGACCTCTTATTATCTGGTCTATTTTTGGTCTAGATTGTGGCTAGTACCACAGGAATCATCTTGTAGGTGAGATCTGTGATATCAGGCTGGTGTCTGGTAAGTAGTAAGGAGCTCGTTCTTGGTACAGTGGGCCATTTTGTGCCCAGCAAAGATAATTTGACATGCAGGGATAGGCTCTCAGTCCAAAAGGAAACCTGCTTTGGATTTTTTCTAGACACTAAGTATGAAAGAAAAATCTTTCAGGGAAAGGATAACTATGTTCATTCAGCCATTCATTTGTTCATTCAACAAAGAGTAAATGAACAACAATACATAGTGTTTAAAAGTAGGACAACATATGCTAAATGACTAACTTGTCATTTTTCTCCTACATGCATGGAGTTTACAATTTGGTAGAAAAAATGGACATTAATAAAGACTCAAATGCTTAATCATAGCATTCTACCAATTGCAATCATCTTGAAGGTGGAACAATGGATGCTGTGAGAAATTATATAGGACACACAATGTAGGTACTCTGAAAGTGTGACATGTGGACAGTAATAAGATAAAAAGAAACTAGCTAAGGAAATGGGGAGAAAAATTGGGATTCAAGCAAGGGTGTGATATGTGATAAGGTCCAGAGGCAGGCAGATGTGGTTGGAACTAAAGGAAGGACAAACGAGAGCTTTGAGCATGGGGAAGAGGGCAGTGAGGTGAGGCTGATGGGGGTGGCTGAGCTGTAGGGGAGAACACTGGGAAACCATGGGAAGTTTTGAGCAGGGGCATAATATAATTACATCTATATTTCAAGAAGGTGGTCTGGCTGCTGGTGGGGAGTGGGCTGAAAGAGGGTGAATAAGGTGGGGGGTAGCAGGGATGAGGCTATTGCAATCATCCAAGCTAGAGATGATGTGGTAGTTTCAGTGTGACTTGATGCTTTCTGTGTCTACTGTATTTGGGGCTGTTAATCAGCATCAGTTAGTGCTAGCCAAGCTGCACACTCTATGGGCAGGCATTTTCTCAGTGTTAGGGCGAGGGCATAAAACGTTTGGCACTTAATTCTCTGTATCAAGTATGAATCTTTTAATTTGGTTTGTATTTAAGGACAGTATGTGTAATGCTAAGTGTTTCCTTGGGATTTAGCACCCTGCAAAACTGAAAGCAGCAGCTTCTATGAATTCTGGCTTTTATAATAGGTGGTGAATTTCGATTATTCAACAACCCTCTGACTGCTCCATTTCTTGATCTTAGTGTTAATTTATTTTTGACAGTTTGCATGCCATGCTATTGGAAATGCCAAATCTGTTCCAAAATGTCAGGGTGATTAAGTGAGGCAGGGTTTCCCACACTAGGGAAACTCACAGCTCACAGGGCACATGTCAGTGTAAGGTTCAGATGCATCCCATGTCAGGTGTTCTGTCTTCTTGCCCTTGTGCCAGTTACTGCTGTTAATGATGTGAGCTGCACAGAAATGCCCCCTGACAAAGCTTCAAAAACAGTGACACATAGCTCACTAAATGCAGCAGCCATCTCACAGTGGGCAAGTCTTTTCACTTAGTTGCTCATTATATGCCATCAGTCTCTCTTATCTTCTGGGAGGCTGTGGGAAACATAAATGGTCTGGCTGTCCAGTTCCTCAGTGTTTATCCAAAAGAATTAAAGTCAGCAAGACTATAGTGATATGCTTATAGCAACACAATTCAAATAGCCAAATTATGGAACCAGCCCAGGTGTCCATCAACATATGAGTGGATAAAGAAAATATGGTGTATATTATACAAACGGAGTTTATTCAGCTAGAAAGAAGAATGAAATTATGTCATTTGCAGGAAAATGGGTGGAACTGGAGAGCATCATGTTAAATGAAATAAGCCAGACTCAGAAAGTCAAGGGTCATATGTGAAGCTAGAAAGGAAAAAGGAAAGGTGGGTGGGAGAGAGAGGGGGGGGGAGAGAGAGAGAGAGAGAGGGAGGGAGGGAGGGAGGGAGAGAGAGAGAGAGAGAGAGAGAGAGAGAGAGAGAGAGAGAGGGAGAGAGAATGAAAATAGAAGGGATATCAGTAGGATAGAGAGAGAAAAAGGAGAGGATCAGGGGTGAGGGAGGAAGGGAGGGCAACAGGAGGTACTGGAAACTGACCAAATTATGTGAAGTGCATGTGCAAATATGTTACAATGAAGCCCACTCTTATGTATAATTATTATGCACCAATAAAAGTGCAAAAAAGAAAGATCATAAACTTTAGAGGTAGACACATCTCAATTGCCCTGTGTGGTGCTCTGTAACCTTGGGCATGTTATTTAACCTCTGGGAGCCTGCTTGTCCTCACCTGTGAGAAGGGATTCATTATCACACTGCCCTCTTGGAATTCCTGCAGGGACTAGATGTGATAGTGTTTGTAAAGTGGGGCCTGCCACACTGCAGGCATCTGATAACTGTTAGTTTCCTTCTCCATTTTAACCACGTAATAACTAGCTTGCCTGATGTCACTCAGAGGCCCCAGAGTCTTTCTGTGGTAATGAGATCATGACCACATCCTCATATTTTATAGCTGATTTGGGGGTAATGTGGCCATTTCATTTATCTGAGCTGTTCCTTCTTTCCGAGGGCATGGATAACTAATTTTTGGGGGGTGAAGGCTGAGGCAGATAAGACTATACAGCAAGCTCTGAGACTATCAGGTCATAATTTGTAGCCTGTCAGCAACATTATACATCCAGTTTGGCCTTTCGTCTCTGACAAATTCATGAATATATATGGTGCTGCTCTCAAATAGTTAAGCAAGTGGATCCTTCACCTATGAATTGATTGAAACTTCTTTTGATCATCTTTTACCATATCTTTAAGTTAGCAGGTCAATGAATGTAACCATTACAAAGAAGTGCTTTTTCAATGCACCTAAATAACCCTTTGCCAATCTCAAATTGTGCTTCTTGGTTTCAATATTTCCTTGGTTGGGCAATAATTTTTTTTTCACCTTATCCATGTTCTCAGTTTGGGTAGTTGATCCATAGTGTAAAATGGATGAAGATGAGTGGATTTGGGCTCGGAAAATGGGTGTAGAGCTTCATAGGTATCATTTTCCAGAGCTTAAGTTTTATCTCCTGTAATTACACCTAATCCACTCCCTTTTCATGTTGGCTGTGAGAATCAAAGGATATTGTTGAAAGGTATGTAAACCATAAAGCCTATATAAATAATTTTCATTATATACCTTTGTCACCATGGAGTTTACAAAGTATTCTATGGCTGACTTCTTCTGCATCAGAGGGTCTAAGGAACCTCTGTTTAAAAAGTATACCTAAGGGATTTTGATGTGCAGCAAAGGTCGAAAGGTAGAAATCCTATCAAAATATAGGATGATGTCATTATTGACAGCATTGTGGACTTCATTTATCTCAACAAATGAGCTTGACTCATTTGACCATCTTCAACTGCTTCTTTTTATCTCCCATACTCAGTGATGATTCTCAGACCTTCCATTCTCATCCCTCATGTCATCTTTCCAGAACCCAATTCTGCAGTCACATCAGACTACATGTGATTCACTGCAAGTCGCATTGACTTCCTTGTGTTTGTGATTCTGCTCAGCAATTCCTTGAGAGAATAATTTTGCTGTGGTATGTTGTAGCATTAACAGAAACACAGATTAGACAAATAGGAAGCAATCTTATGGTGATTCAACTTATCTTCTGCTTGTTAGGTGAAAACCTTGAGATGTAAAGAAACTCAGTGATTTTTCCTGAGGTCACACAGCTAGTTAATATTAGAGTCAGGGTTATAATTCAAGCCTCCTAATTCTCAGACCAATGCTCTTTATATCACATAAATTTCTAAAATAATATTAACACCTGTTAGGCACCACTTACTGGCCAATAGTTGTACTATAAACATGTTAAACAATCTCATGTACCCACCATGTCAAAAACATGGTGCTCATCTACAGCACTTACAACTTTTAAAATGATCCTTTTAGTATACTCAGACATAGTTTCAATTTAAAAATTTTCCAGGAGTCATACTTTTTCTACCTCCTCTCTGGGGGTCAGGTCACTAACAATGGGGAGGGAGGGAGCTGCTTCTGACCCATTTCTCTCAGTTCAAGTGCTCACATTTGGCAGCCTCACCATCACTCCCTTGGGTTGGGAGAAAGAACTGATAGAGGTATCCTTTAGTTTCAAGTGGTTGTCACAACAAAAGACCTGCAGGACTGTCATTTGCCTGGAGTCTGTTCTCATTATTTCTCTTTGGGGAAAAAAATGATAGGAAGATTTTGTTAGAAAATTATGTGCTTGGGCCAGTACACCCACCCTTATCTCCAAAGTTTCCATGTTAAGACTCACACAATCAATCTGATTCCCAGCTTGTGGGGAGCCATTCTGACACGTGATTGGGTGACTCCCGTTAAGGGCCTGAGGCGCTCTGGCTGTGTCGGAGCTTTCCCGACCCTTTCCTGATGAGAGAGCCCATCCGTGTGGGGGTGTGCGTGACCACTGACCCCGGAGACCCAATCACTGACCCTGACCTTGGAGTGCAGCCCCCCCTCAACCTTCATTGGATGGAATTCTCCCCTGAATCTCTTGTCCCCCAAATAAAAGGCTACTCCCAGGCGTGTTTGCTCTCTCTCTCTCCTGCTAGCCCAGAGTAATCCTCGCTGCCCTGCTGGGCGGCTAGAGGCGGGAACCAGGGAGGTGAGCCGTCTGGGACCTAGCAATATAAATAAGGTAACTGGTCTGTGTGTTTTATTTCGATCTCTTCTAACTAACTTTATGCCTAGAACCTCATTAATGAAACCACTGCGCAGGCCGCGTGGTAGACAGCTAGTTCAGGTAGCACCAGAAAAATCCTTTGAAGTGTCCAGATTAAAGGTGTAGAGAATACAGGAAATTGACTTCTCTTCCCTCCTTATTCAATTTAGTTTAAGAACAGAGATGCAAGGTTAGAATTGCTGATCACTAGAGAGTTCTTCCTGAAAGTACAAAGAATGGCACACCCTTCTCTATTGCACAACCCAGTATCTGAAGGACTGCATTAAGCAACAGGAGCAAAGCTCATCGCCCTTTCAACATTTCCTCTGCATCTCTGCATGTATGAGGCACCTTCACTTGCAGCATATAAGCAACATCAGTTTAGAGAATGAACAATAGTGATGGATTAGTACTGGGTGTCATAAGATCAAATATTGACTAATGTCTGCAACAGTGAAGAAAAATAAGCAAATTCATGATCTCACTTGTTTCTCATGCCAGGGCCTATCATGTGTTTTTGAAAACAAAGCTCCTTTTATTTAAACTGCTAGAACTAGTAAGGAAATTATTATGAGTTTAAAATCTTTCAAGACCCGTATTTCCTTCTAGGGGATCAGAATTAGGCAAATATTGAATGTGGATATTAACAATCAAAGGACATAGTCTTCATTAAGCTACCACTTACCTTTTCTTCTTGTAAAAAAGGTCCACACATTTAATAGTTCTTGCTTTCTGCTGTAGACATTAAGACTTGGTCTTTAGCCACATTTTTCCTTATGCTTTTTCCATGCTTTTTAAATTTTTCACTCAAAAGATACTTATTGAGTGCTTACAATATGCCAGGCAGGATTCTAAGTACTGGGGACACAGTGAACACACATGTCTCTGCTAGCACAAGAGGCAAAATTTGTGCCTTTGAAAATAATTAATGAAATTGGCAAACTTTTCATAGGCTTGATGAAGGGAAATTGAGACAAAAAAGAAATGTACCTTAAGGACTATTAAAGAGGTAAATCTAAATGCCATCATCTTAGAAAAATTTTTAAAAATACAAAATTTGTAGAAAAAAATATGATTCCTAAACCGACTTAAGAAGAGATAAAGTCCCAAAGGATTGAACCAGTTATTTACAATCTTCCTACAAAGAAAACATCAGCCCCAACAGTTTTAGAGGTGAATCCCACCACATATCAAGGAACAGGCAATTCCAATCTTTCAGATAATCAAAATGAGGGAATAGTATCACCTTAGCTTATTAAAGGAGTAAAAACTTGATGCCAAAATCAACAAAAGAAAGATATGAAAGGACATTTACATAGCAGTTTCACTTATGAACAGATAATAAAATGCTAAATGAAACTGCTAGCAACCTGAATCTGACAATATATTAACAAAATATAATGAATTTTGACCAAGCTGAATGTTTTCCAAAATGAAAGTCTAGTTAAACATTAGAAAATATATTAGTGTAACTCACTACACTAAAAATTGAAGTGAGCCAGGTGCGGTGGCACACGCCTGTAATCCCAGCGACTTGGGAGGCTGAGACAGGAGGATCCTGAGTTCAAAGACAGCCTCAGCAATGATGAGGGGCTAAGCAACTCAGTGAGACCCTGTCTCTAAATAAAATACAAAATAGGGCTGGGGATGTGGCTCAGTGGTTGAGTGTCCCTGGGTTCAATCCCCAGTTCCAAAACAAAACAAAAGACTGAAGTGAAAAAATATGGTCATTTTGAAAAATGCAGGAAAAACACCAGATAAAATCCAACAACCACTTATGATAAAAATTTATAGCTAGGAATACAAATTCCCTGAACTTGTTTAAAAAACAGCTGCAAAAATACCAACAACAAACTGATACTGAATGGCAAAGTATTAAGTATACTTGTTTAAAATCAAGATGAAGTAGCTTCCCTAAGGCACAGAGCCTATGTTCTTTTTTTTTATTGATTTTTTAAAAATGACAGCAGAATGCATTACAATTCTTATTACATATATATACCACATTTTTTCCTATCTCTGTTTGTATATAAAGTATGTTTACATGTGTGAAGACATGAATTGGGTGTCAAGTATGTTGACACCCAATTCATGTCTTCATACATACTTTGGTTCTACTGTATTGTAGGTGCCCAGTAATTATCTATGGACTGTTTTGGTTGGAGGTTAGATAAAACATTTGTTTCACAAAAGAATCAACACTTCTTAAAAATCACAAGTCAGAACCTTAAATCAGCTATCATTTTCCCAGAATTTTCTGGTTTTCTTGCTTTCCCTCTTGGGACCAGAAGAGACTTTCTAGGGAATTTATGCTATCCAGGCACCAGAAAGGAAGCGAGCCATCTGCATTATCTTCCTAGGGCTGCCTAGAGTGAGTGGCTTAAACCACAGACAAATTCATTTTCTCACAGTTCTGGAGGCTAAAAATTCAAGATCAAGGTGTCAGCATATTTGGTTCTGCTGAGGACTCTCTCTTGGCTTGCAAATGGTTGTCTTCTCACTGTGTCCTCACATGATCTTCTGTGTTTGTGTCTGGGTCCTGATCTTTGCTTATAAGGACACCAGTTATATTGGATTACAGTCCACTTTAAGGGCTCCATTTTAACTCTATTACCTCTTGAAAAGGACCTATCCTCAAATACAGTCACATTCGGAGGTGCTAAGTTTTAAGACTTAAAAGTAGGAGTTTGGGGAGACACAATTCAGTCCCTCACACTATCTCAGAGGAGTAACAGGGAAGGAATAACAGGGCAGGCTCGCAGCTTGAGAGGGTTTGGACAATTCCAGAGTATGCGTGGTAGTGAGTCCCTAAGGTTAACCTACTTTTTGGACTAAGAACAGCAGCAGGCAGCCCTATAGGGCTCCACTGGCAGTTAAGAAGAGGGTGGTCACAACGATTTTCAGGCTTAGAAAACTTCTGTCACTGGACTCATGGATGAAAAGGCAAATGCAAGGTCAGCTCTCCAGTGAGAAGCACAAGGGGAACCAGCAGGATACCCCTCCCTCCCCATTTTCCCTTCATCTTTTAGGAACCTGCCAAGGCTTGCTGAGTGGGAGCTTCACAATGCCCACTCGGCTGGCCAAGCATTCATCAAATTCACCAGCTCTGATAGGCAACAGGAACTTAGAAGCAGCCTCAAATTCCCAGATGGATTTGGAAAACAATAAAACTTTGACATTTTATGAGGGTATTTCTATGGTCGTGTTTTGGCATTACAGGGATCATACAGAGTAGAACATGGGAAAGAGACCTGCTTAATAAAGCCAAATGACAGCATCATTCCTGTCACCCTTTCCCTATTCTTAGCCTCTCCCCATGTTCTTTTCAGAAGAGAAACAGAGCTTTCTCTTTGGAAAATAAATCTAGAGGCAGCCTTGAATCAAATCCAAGGGCAATTTCCCAAAGAGCCAGGCCACCATTGAGTCCCTTACCAATTCATCAGTTTAGTAAAGAGATGTTGAAAACCACCATCACTGGCTGCATAGAGACTGCGGGTCTCTAGGTAACTCTTGAAGTCAATGTTTGAATTGCCATTGACCTTGAATCTAGAATTGATGGACTTATGCTTGGCTGCATTTTAAAACTGCCTTAGCATTGTGCTCACAGAAAGGCTCACCAAAGACTGGGGAATTGGGAATTAGGAATTAATTCTCTGGGTGGACAAATGAAGAGGGTAATTAATGAGTTGAATGATAGAATAAGGCTAGAGGATGAGCATTTGAAGAATCTCATTTTCTAACCTCATATTTCTGGAATGTGTCATGATTCACTGTGTTTTTTGACTCAGGGCTGGACTTAGAATATCATCTGCCTTTGAATCACAATGATACCTAAAGCATCACAGTGATATTAGAAAGGAAATGGTTATACTTTCATTTTATGGAGGGAGCCCCGAGGGCAATTAACATTTATCAAACATTTTGAGGTATCCTTAACACTGTGCTAGTAACTTTAAATTATGCCTTTATTATAAAAAATATAATAACAATGATGGCAATATCTCTAGCACTGGTTCAAGGGGGGAATCACCCATAAGAAATGTACATTCTTGTTCCACTTACATTCCCCTTGATCTTCCATGTCAATACCCGCTGCAGTGGACTGAATATTTGTGTCCTCCCAAGTTTTTATGTCAAAATCCTAACCTCCAGCATGATGGCATTAGGCAATGGGTCCTCTGAAGTTAAATAGATCATGAGTGTGGAGCCTTCATGAATGGGCTTGGTTCCTATATAATATAGCCCACTGGAGATCATTGTGTTAAGTGAAACAAGTCAAGCACAGAAAGACAAGCACTGCATGAACTCACTCATATGAGGAATCTAAAAACGTTGATCTCATAGAAGTTGAGTGCAGAATGGTGGCTACCAGAGGCTGGAGAGAGTAGGCAGAAGTTGGCTGCCAGTCTAATTGTCTTCCCTTTGTAGCTAATCTCTCTTCTGCTCTCCCTCTTTTTCTTTCTTTCTTGTCTCTTTGCCTTCTTGAAAGTTATAAGTCATTATATCTTTGAATAACATCTTTGCCCCATTTTTTCTTTTCTCTCTTTCTGAAGTGTTCATTATATATTTGTAGATGTATGCTATTTCCATATCTCTTAATCTTTCTTTTATATTCCTTATCACTTTGTATGCAGCTGCCTTCTGGGTTCTTTCTATATCTGCCTTTCAGTTTGCTAATTCTCTCTTAACCTCTGTCTCCTGAATGGAGCCTATAGCCCACTCAAATTTGTAGATGCAGAAGAAAATCACAGGCTTAGCGCTGACTTCCTTTATAATGTTACTTTATGTAATTTCTAGGCTATATTTTTCCTTTATGTCCCAATAAGTCACGGTTTTGAGAAATGTTTAGAATATTTTTATTCAGTACTTTTTATATATTCTATACAGGGATAGGTTTTTCTATGAATCTATTTCATCATATGGTTTTATTTTACCTAGTGGTTTTGGCTGTTAATAAATTGTGATTCATCATTATTATTAAATTTTATTTCTTTGTAGACAAAATTCCTTTCTCCTTCATTTTGAAATACCCTAATTAACTACTTTACTTAAGCAATATTGAAAGAATGATTCCAATAGTTATCAAAGCCTTGCCATATTACCCAAAACTTAATTATAAGGAAGTACAAGAAGAGGTAATGCCATGAATTTAACCTTGACAATTCAAGCACACAGCCAATTTGACAGGAGGGAAAAAATCTATTGGAGTCTCAACTTATCTTTCACCTCCTGTTGGACAACTTCCTAGGTAGAAGAAAAATTAGAGAAACAAGATATTTTCTCTAGATGCTGACAGAATTGTACAAAAATTTGTTTTCCATAAATTGTTTCACATTTTAAATTATTTTTAAAGGACTATTAAAAATAGTTTTCAAGTTCCAGACCACAAAAATGAAAGTGCGAATAAATAATTTGATCAAGGAAGACACTGAAAGATAGATGGCAAACACTCTTAGAAAACGTTCTTCCCTCTTCCATCTCCCATCTCCCTCTTTCCCTCACCACATAGCAGCTCTTGCTCAAAAAAAATTCCAGTTGAACATATGCTTTCCAATTTTTCCACATTTAATCAATTAAAGGGTGAAAATTCAACATCTATGTAACATTTGATCCAAATATGAAAATTTATTATAGTCAAAAAAGGACAATTTGTTATCCAACAACATCCAAAGATGACCAAGCCACTTAAAGATTAGGTGCATTAATCCCCTCATTCTGTGATTAAGACACTTAGACACGGCTTATTCCACTTTATCCCACTCTCTTAGGTAAGTATCCACCCTTAACCTCCAATGACTGCCATGCTTGAAGCTCATTTCCACGTGGAAAGAACAATAAAATGTTCAAGTCCGCAGTTATGGGAAAATGACTGATATATCCCCTAAGTTTGAGAAGGGTTTTTACACAGTTTAGGGATCAACACTTGACATAAATGACACAGAGGATGAAATATTTATTAAGACCAAAAAAGATATCAAAATAATATTACTGAATCTGATAATGATAATAATACTGATGTTTATTATTATTTCTTTTTGACTGATTAGAGAGCTGTGTTGTTTTCTTAGTGCAATTCAGTACTCCATTCTCAACACTGGATCTTCTGTATCTCTATCTATCCAATTTCCAGAATGTTTGACAATAACAGCCAAGGCCAGACAATCAGTTCTTCTTCAGGTTCGTGTAGACTCTCAGCTCTCCTTCTATCATTCTGTCTGTACCTTTCCCCTCTCTCCAGCCCCAAACCCCCAGTCATTGAATGTTGGGATAATACAAGATTTTATAATTTGCTATGAACTGGATGTCATACTTGAACTCATTCTAAATCTTTATCTTCACATATTATCATATATATTTTCTTTCTCTAGGTCTGTGTTTCTAATACTTCTAGTGGGACATTCACCAGAGAACTTCAGTTCACTGGACAAAAGAGAAGTCTTCATTTCCCTATTTCCCATTTACTCACCCAATCTAGAAAGGTTAGCTTTCTTGATGTCTCATTCTCCTTCACTACTCACATACAATCATGTGACAAAATCCAGTTAAACAAACAATTAGCAGTTAGACTTCTTTGCTTTTACTCATGGTATTTCCTTCACTTGAAACTCTAATAAAAATTTAGCTCATTTTACAAGAGTTAGCTACAAAATTGACACTTTTATAAGTCTCTCTTGATACTCCCAAAGGAATTAATAATTTCTTATTTCTAATTTTGAATTTCCTAGTCTTATTTGAAATATCCCTCAGTAAAATGTAATTGACACTTTAGGTATGCATATACATATAAATCTCTTCCAACAAATTGTAAAATTGAGGATTTGCTCTTATTCATTTGTTCTGTGGAATATTGGACTTTCAATAAATATGTCCTGGCATGAAAAAGAGGTGTGCATAGATATTCTACCTGTTTCAAACCCACCTAGTAAAATCTTTCTCAACTAGGGTGGGGTAAAGGAGGCACTTTTTAAAGAGGACTATGATGTTTTCTTATCCTAAGACTACTTAAATGAGAATTATTTTAATGAGTTCCTTTTATTTATGGTGGACTCCAAAGTCAATAGAAAAGGCAATTTTAGTACATACAAGCAAAGCAAGAAGAGACCAAGCCAACACATACTCACATTTAGTTTGACCAATGCAAAAAAAACACATCATTTCAGTTCAATGTGACATTGTGACATGCACTTAGCATTTGATATATACAGGTATTAAGGGCCAAAAAAAAAAAAAAAAGAAAAAGAAAAAAAGAGTGAGGAACTTTTCAGTTCTTCTATCACTTCTTTGCCTTATCAATTTTTTCTCTTTATCTCAGAATGACTGTTCTCTTTAGTGAAATAAATTTTGATGTGATATTATTAACTACTGGCAAAATTTTCATTGATAATGTCATTGGCTACTTGCTATATAGTTGCAGGTTCAGAGACCAACTTAAAGGCACGATCGTAATGGAAGGAAAAAGACAGAGAAACCCAGTAGCCTTTGAAATGTTTCAAGATAACATAGGATGATTAAGATTCATTTATTTATTTTTTTGTAAAATGTCCAAAATATCAAACTTCATTGAACTTGAGCACTTCTTAAACAAGACTTCTGAAAGAGGTAAGCCCTAAACTTTCTTCAGTGATTCCTAAAGTAGGAACACACTAATCACTCATAAATTCTAAATTATATGCAAAATCATAAATTTAAAAAATCCCCTTCAGTTGGTTGTTTTTAGGTTTCTAGCCACTTTCAGGATCTAATGATAGCATACTTACATTGCTTTTGTGAACCACAATGTACATGCCGTACTGTCTACCTCCAACAGGAAAAAACTACTTCTGACACATGCAATTTAACAATAATAGCCAGAGCATTCAAGTCTGAGTCCTAGAACTGGAATTTCCTGCACTATGGATATTTCATTTTTAAAATGTTGCTGGTTTGGCAGATTGAAAAATAGATGGCTTTGGCACTTCAGGGAAATAACACTCTGAACTGGATCTCAGTGACATCCTGGAGTTTTAACTTCTAAGTTGAATGAGTTGGACTGCATTCTGGAGGGTGAATATCTTTGGTGATATTTGTAGATGTGCTAGAAAAGGAAGTTATCAAAGAAAGTTATAAATTGTCTGTACAGTTCTCAATGTCTTTTGGAAGAAATGGGAAAAAAGACATTTAGATCATAAATTTATAAAATGATTTATCTTGCATGGTGTTAGTTATCCAGAAAGGGAGACTCATGTCACATATTGTCATGGCTATCCATATCCAACTACTTCACTCAATGCATGCTCATGATATAATATAACATGCATAGTATGTGGCAACCTACCTTTTGCTCATCAGATATGAGGGCTAGGGTGACCATGTAGCTTACCACCCAAATCGGGGCTGTTTTAAGAGTGGAAGGAGGGGCTACATTTAATTATTCTAGGGCAGCAGGCATAAACCAGGAGAGTACCCAGCTTATATATGATCCCCCTATCTAATACCAGAGATCTCTGCTTAATTAATAAGGTATCCTACCCCTTTTGATGGTGGTAGGGGTCTCATTGATGAACAAACTCCAATTGATATGCTTTATTTAAGGAATAGCTAACATAAGTGATACCTGATAGGAATAGTTGGAAAGATATGTTATTCCTTCACTCCTCCGGGTTGTGTAAATTCACAATTCCCTGATGACCAGGAAAGATCAGAAATCCACATTCACAAATTACATCAGTCCCCAACACAGCTATCTCCTGTAGATGATGCTTTATTGTTCAGATTCTGTATTAATTGTCAGTATAAGAAATAACTGGGAGTCATGTGACTATTCATCTGTGTGTTTGTGATAAAAATGTTGTTGGAAGATTTTTCTAATTGTGTCATTTAATGGCATGTAAAGGAGTCCACATGATCTCTCCTAGAATGTTTGTTCTCTTTTCAAGAACTAATAAACTTTGCTCTATCAGATAAAGATGTATGAGGCTTCCAATTTGTTTTTTTAGGTCAGGCATGATTAGTCATTAGAGCTAATCCTTAGGATGAAACATTCATATTCTACTAATTTTCATGCTTGGTTTTCTATCTTTTTATTTATTTATTTTTTATTAATGTGGCATTGTCTTTGTTCTAAATCAGTTCCTTTTCCAATGCTTTATATTTTGATATTTAATGATTCCCCCCTACCAAACAAAGTTTGAACTTTTGGCCTGATGGTCATAGCCCTATGTATCTATCTGACCCCAGACTCTGGGTTGTTCTCATTTTCTTATGTTATTCCTTGAGTACTCTCATCCCAATCAAACTGTTTGCTTTTTCCAGGTCATACCTCATATTTTCTTGCCTTTGTGTCTACGTTCATACTGTTAACCACTATTTGAGGACTTGAGGAAAATTGAAAATTTATTAATAGCTACAGTGGGGAGTAGAATAGGGAGTTTATTGGGGAAGAACAAAAAGATTGTCCACCAGAACATTTGGAACCCATCAGAAGAGAAAATATGAAACATCCTGAGACCTTCTTTGTTGTACAGGCTCTGGCCAGGTGCCATGGTCCTTTCCAAATGGGAAGACTTGTTCTTAAAAATTCACCTTTCGAATGGGCAGAGACTCATTTTCATTTTATTTTTCTGGGGTGTAGGAGATAGGGAATGACATGGAGAGAGTGTTCAAAGGGCAGGAGACATACAAATCATGTGTTAGGCACAGGCCTGCTAAAGCTATCTGATTGTCTTCAGATAGTCATTTAAAAACTCTCAGGCATTTGCCATCCCACCTCCACCTCCCAAAGCCAAAAGCTTGGGCATACGCCCCAAGGAACAGGATCACAGGAATCCACTTCATGTTAATAATCTTGTAATCTTCTTGGGTGGGGGGGGGGGAATGGAAAGCCATTGGAGCTCTTCCTGAATATAATTGTGCATTCAGGGCCTGGATACTTTTGTGCAGTCATGAGAGGAAAATGTAGAAAAAATATGATGTATGGAGTAATATTCACAACCCCTAATTTTTTCCATGGCCCCCTCTTTATTTATTTCCTCCTTTTTTGTTTTTCTTGTTCATTTTGTAGGATGGGCTCTTGGCTGTAGTTCAAGCACATTGCAGAAGGATGGTGGAAAGGGATTGCGGTTAGCTAGGTTATCCTGAGAGACAACAAAGAAACCAAATACCCAGCTTGGCAGTGGCCCAGATGTCTTCCAGTGGATACTGGTCTGCTATAAGCACAAAAGGCCCTTGCACAGGGGCTTGAAAATGTGGTTAGGCCTATTTATTTTTCAGCACAGGAGGAAATTAAAAACAGAAATCTGGATTGCCACTGAAGGCAATTTTAAGTTAATTAATCAAGTGAGGGAATGCAATGGGAGCAAGAGTCAGTTTGCACTTGGGTTTGCAAGCAGGGCCTCAGGTGATCCTGGGCATTTGACTGCACTGGCTTCCAAGAGAGCTGTTTGCCATCTGAGCACACCTGGTTGCAACGGGTGTAGAATGCAGATCTCCTCACCTGTCTTGGTGTTGTATTGTCACTGGTGGTTAGAAAATACTTTGCAAAAGCGGCTGTACAGTAATCCATGGTCATGAGGTGAAAAGATACATATATTAATTATTATAACAGCAGTTAGCAGAATGGAATTTACATTTTGTCAGGGAAAAGTTATAAAGACTGAGGATTTGAAATAAGGTAACAATATTTTATTATACTGAGAAATGAATCTTAAAATAATCTCTACTACTTGGCAAGTTCACCATACATTTTACTCAGTTTGGGCCAATGGTGCCTACGCTGAAAGCATCAATAAACAAATGACTCTTCTAATTCATCTCTTTCCCTTGAATTGCCCTTTGACATATGTGTCAACACTATTCTTAAATATCTTAAAGGTGTCTGTGTGAGAGTATTTTATCTTCAACTCAGTAACTTTTTCTCCCAACTCTTTATACTTAAAACTTTTTTTTTCATCTAACCTAGATCTTACTTGCTATTACTTACAACCTTTGTTTTGTTCTGTCTCTCACAAAACTAGAAGATGTCTTTGCCTTTCATATTAACTGTTCTTCATAAGTGAATGGTCCAAGTGACATACTACTGTCCTCAAGCAGCGAGAAGATCCACTATATGTGAGAGTCACAAAACCAGACATTTTGTTTCATCATTGCCTCTTGAAGAGACATTTTAGATATTTTTCCCAATTACTTACTCCATGAAAATCTAAGACCACAGATAAACTGTGTGTTTGTTAATGTAATTTTACCCTTTGTAGGGCCATAATCCATTGCTATATCTAAAAATTCCAGACCCACCCCCTGAATCTAAAGTTATTCTCTCACTTTTCTGTACCAACTGAGGTATAGAACTTGCTTGTTGTGACATTGTGTACTTTCCCCTAATATTTCAGTATTTATTTCTTAAAAACAAGGGCTGCTTTGTTTTATATAAGCAAAACACAAACATTAAAATCTGCAAATTGAACATGGACACAATATCATTGTCTAATCCACAGTCTATTTTGTCAATGGTCCTGTAATGCCCTTTTTTAGCTATTTTTTTCCCTGGTTCAGAATTACACATGGCATTTAGTTGTTTTGTCTCACTAGAATCTTTTATTGTGGAAAATTTCCTCAATCTTTCTTCATCTTGACATTTTCAAAGAGTACAGGCTATTTTGTAGAATGCCCCTCAATGTGGGTTTGTCTGACATTTTGTCTGGATCAGATTCAGGTTATAATTTTTTTTTTTTTTTTTTGCAAAAATGCCATGAAAAGTGATGTTATGTCTTTCTTGGTACATGGGGAGACACGCCACGTCAGTGTGTCCTGTTACTGGGTTGGTTAATCTTGATCATGTGCTTAAGGTGCTGCCTGCCAGTTTTCTCCATTATAAAGTTACTGTTTTCCTTTTGAAATTAATGAGTAATTTGTGGGGAAATACTTCAATGCTATGTAAATATTCTATTTCTTGTAAAACTTTCACCTGTAGTTTTAGCATCTATTACTGATTTTTTTTAAACCCTGTCATTCTTTATAAAGTTTTTAGGTTTCTACTATAGGAAACAGCTTTCCCTTCCTATTTAGCTATCTATCATCTGTCACTATGGATTCATGTATTCTAACTTTAATCAAGTCATAATCCATCACTATGATGACTTATTTTGGTTCACACACTGTATCGCATTTGACCATTGGTGACTCCTTCAAGCAATTCTATGTCTGTGGATTCAAATAGCACATATTCTTTTCAATACTTGAAATAGCTCTTCTGTGTATTCTTCCGTTTGTTGAATTCTGACGTGATGGTGAAAATGAGAAAGGGGGCATTGATTCTATATTCAGCAGGCCAGGCTGTGCTATTGGTAAGTAGGTGACCTTTAACTTTTGAACCTCAGTTTACTTAGTTGAAAACGTGGGTAATAATACTGTCCGGTCCTTTTAACTGGGTTGTTGAAGGGCATCAAATAAAATGTTGCATCAAAAATGCTAAAAATATCATAAAACGTCTATTCTATATTAGATTTATTAAGATTATTATTAAATTAAACTGTTATGGTGATAATGATGCAAACCTTATTTTGCAAGGAAATACTTTGATGATATAATATGAAATGGCCGAGAAGCAGAGATGGTTTTGGCAAATACTGAACATGTGAATGTTATAATGAAGTCCTTTAGATCAGTTCCATTTTCTGGAGAACTTTGTATATACTGTTTTCAATATGAAAGTTTCTTTCTGCATCAATCCTTTGATGAAATCCCAAATCATGAGGCTGAAGTAGACTATTACCCCCAAGTTAGTAGATCCCCGCCCTTCATTTAAATATTGGCACCCACCTGACATGGAGCTCACTAGAAAGGCATTCACACACACACTAGATCTGTCTCATTTTTTCTGTCATGGCTGGAAGGCCCAAAAGACTGCTGTGCAGCTGGACCTCTCAGAAAGCCTCTTCCTCTGAGAGAATCATTTTTATTGGTTCTTTCTCTTGTTGTCAGTGTGGTCCTTTCTCTGTGGCCTTAGAAAAGCTCTTCAGTTTTTGCAGCTATAAGGAATAGGTATCATTTCTTCAAAGTGACATTTCTTGAAGATTTTTGGGCCAACCTATTATCATTTGAATAAAAATGTCATTGACTTGGGTGCAAACATTTTCACAGTTCCTAGGGAAAAGAAAATTAGTTTAACAAGTGACACATTATAAATAGAAATTTTCCCTATTTGGGGGTGCTAGTAAGATGGAGAATTTGTTCCATATCATATGAAGTGAACTTGAACCTGGCCCAAACCTGAAAACGCAAGAAAAAACTTCTACTACCATCTTGTGCATATTTTAAGAAAATATTTCTAATATTTTTCTTCTCCATGTCCTATTATTCAGGATTGGGAATGTATGAAACATGATCTATGGCAAATTAGAGAAAGGAAGTATTGAACCTCCAAGTTAATTTCTCCTTCTGCTACTCACAGGTATAATGTAGTGATGATATATTGAAAAAATAATAACTGCCATATTTTTTAACTCCTCTGGCCATAGCTGGAATTTATTTCCCTATTCTTTGAGTTTGGGTTGTCCATATGATTTGCTTTGCCAAATAGGACTGTAGCAAATTGATACAGGGGGAGACTTATGAAAAGATTGCCCATTGTACCCTACTGTGTTGCCCTGTAACTGCCACATGTGAATGAGCTGGAGCTAGTCTGCTTAATAGGGGAAATAGGAGTTATTACCCCATTACCCTGGCCATCCAAGCCCCGCAAACAGACACCTAGCTGAGCAGCTGCTGACTGACAAGGCATGAGTCACCATAGAATTCAAGTGGCCCCAAATCAAATTGCCAACTTGTAAAAATTGGGTACTAAATAAATGATGCTGCCTTAAGCCACTAATTTTAAAGACAACAGTTTTTCTTTTGACTCACGAGAAATTGCAGAGGTAATATGGAATCCCATTTATACTTCACCCAGATATCCCTAAAAATGGAGACTTAGATAGCTGAAATTCAATTTCAAGAGAAGGAATTTGGCATAGGCACATTACTGTTAACTAGACTATAGATCTTACTCAGTTTTCACCATGTTTTAAAATCCACATCTGTGTGTACACTGGTGTGTGTGTGTGTGTGTGTGTGTGTGTGTGTGTAGCTTTGTGTGGTGTTATCCCACATATAAAGCTGTATAAAGAATCTCTGTCTACAAAAAGAGCGTCTTGCGACTTCTTTGTGTTTGTACCTATGTCTACCAGACTCCTGTCCCTGTCTCCTAGCAATCACTATCCTATTTTTAGTCTCTATAGCTTGCCATTTTAAGAATGTTATGTACAGGAGTCATATACTGTGCACCATTTTGAGGTTCATCAATGTTGTCTCATGAATGGAGAGTTCATCCTTTATGTTGTTCAGTGATATTCATTTGTATAGATATACCGAGTTTGTTCTATACACTACTTCTTTGTCACACATGCAGTTTGCAAATATTTTCTCCCAATCTTTAGCTTGTCTTTCTATCCTTGGAGCAAAATCTTTTGCAGCTCATGTGTTTTAAGTTTTAACGAAGTACAGTTTTTCTTTTATGGACTGTGCTTTTGGTGTTATATCTAAGAGCTCTTTACCTAGCCCTAGGTCCTTAAGATTTTATTCTGCTTTTGTCTAAAAGGTTTGTAACTTTATGTTTCCATTTAAGTCTATGATCTATTGTTTATGACTTGCATTTAAACCTCTGATCCATTTTGTTTTTTATTTTATTTTATTTTTTTATTGGTTGTTCACAACATTACAAAGCTCTTGACATATCATATTTCATACATTAGATTGAAGTGGGTTATGAACCCCCAATTTTACCCGAAATGCAGATTGCAGAATCACGTCGGTTACACATCCACAATTTTACATAATGCCCTATTAGTAATTGTTGTATTAAGTTGAAATTTATTTGTAGTTCTTAAGTGTTGTGGTAATGTATATAACATTTTGGGGCACATTTGTTCCAGTACAACTTATTTAAAAGACTATAAATTTTCTATTAAACTGCATTTGTATCAATGTGAAAAAGTCAATTTGGATCTATTTTAGGTTTTTCCATTTTGATCCATGAATGTATGTGTTTGTTATGTCATCATATCACACAGTATTGATTACCATAGCTATATAGTAAGTCCTCTCATTAGATACAATGATTCTGCTCACTTAATTATTATATTGTCAAAATTGGCTTAGCCATTCTAGTCCCTTTCCTTCCCATAAATTTTAGAATAAGTTTTTCTATGCCTTCAAAACTCTTGCTGAGGTTTTGATAGGAATTGCATTAAATCTATAGAAGAGTTTGGGTTACCTGTTGACTACCTTGAGTCTTCCAATCCATGAATACAATATATATTTCCATTGTTTTAGATCTTTGATTTCTTTCATCATCATCTTATAATTTTCAGTTTATAGACGGTGTGTTTGTTTTGTTAGATAAGGTACTAAATCTTATGACAGCTTTTCATGCAAAAATCAATAATTGATATTATGGCCTTGATGAGATTACAGAAGGTAAATATTGCTGTGTTCTATGAGTCCATATGCTGTAATCTCACAATGAGAAATTAGAAGGAACAATAGAAATTACTATAAATCGCATGAGGAGGTAGTGGGGAAGGTAAGCTAGTATATCCCATGCCCCAGAAAGCCCAAACATAAAGCACCCTTGAGGCTTACATGAGGCTTGCAAGGGAGAAGAACAGGTCTACTTCTAACAGTGACATTAGATTAGATCTTTCAAACTGGAATTTAGGTTTAACTATGTTAAAATGCGTATTAAAATTGGTCTTCATATTTTAAGATGGCAAAAAGAGCATATTCATAATCTACATGGTTTTAACCGAGTGATTTAAAAAGACAGACTGTTTTTGTTTTGTAAATATAAACATGCTAAAAACTAAGCAGATAACATCCAATGATCTTGAATGGCTTTGTCCATGCTAGGCGAGCTACATCCTCAGCACTAAATTTAAAGAGTCCCAGAAGGAGAGAATAAAAGGAATAAGAAAGAAAAAACGTTAAGAGAGATAAACTGAACAGTTTCCAGAATTAAAGAAAGATGATCAATCCTTCAACTGAAAAAATTTCATCTTACAAATGAGATTTTAAATATTCATTATTCATTGCTGAAAATATGAAAGACTAGAATTTCTGATTACTTCCTGGCCTTGGCCAGGTTAATTAGGTTGGGTAAATTCTGTGTAATCTCAGGGCATTGGCACATTAAAGAGAATTGAGGATGACAGAGTGATTATGTGCTCAATGCTGCTTGTCTGGCTGGTAAACAGTCCATGATTAGATTCCAGACCTTAAGTGCTTCCAAGCAGCAGGGTTCTACAGTGACTTGATGGTCTCATCACTCATGGAGGGGAGGAAAGAGCCTTTTGTCTCCAACTCTAGTTTGCATCAAGGTGGCTTGCATGTTTGAAACTATTGAATGTACAGGTCTTTGTTCCTTGCTACTGTGTGTGTAATGCTTTCTTCTGCCCTCGTCACCCGCCTCCTTTGGCAGGCAAGTGTGTTTTGCTTATCAGATGCAACACTAATAGCACACACCATTCAGTAGAGAGAGTACTGCTCCAGTCCTTGAAGCTGTTTACTTTTCTTTGCTCTTTATCACAATTAAATATGTAGCTCCAGGCAAGGAGCCTGACCATTTGGGTCCAGCCAATGCACATGTAAGGGAAGAGATGGATCATTCCTTATTTCTGTGCCTCCTTTCTCTCTCGGGCCAGTGTAGGACTCCAAATGGGTGCAAAGTTTACTTAAAGTCTACTTTAATGGGCTTTTTACCACATGGGTGGTAGATTAAATAAATGTTCAAGACATGAAGAACTTTGGAGCAGGTGGGAATCCTTAAGAGATGGTGACTTTTGAATAAACAATTTGAGTTAGCTTTGTAATTCTCTTTGTTTATTTCAAGGTAATTAAAATGTTCTGGGTTTAAAGAAGAAATAGAATGCTTTGGGAATTATTCATTTGATGTTTTTAAATTGGGGGTTTGGCATCTCTTTCCATGAGTGAGTAATTTCTTTTGTGGTGAGAGTCTATGTGCAGATATTGCACCAATCAAAATAATTCAGAGCCTGCCATGGAAAGGTGCCTGAGAAGAACTGCAGACCATCACGTTGTGAATTGTGGCTCAGCAGATGCTAAGTCAAAGATATTATTGAAAGTCTGAAGATCTAAATTAGGACACTGAAGGATTAATTCAAATTGTGTGTTTGTGAGTGTGAGAGAGGGAGGGAGGCTGGGAAAGAAAGAAAGAAAAAGAAACATACAAACACTTAAGACCAAAAGACCAAGAAACAAACAAAAATAGAGTTCAGTTGAAAAATCAGAGAACTGAACTAGATGAGAGAAGTATTGTTTGGCCAATAATACACAAATATGAGACATAAAATAAAGGCAAATCATCATGTGTATTACAGAATGTAATAATGTACAAAGGTGTGCCCAATTCTAATAAGAGGAGCTGGGTGTGGAGAGAAGTAGGTTGGCTGTAGTTTGTGTAATATGGTAGCACAGGACCAAAGGGCAACTGACTTTCCTAGTAAGGCCCTGAGCCCTTACCTGTGAAGTCTTGGGTGTTTATTGTGTGTGGCTTCAGTGTATTTCAACGCAGTGGTGTGATCTAAAGAGTCTCAAAATAATTTAGAGATAAACATTTATTTAAATGTCCATCCTCCCTGAAAGTGGGAAAGTGATTACTAAAGATCAGGAAGGGTGAATGGGGTAGGGCCAGAGAGTAGGAAAATAGATGCTGGATTTGATCCCTGCATGTTATATGAAATGTACAGAAGGTATCACACCAAATCCTGTTAACATGTACTTTTACTATCTGTTTATAAAAATAAAAAGTTAATCTTCCTAATTCAACTCATCTTAGAAAATAGATGTATGTATACCAAGGAATATATTTGTTTTGGACTCAATTAATACAACAATTAGGATATTAGGATAAAGCTTTTACATTTCCTAAGTTGTTTTTCCTCAAAATATACTGTTACATATTTAAGAGTCTTTGTTGGGGAGATATTATCATTTTGCAGACAAAGACACTGAAGCATAGAGATGTTAAATTACTTACCCAAAGCACAAAGCTAGAAATTAACAAACAGGGTTTGAATCCAGTTAAATATTCTTCCATTCTGCCATGTGCCCAGTAGCTTGTCATATGAAATGCTCCTTGGGGTTCTTCATTTTGTTCGATTTCTCATTATTACTATGCCAACAAAAGTATGCTAGATTCCAGAATAACAGAAAATCATTGCTAGCAAATTTTTTTTCTGGAAGTTGTTGGAGATCCATAATAATTTTTTTTTCTGTTACAACCGTTGCAGAGGGTCAAGAGACATGCATTTTGGAAGAATTTTCTCAGTTTTCTAGAGTCAAAATAAATTTTAAGGTTTGTTACCTAGTGTGTTAAAAACCACTGCTACATTCATCATTTATATTTAATAGGTTTTAGGGAGGATTTTTCTGAATTCCATTTAAGATAGTTTCTTCTTAGTTTTATAAGCATTGGTCGGACTTCCTGTCAAATTTCTTCCAAGGAGAAACAGAATGATCAGTTCCTGGCCCAACACATAGTGGTCAGCTGGGCTTGGCCTGTCTCTGCCTTGTTGGTAGAGTTGGAGGGAACATGGACCAGAACATAATGTGAGAAGAATGTACCATATGATTCCACTTCAAGAAAGCTAATTTGGGGGATTAGAAAGAGCCCCATTCCACTTTCAACTTTGCTATTTGAAGATGTCAAATTTATTTTTAACTGAAACATAAAAATTGCACATATTTATGGGGTACCATGTGATGTTCTGTTATGCATACAGAGAGACTAGGTAGGGTCAGAGCAAGTTTAAGGGAGGCATAGTGAGTTTCACTGTGGGCCTAGAAGACACATCTTAAAGATGAAAACAATAGATGAAAGGATGATTATATAATTTAAAATAAAGTCAACTTCTTCTTTGGCATTGCAAATTAAACTCTCCATGTACTTATCTATGGGCCACTGTTTCAAACTAATGGATACTGATGATAAATGAAATTGGACAATTATTTTTCTTTTTCATCCAGGTATCTAATTCTGGTTTAATGGCTCTCAGGGAAACAGATAAGAAACCATCTTACATGCTCCAATTTCCTGTGGATAAAGCTTTGGCCAAGCCATCACTAACCCTGCCTTTTAAATCCCCTAAAATGATTTTGCTTGCTATTCGATTCTTCTGAGAAGATTTCAGAAGCCTAGTAAATTGGTTCCATATATCTGAGGAGTCTGCATCCATATTATCAAGAGGAATGCATGAATGTTAAGGCATCTATCTCAGGCCCATCTTGCCAAAAAGCTGATTCAAGGAGGATATAAGTTCATTCTTTACAGTTCAGTAGACACTAACTCAGAATCAATTATGCATCTGGATCTCTGCTAGGGAAATTGGTATAACATAATCTGATCGGTGTTTAGAATGGTGTCATTATTTCCACTTCCCAGAGGGAGAACAAGATGACACAAGGATGAGTCTTTCTTTAATGTCATAGTTTATAAGTGGCCAAGAAAGGATTCAAATTCAGCTTACAGATAGGAAGCCTTCTATTTTTTCACTGTTTTACCCCATAGGCCAGCAAGACAGATGAGCTCAACCTTACTGGAGAATGCTTACTTCTTCCCAAATTATTTTCTAGAAATATGGAGAAATATCTCTAGAATTTGAGCATCATGGAATTGGTTTTTCTAATAATCAGGTTTCTGATGCAAGACCCAGCAAAGATTTAGAGGTCTTTACCTTTACCTTTATTATTGGGAGAGGGAGGCTTAAGTCGTTGTAAAGTGTGATATAAAATGCTCCCCAAAGAATGCTTCAAGGGGAACTTGGAATTGGCAGCTTATCTGTTTTATCCAAATGGAAAATTGAATTGAGATACATTTTATAGAACTGTTTCAGGGTATGGAAAAACTTAGTTTATTTCATATAGCCAAAGAATGGTTAAGAAGAATAAATTCTGGAGAGTATTAAAGTTTAAGAAACAAATGAAGTAATTATAATATGCTCCTTGGCTCAGCAATAAACTGTGCAGTTATCATAATGATTTTTATAAACTCTGTTGGGAAGATGGAAGAAAATGTGTGTAAATGACAAGGAAGTTATGCTTGGGTCCCTGATATCACCATCATTCAAGTACCCCAACAATTTCCTAGTAAAATTTCAACCCCAATAAGGAGAGTTATCTTATTTTGCTTTTTAATACTCAAAACCACTTGATCTTTACAAAAAAAATTGTAATATTTAACCTGTATCCTGAAACTAGGAGAAATATCGCTAATTTCTGCACAACTTCAGTTTCAGAAAACTCATTAAAGAGATCTTACTATAAGGGTTATATTTTTTTAAAAAATTAAAAGAATATTAGATTTTCAAAAATCAAGTGGGTAGAAATCCCAGTTTCACAAATGTGCTGGTCATGATGAACTTCACCATATGGAAATCTGAATCATATAGTAACTGGCCTTGTGTTGCAGAGTCCTTGCCTCTATGCATACAAGTCATCTCTCTCAGGGTCTAATTCTCTCATTTGTAGAAAGGAGCTGATCTCCAAACTCTTTACAGTGCTTTCTAGAATTACAGTTTATGGTGGCAGAAATGCAGACCCCCATGTTTCTGCTGCCCAGTCCCTGGGAATACCTATTTAGGTCCAGGATTTGCCAGCTTCTGTGGGGCATGCCCTCCAGTCCTGGTTCCTGGCCCGCATGAGGATGGGGACTCTTCTCCCGTAGATGTGATTGTGGTATGGGGAGTCCTTGCTTCTTAGCATGCCAATGTCTGTGGCTCTTTTATGAAGAAAAGTCTTCCTGGTTATCAGGAAAAAGAGGTTAATGATTTTCTTATGTGTTCCCACTTGGCCTTCCATCTGGAGAAGTAAATGATCATATTTGCAGAGAACATGTTTACAGACAACAGCAAAAAAAGAGTCAGTTGGAGATGAAGGTCAACACACGATGGCAAAAGGCAATGCTTTGCAGAACCCCCTATCAAGCCAGGAGCTGTCAAACATGGTCCTGGGGATGCTTCTGCCTGCCTAGTGTCAGAGAGTCTCTTGGCCAAACTCCTTAGCAGTTGGATCTCACCACAGGCTCAAGGAAGCAATGTGGTGGATGGGCAGCTAGGATTCTGGTGTTGTACTGGTTTTAGGCCCTCTAGTCTCCCATTATTTGAACTCCATAGCTAATTCTATTACTGCTTCTAAATCATTTAAGCAGAAGGGAGGGCTACTTCCAGCTCTGTGCCAGGAGGCCTTGGAGATCTGGATCTCTCTCAGTTGCAGGACTGATTTCCTACAGGTGCATGGGAGCTGGTGTTTTGGTTTACAGGGTCATCCATCAGTGGTGGGAGGTGGAGGGTGGGACACTTCTACCCATTGTTCTAGAACCAACCGTCTTGTTTAAAGACCCTTTGCATCTTTCACATTCACCCTGTTTTCTCTCCTTTTCTTCTCTGTGCTCCACTAAAACAGGACTGCTTCTGGTCCCCAGGTGCCCTTGGCACTTTCCCAGGTCTGTGTCTTTGTTTAGGTTGTCTTTGGACCTGGAAGCTGTCTTCTTCAGCTATCAAAATCTCAGATTTCTGCCAACTATTAACTCTTTACTGAGGTTTCTACGAGCCACCCTCCCCTCTATTTGGAAGTTGTGCCTACTTCCTTGGGGCACCATAGTATGACCTTTAATTTATTGCTTCTGGAACTCAAATGTCTGATGTCTTGCCTCTTTCTGCATTTGCCCACTTTTACTTCTAGCAGTTCCTCGCAAAGACCAGGTTAATTTTGACCTTTTATGAAAGATTTTCTACTTTACACATTTGGTTCTGCCTGCCTGGAATGCTCTACCCCTTACCAACCCCAGCACATCCCTTTTCCTTAGGTAACAACTACTCATTTTTCACGTGTCAGCTTCAACTTCACATTCTCATTCTCAAGGGAAGCCAGGTGAGGTCATGTCAATCTGTCCTTGTTCTCATAGGACCCTGTATTTCCCTTTATAACATTTATAATTGTTTTAATGAAGTACTTGTACTCTGTGTATGTATATCAAAATACACTCTACTGTCATGTATATCTAAAAGGAACAAATAATTTTTTTAAAAAAGCACTTAATTCTATGCCTGTTTACTTCATGGTTATCTCCCAGGCTAGAACATGAACTTTATAAAGAAAGTACTATGTTTTTCACAGTCTTCCCTGAATCTTCTGTTCCCACTTTGATGCTCATCACATGGACAATGGTCAATAATTGTTCCATGATTAATGAATGTTAAAATTGTGTTTCTCCTACTTGAGTTTGAGTTCCCTTACAACAGGTGACTGCTCTCTGTGGCCAGGGCCAGGACTGGGTACTTCCCAGATAAGGGATTTTGTTTTATTGTGTTGAAATACACACAATGTAAAATTTACCATTTGACCATTTTTAAGTGTACAATTCAGTAGCCTTGAGTACAGTTACATTGCTGAGCGCTCATCACCTGACCTGGAATTTTTACAGTCAGGTTTTTGTGTAGGAGCAGCTGGAGCCAAAGAGGAATCAGAAATCAAGCTCAAAAGATCATGCTGGGAATGAAGGGAAAAATGCAAAATATAAAATATCCAGTCTTTGGGGTAGACAGTGTCTAATAAAATCTAAAACTCTTTGAAATAATCTTGAATAAAAGTCAGAAAGAGATAGAAAGTGGTTGTCAGAAAGACTCAGAGGGACAAATGTGGTAGTGAAGAACCTTTTGGGCATTCAGTGAGTCCAAGGGCAGATATGTTGGATGCTGGGGCAGCTGGGACACCAAGAACCATATCTTATTCATCTTTCTGTATCTAGAATCTCCCACAGTGTTTGTCATATAAAGAAAATCTTAAATTGAACTTATGCTTTGTGGTAACTGCTGAGGTCAGATGAATGTTCAGGATTGGCTGCTGCCTCCTCAGGTCATAGGTAAAGGGTGTCTAGAACAATCAATTGCCTTTAGCCTCAAAAACTTTGTGGTAGTTTTACTAAAGGGCTATTTCAACTTCTTTATGTTTCAGATGGTAACATAGCAAGAGGGCCTGTAAATGGTATCAAGGACTAGAAACAAGGTTTGCCAAATGCCCAACTTCTGATGCAAGGGGTAGGTCATCTGGGGCATTAGAAAGCAAAAGAGTCTGTCTTTTTGCTAATATCTGGTATATCAGAGTTTGTGAGCCTCCTCGTTCCCTTCCCTGCCTGCCCTACTGAACTTGGATGTTGTATGGTTGGTTGATACTCAAGACAGGACCTCTGTAGCCTCTGACAAGTTTTACTTCTTGCCCTTTGGCTCCATTTGCATTATTGATGGGCTTGGATTCGGAGGTTAAGCTCCGGTGAGAAACAGCATGTCCTTTCTCTGACACTGAGAGTGCAGAAGGGACAGTGAATGCTTCTCAGAGGAGGCTGGGAGGGGCATAGCCAACCTTCTTCCCCCACTCCCTCCCTCTAGTATCTGTTCTACCACAGCTGGGTATAGGGTCTACGCTCTCTGAATGAGAGGGGAGGGAGAGGCATTTCAGGCAGTAAGACAGTGGAGATGCAAACGTGTAAGTGGAAAGTGTCATAGAATGAGGAAATGAGCCTGGGGGTACAGAGGAAGCAGGTGCCAAATAATTGAAGAATATGGTTAAATAGACAAATTGTGGCCAGACAGGCAAGGACTGTGATAGTCAAGCAGAGATGGAGAGACTTGCTGCCAATAAGTTATAGAGAGACATTAGAAGTTTATAAGAATTTGTTAAGTAAAATTTCTTGGATATTACAGGCTCTGGGATACCATGGTAGGTAAGATTAATGTGTGCTGTCCTTAAGGAGCACACAACCCAGAGAGGGAGATGATTACTCATGAGGGAATTAGAAAGCATTGCCTGCATGAATATTATATGTTGGAATAAATCTAAAGATATGAATGGATTAGATGGGGTAGGAATCAGAATCATGGAAGGATTTTAAAAAAGCTTTAACAATAGTCTAATACATAAGTTACAAAGATCTTGGGTGTGTGCTGGTGGGCATGAGAAGGAATGGACAAAGAGGAAGTGTGGGTCTAAGGAGACCACATCCGCAATGTGATTCACACTAGATTTCATTCAGTATAATATTTGAATGAATGAATGAAGAACTTTGCAACTCTGGATTTCTAAGAAGATGGCAGAAAAGTATCCACATGGTTTTGAACTTGGGTAACAGAAGATGGAGATATCGCTGACTAAACAAAGAGATTGGGGGAGAGAAGAGGGAAGGGAATGTGCTATGGTCTTAATATGTTCCCCAAAGTTCATATGTTGAAACTTAATCACCAAAGGGACAGTATTAAGAGATGGGGTGCTTAGAAGGTGATTAGGTCATAAGACTTTGCCCTCATGAATGGGATTAGTGACCTCCAAAAAGAGGTTGAAAGGAGCAGCCTCTGCCCTTCCTTCCCTGTCACCATGTGAAGACATTGTGCCACCCATGGGAAATGGGCAGTCACCGAACCTGCTGGAGCCTTGATCTTGAACTTCCTAGAGTCCAGAACTGTGAGAAGATTCTGTTGTTTACAAATTACAGTCTCAGGTATTTTGTTGTAGCAGCACAAATAAACAGAAGGAAAAAAGAAGGTGTTGAATTTGGCTTAAGAAGACAATGTTGAATTTAAAATGATGTTGGAACATCCCAGAGGAAATGTCTAGTTGTAATTGGAGAGTAAAGCAAGCAAGCAAAGAAACAAACAAGCCTTGGAAAGCAGTATTGGGGACTGCATGTGAGAACAGGCTTGGAGATATTCATTTGGAGTCATTAATCAAGTAATAATAATGGAATACATTAGACTGATTTATCTGAGAAAGAAAAATAAAACTAAAAAAAGAGCAGAGAGTTAAGGATCATCTTAGAAATAACTCACACTTCTCTCCTAATGATGGGAATCTGGACTTGGTCTTGCTGCTTGACTTCTTGGTTCCACGTTTCTGGGGAGAGTTTTTCCCCTGGCCCTTCACCAAGTTCAGCCTCATCCCAGACAACTCCCAAGGCTGCTACTCTGCTGGCACCTTGGCTCTCAAGCCAGACTTGCACATAGACGCTCAACCACAGCTAGTGTTTTCTAGCCCTTTCTTCCCAGTAGTCGGATCCTATTCCAGAGTCAGTTTGTTAAAAATAGGATCCTAATTTAAATTAGATTAAAACCCCTCCCCATGAATGGCTTCAGACCAGGACAATTCCAGACACCTGTATTTCTTCACCGTTGCCTAAGAATTTCTGCTGTGCTGTTCCCACCAGCTGTGATAGACTGAGGTCTAAACGCTGGGACCCTGTGATATGATCTTCCTGCCTTGCTGTACTCTGTCCTCGCTCCACTGATGTCCACATCCTTAACTCCTATCCTGTTTGCACCTTCTACATCTCTTACCACTGACCCCCACCACGTGCTGGTTTGTTTCCAAGGCTGGGGCTGACTAAGTACTACACGATTCCTGTCATGGCCTTCCTCTGGTCCTAGAGAGAACTGACTATGTGAGTCTGTCTGGATTTTATTCATCTCCCCTCTCTCTTTTTCTCTAGTCCTCTCAGCAGGTTTGAGGAAAGTCACCTTTCTGTGATTTCCTTGCCCACCCTGGAATAGCGTAAGACTCTATAAAGATTATTTTTTCATTTCTTTTTGGCTCTTGTTAACATTTGAACATTCCCAAGTACCTATCACAAGTGAGGTAACAATCTAATTTGAAAGCCTAATTGTTCTTAAAAAAAAAAAAAAAAAGTCAGCTTTCCAGGATGGAAACAAAGGAAATCATCATGGAAACTAAACTTTTATGCTTCACATTTTCTGAAAAAGGAGAAATAATTTTTTAATTAGTTGTGGATTTTTCTGAATGTTCATGCATTAACAGTCAGTGGAGTAACCTGAAACTAAAACAGAAAATCTCATCTGCCAATTTTATTTACAGAAAGTTATTTTTGAATAATATGAATCAAAATTCAAAATGAATTTATGAACTAAAATTCAAAATGAATAAAATAACACAGAATAAAATGTAAAACTTCTCACATTTTATTCCTAGTTCCCTGCCCTACCTTTCTTTACACTTAAGTAATTTTTCCAAGTATGTTCTATGTGGTATAGGCATACATACATGAACACATATACAAATATCTATTTTTCCTCCAATATTACTATAGTGTTTAGATTCTGTATTGTTTCACTTCCTAGAATCTTAGAGGCTATCCCCAATAGGTTTACAGAAAGTTGCATTATTTTTTAAACAGCAGAGAGTTCAGTTGTTTGAATACATATTGTTTAACCAATTATTAATAAATAAAATATATTTATTAATATATTTAGATCATGTTAATAGACAACATAAATAAGATAAAATAAATAAAGGCCAACTTTACAAAACAAAAGCTTAAAACAAAGTTTCTGTATAAAGTTAACTTAATAGAAAAGACATCAACATTGTCAAATAGCAGAATATTTGCATGTAAAACCCATTAGATATTTAATCTAAGGCTAGAATTAGCTACAAGAATAACAAATGGAATAACTAGCTCTGAATAAAATGAAGAGTCTCTGAAGGCCCATTTAGGATTTTTTCTTAATATCTTATTTATGTTGTCTACTAATATGGTCTAAAATATATTTGATTTTTGCAACTGATAACTTCTACTTACCTATGGCTCTTATACTTTTCCTCCTAAGCATCCTCTGAACTAGACAGGGCTCTGTATTCTATTCTCTTGTCCAGATCAAGCACTTGAGGCTTCAGTGTTAGTTCATTTACTGAAGATTACTAGACCAGGAACTCAGGAGCTTTTTCTTCTATACCTGTGCTCCCTGTCCTGGAACCACTTCCTTTTGTTCTAAGAACCAAACCTTTCTGAGGTGGCCCCACAAAGCTCATGTGTGAGACAATGTAAGACGGTTCAGAGGAGAAATGATTGGGTTGAAGGAGCCTTAACCCAATCGGCAAATTAATCCCCTAATGGGGCTTAACTGAGTGATAACTGAAGGCTGGTAGAGTGTGGGACATTGGTGGCTTGGCTTTGGGGTATATATTTTTGTATCTGGTGAGTGGAATCTCTCTCTCTCTGCTCTTTGATCACCATGTGAGCTGCTTCCCTCTGCCATACTCTTCCACCATGATCCCCTGCCTCACCTTGAGCCCTGAGAAATGGAGCTGGGCTTCTATGGACTAAGACCTCTGAAATTGTGAGTCCTCAAACTTTTCCTCCTCTAAATTAGTTCTGGTTGGGTCTTTTAGTTATAGCAGCAACAAAACAAAACAAAACAAAACAAACCTGACTAAAGCACTGCTTGAGGCATGTAAAAAACATCACAAACCAAAACGACACTTATATTCCTTTCTTACTTACCTTCTTTGTCCTTTCTCTTGAATTATCACTTTCCATGATTTTATTTTGAGGTATGCTTTTCTTCATTAATAAAGCATGCTAAAAGTTGAAAGTAAATACAAATTTTATGAATTGAATAAGGAAGGTAATGTATCAGGGTTGCTCATTTTTCTAAATATGGATTCCATTCAAACCTTTTAGACAGAAATATTTTGCAAAGAAAAATATGATCTCTTACTTTATCTGTAATACAAATTTGAATGATAACATATGTTTGCTTAAAATATTTTTCCTTTTTGCATTTTTTTAATGTTACCAATATAGTTTTGAGAAAACAATGGGTGTTGGGCAAATAATATTGTCTGACTCTCTAGGTTATTTTATAATTATTCATCTTCTATTCTTTTGTTCCTGTGTATAATTGGTATGGGGACTATATAGTGTATTAATAAAAGTCTGTTGTTCAATTTAATATAATATTTGAGAAATCATCATACTGAAGAACCAGAAAAAATATCCCACTGTTTGCCACAAAAATATGATTCATTAATTGCTAAATTTTGTTGGCTATCAGAAGATGGGTAGGGTATCATTTGTGGTGCTATCTTGTGTTTTTTTTTTTTCCAGAATAGATGTAGATTTTATATTTGCTTTTCATGACAACTTGCTGATCTGTGTGTAACATCTTATGCAGTAAAAATGGATAACAATAGGAAAATTCCACATTTGTGTTTTTTAAGAGTTGAGTGTTTTTCCCAAATTACTTTATACTTTGGTGTTATGAAAACGTATTGACACTGGAATTCTTTCTAATAAGAATGTCCTTCTGAATGGGGAGGAAGGATAATGGAAATTGAAAACAAATGTTGTTTAGGCATTTCTCAGCATTGTAGAATTTCCACTCAGCTGCACGTTGAATTGCTGACCAAATCAGCTCAAGAGTGAGGAATTCTTCATTTTAAGAAGAAAGAAATTAGGAGTGCTCTGTGTGAGAAGCCCTTTGTTATAGCCCAGGCATCTGCTGAATTGTCAAAGTCATCTCAACAGTCCACCTGGGCTGAGTCACTATCTTATTCATTCAGTTCACTGAATTCCTGTTTTTGAAAAAAAAGAGGAAAAGAAAGCCCTGAAACTTAGAAAAAGATTTAACCAAAGCTCCTGGGGAGAAAGGAGGTAAGCTGGATAATACAAAGTGATTCAGAAAAGAGGGTCAGCTATGGAGGCTTGACCCCTCACATTGTGACCTTTGACAAAAGATCTAACCAGGTTTCCTGAAAAAGAATTTTTTTTTCAGTTTTTTTTTTTTTTATCACTATCTATCCTCTACCCCTCCCTCTGGCACCATCCTCTACTCTTTCAACAGTGAACAAGAAGAGATTCCAGTTTATAGGCTTCCCAGGGTGTGTGCATTCTGGTCAGTCACCAATTATTTATTGAAGATTGACTTTTTAAAGCAGGCATTGGCATACTTTTCCCCAAAAGGACCAGATCACTAGTATTTTAGACTTGTCGTTCATATGGTCTCTGCGATTCAACTCTGAAAGGAAAGATATTCAACTCTGAGAGAGATTAAAATGTATACAAATGAAACTGTCTCTGTCCAAAAACACATTTACTTATATAATTAAAAAGGGACAGGATGTAGTTTGCTAGTTCTTGTTTTAGGGAAAAAGTAGCTTTCTGTTCATTCATTTTATTGATTTATTCATAACATTAACAAGAATTTATTGAGCAATTATTAACTTCTAGGTAAAACAAGGGGGTCTGTTTTAAGAGAAAAGAACCAGTGAATTAATTACCAAGCAAATTAATAATGGTAACAATAACCTAAATAATAATAATTTTTTTAGAGAGAGAGAAGGGAAAGAGAGAGAGAATTTTTTAATATTTATTTTTCATTTTTCGGTGGGCACAACATCTTTATTTTATTTTTATGTGGTGCTGAGGATCAAACCCAGTACCCCGCATTTGCCAGGCAAGCGCATTAATGCTTGAGCCACATCCCCAGCCCAACCTAAATAATCATTTTTCATAAAAACTGAGTATTAGTTACATCTATATGGAAATGGGATTTTGGGCTCTGATATATCTAGATTTATTTTAGATAAATTTATTTTAGGTAAATTTATATTCTTAAATAAATAAAGTTATCTAAAATAAATCTAGATATAGTCAGAATACATAGAGTCAGAATTAGCCTATATTGAAGGTCTAATTGAATATAGTCAATCAGGATTAAATATTATGTGCATATCTTACATAATTCAAGGATATTCATACTGGTCAAAGGAGTTAAAATATATGGAAATGCTAGGTAAGAAAATCTGCAATAAAATGTTTCATATTTTAAATCTGTTCACACACTGACTTTGAGGACAAATCTTGCTCACAACATACTCGTATATTGTTGTTAGGTTTGTAATGCAAAATTGGTGGACATATTACTAAGTTGAGTTCTTTGCTTTTTCATCGCTGTGACGAAAAGACTATACAAGAATAACAGAAAAGATATATATTTATTTGGGGCTCATGGTTTCAGAGGTCTCAATCCATAGGCAGATAACTCCATTGTTCTGAACCCATGGTGAGGCAAAACATTATGGTGAAAGAGTATGTAGAGGAAAGCAGTTCAGGACATGGCCACCAGGAAGTGGAGAGAGTATTCCTCATTAGGGACAAAATAGAAACTCCAAAGATAGGATCCCAGGAACCTGCTTCCTATAGTCATACCCTAGCTGCCTATGGTTACCACTCAGTTAATACATACCAATGGATTAATGTACCAATCCGGTTAGGGCTCTCATAATCCAATCATTTCACCTTTGTACTTTCCTACATTGTCCAACACATGAGCTTTTGGGGGACACCGCATCTCTGAACCTTCAGAGTGTTCTAAGTCCCTTTTCTTGGCTACCTTATCATCTTATAGCTTAATGTATCTCCTCTTAAAGATAATGTGTGGATGAGAAAGGAAAAGAGAGGCACATCTGTTTCTTGTTAAAATGGAGAACATTGGATCACAAACTTCCCAGAATTGAAAAGGCAGAACTCTTACCAACCTTTTTATGAGCAGAGCAAACCTTGTTACAAAAACTTTATAAATATATTGGGAAAAAAAAAGGTCACAAGCAAACCTCTCTCATTATCAGTCTTAAAAATAGTAAACAAAATATTAGCAAAGAATCCAGTGACATTTGAAAGTGATTTTATATCACAAAGAACTTAAGTTTGATTTAGGAATGCAAGGTTAGTTTAACATTTGAAAGCTCACAATTTGAATATAAATTATGTATGCAAATAAACAATTTAAAGAATCTACAGATAGCTGAGTGTGGTACACAGGCCTAAAATCCCAGCCTATAATCCTCAGGAGGCTGAGGAGAAGGATCACATGTTCAAAGCCAGCCTCAAGTATTTAGAATGGCCCTAAGCAATTTAGCGAGACTGTATCTCCAAATAAAAATTAAAAAGTGTTGGGGATGTAATTCAGAGGTAAAGTGTCCCTGAGTTTGATCCCTGATATCTCCCCCTATAAAAAGAATCTACAGATAAATATTAAGACAAGTAGCTTTAGCAAGGTCACTGAATACAGGGTGAATATATAAAAATTAGTTGTATTTTAATGTGTCTATAATAAACACTGGGATTTGAAATACAAAATAATTAAAAGTGCATCAAAATAGTAAATACCCAGGAAAAAAAACATTAAAAAAGAAATGTAAAAAGTCTAATCAGAATATTAAGAAGTTATGGGAGAAACTATAGAGGATCTAAGTAAATGGAGGGAAATATTTATTTTTTTGAATTGAAGAGTCAATCACATATTTTCTCAATCATATATGTCTTCCTTGAAGTGAGGGGAAGATGTATATATTTTAAAAATATGTACAGCAATGTGTAAAGATATAACATGCTTTTAGCTATACAATTTGAATTGCCTTAGTTTAATGATAATATTTATATTCAATAGGTGTTGGGCACTTGGAATTTAGCAATATATAAGATACAGTTCAAACCCTGATAACTTCAAGAAATATTTTTTTTTTTGGTGTGTGTGCATGTGTGTACGCTTTTGTGCGTGAACGTGCGCTTTGATAGGCTGGCCGCTGGACATGAACTCAATACCACAATACAATGGGATTATGAGACAAAATAAAATGTACGCAATGCTGTGGAAACCAAGTGAGAGCATAGCACATTTACCTGTTGAAGGGGTCCAGGAGAAGATGACAAAAGAGTGACATTTGTTTTGATCATTATGGGATGAACCAGAATTTGCTAAGTGTAGTGTGGGTGTGTGTGTGTGTGTGTGTGTGTGTGTGTGTCTGCGTAAAAGAGGAAAAGTGGAAAACCTAGGCAGGGGTGTTTATAGAGGAACAGGCCCAGGAAGTGGAAGTTTCTAAGTTCAGGGAATGTATTTGCACAGGTACTAATGGCTTCAGGCACAGCTGGGTAGGGAGAATGTTTGGGAAGAGCATTTGTCCTGTTGATGGACTTTTAGCCCATAGGCTACTTTTCAAATTGGAGTACACATACAAATGACTCTAAAATGTGTTTCTCATGAAGATTCCAAGGTCCCATCCCCAGAAATTCTGATTTGGTGGATCTGGAGGCTTAGGAAGATTGACCAGCATGGCTCTTAGAAGCAGTTTGGGAACTACCCTTAGGCAGTTTTCCAAGCAGGTATTTTATAAATAACCCTGAGTGGAATTATTTTATAAAAAACATGCATCTTCTAAAGATTCCAGGCAAGGGTGGGGAGGATGAATTAGAGGAGGGGAGAAATTGGGAAGTATGAGACTTGGGAATCAGGGAGTCAGAGACAAGAAGAAAAATGAGGAAAGGACCACAAACCTTCAAGGGAGAGGGTTTGTAATTCACCATGTTTGTGTGGATCTGGCTCTTTTTTGGTGAACACCTTGAATATGAGAAGCTCACCCTTTGGTGTTTTGTAGCCATCAGTGCCAGCATGGAGCTGATGCTATAGGTACTTCTGAGTGACCAAGGGATGTGGCCTACCCACTGCGGCTTTTGGGGGCATATGAATTTTATTCCCATCTTGGTTTTGATGATGCCATCTTTCAGAAGACAGTTCCCCAGGTGTCCCTGACCTTGCCCCAGCCTAAATGTGAGCTGTTTTGGACTGTTCTGTGCAGATCTGGTGGATCTCTGTCTTTTTTTTTCCCCAAGAAAACTGCTGGACCAGGGTACTGATAGACCAGTTAGTTCTGAAGGAATGATAGATTCTAAACAGTCTCCTGATGTACAAGGTGGAGGATGAAGTAAGTATAAAAGAAATAATAAATCCAAAGGCTGAAATTCTGGTGATTGTTCACTAATGTATCCTCATTGTCTAGCTCCATGCCTGGCCCATGGGTATTCAAAGCCACTGAAGAGCTTATAACTGAATATACAAATAAGTGAATGAGCCTGGGATCAGGAGGTCCTGTAGCATGAAGAATATCCTCCCAGGAAACCAGCAGAAAGTCTGTCCCAAAGGCCTTGAGTGAGAGGTTTAATTCCAGCAGTGAGGCTCCCTGTGCCCCCAGCACAATGGAGCTGAAGCAGCTCCTGCTGGCCAGGTAGATGGAAAGCCAGAGAGGAGCCATTCATTCCTGACAGCTCCCTGCACACACACACCCTTCTGATGTTTGGAAGTGAATACTTGTATTTGAAGCTGGACATTCCTTAATTTATGGAGCTTCGTTGGATTGAGTTTCAGATGTTTCCTTGGATTTTGGAGTCTAACATTTGTTCTTTGGATTTAAAGGCAAAGTAATGAAGTTATAATCCAGGACCAAACTTTGTCTTTGGGAAAAAAAATATAGGCATAAGATCCCTAAGTAAGTGATGGAGACAGCAGGGCCCAGATGCTGACTCTTGGCCAAGCCAGCTCAGCTTCAGTACATGCATGAGCAGCCAGGGATACCTGTGTAAGATCTCAGCATCTACAGACCCCTGCTCACGCAGGAGGAGGGTAAAATCCCCAGCCTCTGCTCTGCATTCTCTATGGTGAATTCAGAAAAGGGATTAAGTAAGAGTTTCTTCCTCTTCTTCCTGCTCCTCAATTTAGACATCAATATGGTAAAACGATCATTTGAAATGAAAGCCCTTTAATGAATATTTAACTTTCTCTGTTTTGCCACAAACTATTTTAACATTCCTTGGAGTCTCTTACCCCCTCCTTATTTTAAGAACTTTCACATTTTAATGTCAAAACAACTCCAAGAAGTAGGATGAGTTTGCCCATAGAGCCTGGCTCTGGGAAGCTGAACTATTCTGCAGTTAGACTCCTGTGGTTTAGGGTCAGTTTTAATGCACTGTGTCTTGCATCAGCATGGGGTTTGGTTTTCCATTTCAGAGCGTATCTCCAGTTTCATATAGACTTAATGGTACTGATCTTTGGTACTACTTTGTTTTTCCTTTGCAAGTTATTTGTGTTCTTTTGGTTCCCGCTCGTTATCCTGGGATTTTTCTTGACCTATGTCATTCTCAATTTTGCTGTCTATAAAATGTGGATAATATTGCTACATTTCGAATCAACTTGATTTTAAGATTAAATCAAATTACTATATTAAAACATCTAACACAATATCTGGCACACTCAGTATAGTTTGTTCATTTCTACTTAACAGGGACACCAAGCCAAACATAGCAATTCATTTTTCTTTCATGAAGATAAAAATTTGTAAAGAGTTGTATTTTGTGGGCCCAAAGCTCATGCCACATTGTTTCATATTTAGTTGCAAAAATGTGTGTATGAACTTGTGACTCCCTTCTTCATCACACTGTGTTCCTTCTGGGCAAGATGGCATCTTAATTAAGAGCAGAAGGCCTAGTGGGTATTGTGGAGCCAGTGCCATATTCACATACAAGTGTTGTGTTAAATGTAAAAGTGCTGCAGATTGAATCCTGAGCTGTGGATTCCTTGGTAAGTTAACTCTCTGAGTTTTGATGTCCTCATTTGTAAAATAGAGATAATAATGCCTACCTCTCTAAGTTGTTCTGAGCACCTAAGAGGCAGTGAATAGCAATGCTGAGCCAGGCGCTTGGCTCTTAAGGATGTGCTAAATGAATTGCAGATTATTAAGGGAACAGTTGATAGCATATTTTAACCAGTATGAGCTTTTTGCTTCACTCCTTCACCACTTTATTTTAAGTGATATGAGAAATCTGTCAGAGCCCTGTCTAACAGCAGGAAACCCTTTCTTGTCAGGAAGAGAGATCTGAACCCTGAGCAACACTCTGAATATGTAGGATCTTCGGGGTCCTTGATGTTGACTAGGGAGGTATCTGCCTGCAGCCTCTGGCTCTCGGCTCAGCCACCTTCCAGACAGCAGTCTGGTTTTTGCAAACTTTTCTCGGGTTATACCACTCCACTGATTTAAATCTTTTAATGACATCCTGTTGTTCTTAGGATAGACAGCTCCTCAAAGCCTCACATTACCTGACCTTTTTTACCACCCCCCCCTCCCCCGCCCTCTCAAATTACTCTCAGTTCTCCTCTCCCTTCTTTAGCCACATGGCAATTCTTTCATGTAGCTGCCATGTTTGCATGTGTTTTTACTTCCCTCCACAATGCTGTATTCCTCCTCTGGCTGCTAACTGCTGTCATTCTTCAGATCTTAGCCTAAACCTTGCTTCCCAAGGAGGACTTTGCCATTGATCTGATATAGTCAAATTAATATTGTTTGCTCTCCTTGACATGAATAGCTTTCTCTGCAATGTTCTCTACAACTGCATTTTTATATTTGGTAATTTGAGATCTTGCATTTGTTGTGTGGTTATTTTATTACTATCTCCTGCGTTTTGCTGTAGGGTACATGAGGTAAAGGCCTCCTTTCCATTGTGCACATTAATATATTAAAGATTCATAAGCAGCTGCTTTTTTTTAAAATAGTATTGCCCTACAGTTACTGAATGGCTAAAAGAGTCCCATACCAGTAGTCAAAACACTGGCCCTTAAAAACTTAAGAATACTCCTTCTGCCACCCACCTGCCCAGCCGCTTATTGAAAGCCCTGAACCTGTTCACAATCCAGTGACAAAAGGTACTGTGTGTGGCACAGCACAGCTCTTCAGAATCCTGCCCCAACACTCTCTGATGCCCTCCCATGCCCGTGCCTTATTCATTCTGAACTATTTAACATATCACATGGTAAAAGCTGGATCAACACTTACTCTATGAAGTAGGTGGTCACTGAAAAGAGACAGGGAGACATTGGGCTGCAGCCCTGTTCCTGTCCTCCCAAGATCTAGGGAGCTTTGTCACCAGAGCCCTTCCTTCTGACCGTGTATGCCATCTCTATGATTCTGGAGTTTGAGGTCTGGGATTCAAACCAGAAAATGAGGCAACTGGAGGAAATAAGATGAGAAGACAACCAAACAAACCAAAAACAAAAATAACCATCTAACAAGTGCAAATTCTCTCTCCTCTAAACCTCTGAAATTTGCTGTATGATAAATGAGTTGACAGGAATAAGGAGAAATGTGAGATCTGTGCCTTCAAGCAGTGCCTTAAGCTGACATTTTTTCTTTCCCTGAATAAAACTGTTAAATGTTGAAGCAGCTTAACATGGTTCTTTCTCAGGAAACAGGGCATAATCAGAGCCATAGCTGTGCAGGGGGTGTGGAAGAAAAGGCAAAATGAAGTACGGTGTTGGGCTTATATTGGAAAAGTGTGCTAATTATGAAGGTGAAGACAAGAGAGCAGGTAAGGAATTCAGGTTACATCTCAAAGGAATCTCTGTTTCACAATTTCATGGGGCAAAGCACTTTTACCTGGGCCCTGCTGGTCTGCTGTGGCATTTGGAATTTTAGAGTGATAAGATTTGCTTAAAGGTAGAGGAGTGGCTGCCCCAGCTCTCAGGACTTTGCCTATGACTGATGACCCCAGGGAGAAGTGGGTGGAAGACATAGGGACATGGGAGAAGCTTTCTCAAGTCAAACAACAGAATCTACGAAGAGGAGTGTGCCACCAGGTTAAAGAGGATGTCAGTTGTATTTTCCCATTCATTATTTTAAGTGGAGACTAAAGGGTGAATGGTATACAACTCTTGCCCTTAAGGACAGTTTGATTTTGAAGAGAAAAGTGGGCAGAAATGATAATACCAAGTGGAATAGCAGAGTCAGGTGCTTAGGGAAGTTAGGAAGAAAGATGAATTTCTACAAGGGCAGGCAATGTAAATGTTTCCGTGGGAAGGTGCTGTTGGGGCTTAAAGGATTTGTACAAGTTGGACCTATGAAGAAGAGGCCATTTGTTATCAAGTGGTTAGCAGAGGAGTAGTCTGATCAGTTCAGGAGGAGAGGCGAGGGAATGTAGGGTTAGGGAGAAAGTTCTATGGCTTGGGAGCCACACTGGTTGGGAGAATTGCCTACTCACAGGCTCTGGAGCAGGAGATTTCCTGATAGGCCTTGGAGAAGGAGGCAGAGGAGTCTGATATCTAGATGAAAGTTAGGGAGGATAATAGCCCTGTTCATAAATCTGATATGTCAAAGAAAGAAAAACAAGGCAAAGAAGAAACACTGAATTTGATCTGGTTTTCACTGAGCTTAAGAAGTCAGCTTGAAGGATGAAGACATCAATGGAAAGTTAAAAAATTTAAAGCTGAGGGTGAAGGCCAGTTTGATGCCATTAGCACGACAAGACTGGACTCTCATTATTGGTAATGTGCCTACTACCTGCTTGGTATATGGGCCTTGATAATGGGTGAGTGACAGAAGAGACAAGTGAGAAAAAAAAAATCAAGAAATTCCAGGCTTGATGTGGTATTCAAGACTTCAGATTTTGGGGTGAAACTTTTGAAGGAGAACAGAAGACAGAGGCAATGGTGAGACTGCCTAAGGATGGATATTAGAGAAAAAGCGGGCAGTAAGGGGTACTGACAGCAATGTCAAAAGAAGTAGGCCTAGTGGTGGGCGCCAGCAGCTCCTGACTTTGCCCGCAGTGATCCAGCTGAGGTGGGAAGAGAGATGGGCCTGCTTCAGGAAAGGTGGGAAGGTGAACTTAATATCTAGGCAGTCTAGTCCTAGTTTACTGAGAACTCTCTGGCTTAGCACGGGAAGTTCCATGTCTAAGGAACACTTCCCCTGCTCCATCAATCCTAGGCACACTGCGACAGTTGGTTACCCTATAAATGGGAAATCTCACTGACAAGAACCCCTGCTATTAACCTCTTGCATAAGTAACTTTTCTTGCTTTCTTTTTTCTTTTTGGTACAGGAGTGCTTAGCCCCTGAGCCACATTCCCAGCCCTTTATAAATTTTTTAATTTTTGAGACAGGGTGCCGCAGCCTGGCTGGGCACAAATCACGAGCCACTGAAGCAGGAACAAACTTTATTTCTGAACTCTACCAGCACACTCCACACACGTTCCAGGGAAAAGTGCTGAACTGCCACACGGCCAGTCCAGGAACCCGCAGCAGGAATTACCTTCTCCAGAAATCCCCGCTCCTGCATTTCCCCAACCAATGGGAATTCCATGGGAATTCCCACGAGAACTCCAAAGTAGCGTGAGAACTCCAGCGTGAGAACTCCAAAGTAGCCGCGGAGGCAGATAGTAATGCCTCGCCTGTCAAGCAATACTATTGGCAAAATGCCAGGGGCCTTTAAGACTCGGCTGTGGCTCTCAGCAACAGGGTCTTGCTAAGTTCCTTAGGGCCTTGTTATATTGCTGGCTTTGAACTTGAGATCCTCCTGCCTCAGCCTCCCAAGCCACTGGGATTACTGCAGGCATGCACCACTACATTTGGCACTTTTCTTGTCAGAGGATCAAGACATTTCTGCTGAGGTAAATGTGTATAATAAAGAACTCTCATCCACAGGCTCCATAGCAGCCCTGCTGTGTGTCTAAAGGACCTGGACTTACTTGGATGCAGTTGCCTCCTGATGGGCCATGTTTATACCTGAAAGTAGCAAAATGGGCTCCACCTTTGACAAAAAATAGACGATCCATTCTGGCATGGAAGTTGGAGACTGTTAGCATGACAAGACTGGGCTCTCATTATTGGTAACGTGCCTACTACCTGCTTGGAATATGGGCCTTGATAATGGGTGAGGGACAGAAAAGACAAGTGAGAAAAAAAAATCAAGAAATTCCAGGCTTGATGTGTTATTGATAGGAAACTGGGAACTGATGGCCCTCCGTCCAACCAGATGTGTGCAAACCATTATGTTTCACTCAAGCTCTTGGGAACCCCCTGTCAAAACTATATACTAGGTATTCGATAGATGGTTCACATATGTTCAGCTCCAAACAAAACTATGCAGGAGAGTCAAGAGAAAAGACATAATGTACAGTTCTTGTTTTAGGGGAATCAGAACTCAGCGATGAGGTAGAGGTCAGTATCACTGAGACAATAAAAACAACGTCAAGAAAAATCTGAAAAAGGTCCACACGTGGGGCATAAAAGTCAATGAATTCAGAAGAGAGATATGACTTTTGCTGGGCATTAAGGAACAGAGAAGACATGGAGTCTTGGCAGAGTGACAGAGTTTGTGAGGGCTAGAGACTCAAATCACTCTATGATGGAGCCCAGCTTCACTTCTATCAGTTTAATCTTGCTTTTATCACTAAAGGCTTCTAACATGACGGATGAGGTGCTGGGCAGGAGAACAGAAGTTTCAATTTGCTTTCCTCCCCACAGTCCCTCGCTCCCTGAGTGATGATAGCACCTCTTAATTTGTTTCTCACTCAACTTCCAAACTCTCAATCCAGTTGTGTGGCATTGGGTGGATACTAGTGTCATAAGCTATTGTATTATATTAAAGATGATGAAAGCTGATGATGATTCTTTCTTTTTTTTTTTCTCCCCTGCATATGTTTGCTGAGGCAGAAGAGCTGGAATAATTTCTCTGAGAATTGTTTAATTTCCAATTACAGTCAGATAAGCTGGGATAGACTTTTGTCTTCATTCTGTCAGGATGATGATTTTGTTAAGTCAATTCTACTAACAAAACAAAAGCTCAGGGTTCCGCTTGACCTTGTTTGGCTAATGTTTCTGTGTGACCTAATATTCAAGGAGTGACCCTCTCAGCCTCTTCTGCTTAGACTTGAGTTGGATTCTTCAGGGGTTGAGTTTAATGGCCTGAGAGGTAAAAACTAAGCACCCTGAGCAACTCTCTGATTTCCTTTATGGGGCCCAGTTTGCAGCACTTTCTTGGGGGAAGCAAACCTTTTTAGAACATGTCACAATCACTGTGTATTTAAATTTTTGCAGAAAAAGGAGCAATGCAGTTGGATGTGTAGCTTAGTGCAGGAATGCTTGGAAACAGGGTCTGGATAGTTAAAGATGAGTGGCAGGAACCAGGTTGGGGGTGTTCAGGATGGTGAGGGTTATGCTGAATGTGGGGGGCAATGAGGTAGGGTGCCTTCCTCTGAAGGCAGTGGATGGGGTAAGCTGAGGGCTCTGAGTGTTTTGCATGTGGTGATGAAATGCCATCTATCCTTTGGGCTGTGTCTTTCACTGAACTTGCACAGCTGGGCAGATGGTCCAGTTCCTTCCTGTAGGTTGATGTCCCAACTCTGTGTTGATCTAGCACGACTGACATGGAGAAATATTAGAAATAAAGAACCTTGAGAAGTCTTGACTCAAGGGACTGCTTGAAAGTCACTGTGTCCAACTTCCCAGTTTTCAACATTGGGTCCTATTCATGCTCAGTACTTGCCACATAAAGTTTGTTGACTGAATGAATGACTGCATGGGTCTCAGCAAAAAGTTGTTTCTTGAGGGAAAGGGAATGAATAACAGACTTCCCCTTGTCTTGGCAGTCCTCATCATGGTACACCTCAAACATAAAAGCCCAATCCAGTCTTCCATTGCAGGGACTCATCTCCTCCTTCCCATCGCCCCCTCCCCAGCCTCCAGCAGGAAGAGTAACTTGCAAAATCTCAAAGCACGACAGAGTGGGTCTTTGTTCTCTCATCTTTACTAAGCTAGCAGGTCCAGTTAATGTGTCTCTGGGCACAAAGGACAGAGTCCTGACCCCTCTATTGCTGCCTGCCTCTGGGGAGAGACCCTAGAGTCCCACACTCTCTGTGTACTGTGGGAGTCGCCCTGCTGCTCCTTTATATTCCTGTCTAGAATTGCAGAGAAGAGACGTCAGGACTTGAAGACTTTCATAAGCTGACATGTTTAGGGTTATGTTATCACTTTCTGGAAAGTCTTGTGCTGCCCTTAGTGTTCATGAAAAATCATGTTCTCACCACGTCAGGGGGCCCCAGCCAAACATTTGGTAAATTTCTGCCTGAGTCTGTTTGGAGGGTTTTCATAGATGAAAGATGCATGCTTTACAGCCTCATGTCTGCTGGACTTGGGTGGTGAGTATTTGTTCAGCTTAACACACACAGACACACACACACACACACACACACACACACACACACATTCATGAATATACAGATGGTGGAAATGAAGACAAAAGTTCCTCACAGAGATATAGAAACACTACCAAAATGTGTACTTATGGAGAAATAATTGCAAAAAGTAAATAACAACTGTGAACAGTGGGGAGATCTCAGCATGATCAGGTCATTTCTGGTCCATCAGAGACCTTCCAAGTGATTCTGACTGTGTTTCATCATGTTCGCGATGGCAGGGGGATGGCCATGTGTATGTAGCTTGGCTCATATTTTGAGCTTTCACTCCTGATCCCCAGAGAAGGGAAAGCTCTGGGTCTAGCTCTGACTGGGCTCAGGCTAGACACTGATGACACTGATTTAGTGTCCAAATTTTACCAGGAGAGTCAGCACTATTTCAACAAATGCCAAACCAAACAAATACGCGATTTAGGGTTTCTAGATGTTCCCCTTCAGAAGGGCCTTCCTGGACACTTTTCAAACAGGTCTGATCCTATTGGCTTGAAGTTACCACACAGGTGATACTTTGGCCAAACCATGATATCCTTTGGAAAATTTATTTATTTATAATTTATTCACTTCTATTAGAACAAAACTGAAAATATGCCCAGTGCCCAAGGCATCTACGTAAGAGATAATCATAGCAATGAAAATGAATTCCTCCCTTTATCATCTCTGACTATAAAGGAAATGTCCTAGAACAATGCCTCTGAAGGTTGCCAGACCAAAGGATGAGTCTTGTCCATTGTTAAAAGAACATCCTCCCTGTCTGGATGTCTGTTTTTATTAGGAGCCATATATTTATCTTGCATGAACTTACGACCTAACAATAAACTACCTAGCTATCAGACCAATTTCCTACCCCACGCCTTTTACCTAGGCAGCCATGGATCCAGGTGCTTCTGCCGGTCACTAGTCCTGCTGCCTCCCCAGCTGTGAGCACCTGTATCAGGGCATTGTGGGTGCCTTTTTTTGGAGGGGGTGTGTACCAGGGATTGAACTCAGGGGCACTTGATAACTGAGCCCCATCCCCAGCCCTATTTTGTATTTTATTTTAGAGACAGGGTCTTACTGAGTTGTTTAACCCCTCACCATTGCTAAGGCTGGCTTTGAACTCGCGATCCTCCTGTCTTAGCCTCCTGAGCTGCTGGGATTATAGGTGTGCGCTGCTACCATGCCCGACCTATGTGGATGCTCTTTTAATTCCATTTTGAACACTTGTCTTTGGCTACTGAGTGAATGGTGAGGAACATAGAGAAAGTGCTTCTAGCTATCCCCAGCAGGGATGGTGCTGACCCCCTTCTCCTCTTTTTGTGACCTCAATGTGGCAAGCACGGTGGCTGTCCAGGATGACCTGAGCTGGTTTATTCCCTACCATCACCATACAAACCCATGCTGGACCCTAAAACTTGTGAGCTACAAAAATGCTTCACATTAATTTCCTTTTCACTTTCAAGCCAGTCTGTCCCCTTCAAGGTTGACTCAGGTTCAGGCTCTTGGTGTCTCCTGTTACAATCTTAGCGATCTGGAGAGATCGAGTGCTATTTGCTCTACCTGGAACAACCTGCCAGCTGTGACTGCTGTGTCATAGCTGGAGACTTCTTTCCCTTCAGATCTCAGTTTCTCCTAAAAAACTTTTTCTGACTGCAGGTGCCACACTGCAGTTTTCTGTCAGAGTAACATGCTCATTTCTTGAAGATCATTTATCACAATGACTGTACATTTATTTGTTTGCTGTCCTTTTCCCCAGAGAGTTAGCTCAGTGAGAACAAATATCAATACTTTAATGTTCATTGCTTTACATCTAGTATTTATCCTGTAGTAGATTATTGATAAATATATCATGTATGTATACACATACATATCTACATGTATATTTGGTGCTGGGGATTGAAACCAGGGTACTCTACCAGTGAGCCAATCCTCAGTCCTTATTATTTCATATTTTGAGATAGGCCTCACTAAGTTGCTGAGGCTGACCTCAAACTTGTGATCCTTCTGCCTCAGCGTCCTAAGTTGCTGTGATTATAGGCTTCACCACACTCACCAATAAATACACCTTATTAAATGAATGAATAAGGCTATTTCCTGACCCTCAAAATGACTGGAGCCCTGCATTATTATTATTTTTTTCCCCAGAAAAGATCAGAAAACAACCTTGCCTTTCTTGCCCTTGTCATCCTAGGAGAGTGGAAAGGAGAGTTAGCAAAAGAGGGAACAGCAGGATACTTTCAGAAAGACTTTCATTATTATTTTTTTTAAAGAGAGAGTGAGAGAGGAGAGAGAGAGAGAGAGAGAGAGAGAGAGAGAGAGAGAGAGAGAGAGAGAATTTTTAATATTTATTTTTTAGTTCTCGGTGGACACAACATCTTTGTTGGTATGTGGTGCTGAGGATCAAACCCAGGCCGCACGCATGCCAGGTGAGCGCGCTACCGCTTGAGCCACATCCCCAGCCCCGACTTTCATTATTGTCCAAGAAAAATATTAGTAGGCCAAGCTAACACCTCTGGGCTGAGCCCAGACATGCGTGGCCCTGCCAGCCACCATGCCAACACTTCCCATTCTGCCTGGCCTGGCAGCCTGTGTCAGAGCCCCTGTTTTCCAGAAGGGTGAACTATTAGAGTTGACTGTAGAATTATTGGCACATCATTTACCCTCTGGCACCCTCTCAGCAAGGATTAATCATCCCCATGAGACTTGTTTATGTATTTGATTGATTTTGATAATTCTCAGTGCCTCTGCAGGGGCAGGCCCTTTGCATCAAGCTCTTGGAAGGCCAGGGTACCTGCTACCCGAGTTGCTCTCAGTAATGCTAATGTGTCCTTCCAATTCTATTCCACCTAATCTAATCTTTACTGAACTCCTACAATGTAGGTACGTGTGGTTACAGAAACTCTTCATTAAGCCATTTGAGGGACTTCCTTCATTAGGTGACATTGTCTTGGCTGTTTTCTTTGGAAATCTGTAATTGTTGCTGCATTCATCTCTAGGTCCCTATAGGTTCTTGGTGGGGTTGGGGAGGAGTGGTGCCAAGGAAGGCCACCTGTTTTAGCCCCTTTCTTCCTCATTTCTCCCTCACTTCTTGTCTCTGGTTCTGGTTGCTTCCTTTCTTCCCTCTGCTTTGTTTGTAAGAACAAAGGGGAATCAGCTAAGGGGAATCAGTGCCCTTAGCTCTTAATCTGGACAGTTGGTAGGATCTGATCAGAGTCAGATGTTACTTCAAAACCTTACACAGTATTTATTTTACTATAATTCCTTTCAAGCAATTCTTGTTATAAATGCAGTGTGATTGCCTTAACTGAGCACCTATCATTGGCCACGTATTCTGAGCCTGGTTTTTGAAATGATTCATAACACATAAAAAACTAGATGCTTCAAAAATTAAGCATAAAGCAAACCAAGATATCATGTTTCCACTTAGTATATACTTCTGTGTACACACACGAATAATCTACAGGGGCTTCTGTCAGATACTGAGAGTGAGCTCAAATTCACATGCCCACATGACTCAGCTATAAATGCACATATAAAGTTAGTTGTGGCACTATGGCATGTTCGAATGAGCATGCCCAGTCTAAGGAGGTCAGTGGCTGTACATCATCCAAGAAAACATAGAAATCCAGATTTCTCATGTGACATTTGCCAAGATTTAGAACATGCCATTAGCCAAAGGCAGGGCAATGTGTGTCGGGGGGAGATCCAACCTAGGTCTGAATACAGCTCATAGTTACCAACTCAGAAGACATGGTTTGCACCAGAAATGCCAACTTATTTATGAAAATCTTAGCTCAATTGGAACTGTGGGGCTAATTTTATGAGCTTTCAGGCACTGTGGTGCTGATGCCTTGTGGTCCTTGGCTACCATGTTACTGTTTATTCTCTGATGGTCTATTATTCTCTGGAATATTCACCTGATTTGCTGCTTTGCTTGTGGTGGGGACCTCACAAGATGCCTCTGCAAAGTACTGAGAGTCCTGTTGTGCTTTAAACATCCTTGGGTTTCTCTGGCTTGTATTTCTCTTCTTTTCTCTCTGCCTTTATGTAAATCCTGCCTTTGCTGGAATTCTGCTCTATACTCTCTTTTTCTATTTCATATCTCATCTCATCTGCTCTTCTACCCTCTAGACTGGTTAGTTATTCATAAAATCTGTCTATTCTCCTTCTCAGGAACACTAGATGACATTTTTCAGCCTCCCCTGCAGTTAGGGGTGACCATGTAACCACCCAGTGGAGTTTGTAAAGACTGATCTGAACCATCTCCCACATGGGGCTTCCCTACCTCACCTCTCTATAGCCAGTGGCTTGATGCTGGTAACCACAGCAACCTTAAAAGCCAAGTGTTGAACATGTCAGAGCCACAAAAATGCAAGAACCTTGGATCCTTATATTAATACTTGGGAAGAACTTTCTGTTGCTCAGAACATCCTGTTTTGTACATTACATGTGTGAGAAATTAAACTGATACAGCACTGGGGCCATTGTCTGTTTTGGTATGTGTTAGTGGGCTGCTAGATGTCTGCTAGATTGGAAGTAACATAAAACCAGGGAGACTACTCTATTTGTCTTTTCCCAGCTGTGTTCTTAGAACTTGGCATGGATGTATATACACTATAGGTGATCAGTAAATGTTTCTGGAAAAAAAAATGAATGAAAGCTTGTCTTCACAGAATTTTGGTAGGAACTTAGCCATCCAAGAACTCCTATTATAACAAATAAAGATACGTAACCTTACAGAGAGGAAGTGGCTGTCAAAGGCTAAAAATGTAGTTGATTTTAGAATAGGGATCAGCAAGCAGGATTTCAGTGTGTTGTCTTTCAGCAGCCCATGATTCTCTCTATGACAACCATATTTATATCAGCAACTGCTATGGAAAGAAAAGGACAGTTCCATGCCTCTTATTCTAACCTATTAATTTCAGCTAAAATAAGTTGCATAGTGACACAGTTCACATGTGAAACATGGTGTGAGTGGACATATGCTTTGCTGGAGCTGAAGCACCTCTGTAAATCATTTAGTAAGAAAGACATACAACTTCTATTTGATCAGCATCTTATGAAGTTAGAGAAGGCATTCTGAAAGAGGTGAACTTGAACAGGATTTGGCCTGGAGGATCCAGTCTTGGAATACAATGTTGGGTACAGAAGTTCAGAGTTGGTAAAGGCTGCTGTTACTGGGGAATCAGAAGAGGCTGGGGAACAGATGGAGCAAAGCTGAACAGGCTATTGGGAGGTGGACAGAAGAAAGGGAAAATGGATAAAAAAGATTCAGATTATATTTGAATTGAAGTATAATATAAATAAATATAGCCTCAATGTTTTTAAACATTTATGTGGAACACTTTTCCCCACATGTACTCAGTGGAATGGACAAACTCTGTTCCACAAAGACCTTTCCAAAACTCAGCTCCACAACTCAGCTCCACAATGGAATGGCTGATAGAGACCCTTCTGGAGGTTGTTGCTATTTGCTTGTGGTTTTATAAAATTACAATTCTGTACTCTGTCTTTAACTGACAGATAACATTGCACATTATTATCATGTAGCTGTTTTTTTTTTTTTTAAAGGAGATACCTCCTACAAAGTCCTGGTGGTGACATTAACCCTCACTGTGGCATTGATAGTACTTGGCATACAATCTGTTTGGAGGGAAGGTCCAGGCTCTCCCTGAGCCAGATTTGGATGAGTTGGGACTTCACTGAATAAACACATTGCCAAGTTCCCCCAGAAAATAACATCGATGTAAGAATTCAAAAAAAATATTTTTCCCCAATGGTGCTTTGTACTAGTAACTTATTCTTTTGAAGTATAGTGACTCATTTTTGATCAGTGGTTGTTAGAGGAGTAACAGAATAAAAGGAAGCGTGGTTCTGAGCCTCATATATGAAGGATATATCTTCTCTAGTCCATCTATTTTCAAACTTGGTCACTGAGGCCCAGATCATGCTGATTCTAATGGATTGGCAGTTTTGTCCCCTTATTGTAAAGCAAACCCCTATGTCACTTGACAGCGCTTGACCCAAATCAAAGGCCATGCTCCCAGGAATCTCCAGATGCCTACCCAGGACAGCACAGGTGGGGGTGCCTGGGACTGGTGCCATTCACACAATTATTTTAGTTCTTAGGATGAATGAAATTTTGAGCTCAGCTCTGGCCCCTGAGAGTCTATGTGACTAAGTTAAGGGAACCATATTGAGTTCCCTTTCTAGGAAACTCACAATTCACACAAGGCTCAATGTTTCAAAAAGGCAGTTTGCCAGATCCTCAGAATATGTAGGACTTTCCTATGCAGAGCACCTGAAAAGGTAAACATGGCCAAACCTGGGGAGAGAAGTAGAAAAAGAGAAGCGGGTCTCTATGCTGTGGAAATAACTTGCAGTGGCTGACTTCTCTGTGCTTATGTGTATCCTGTTGCATGTCCAGAAGGGAAGTGGCCTTTCCTGTGAATGTTTGTCCTGACAGGCTCTTTTGGAGGATGAGGTGGGATAGTGAAGGAGAGAGGGAGAGAGAGGAGTGAAGGATAGGATCTCAGAAGTCAAATTTTAAAGAAAAAAAAATTCACATTGCAAATTGCATAGAAAGCTAACAAATCATAGAATAAAAGGGGAAACCCCTCATGTCCGAGTTGTGTCATCATGGTATTGAGCAAAGCTGTATCTCTGCAATCTTGAGGAGGTATGCAAGAAGTTCTTCTAAGTATGGGGCAAAAGCTGGGTTTCCTTGTACCTTTTTGAGTTTCCCCATAATTTTTCCACACACACCCCTCTCTCTCCATCCAACATAAGCTGCAGCTCTACACGACCGGGAAATGACCTTTCCATACTTTTTAGATATGCACATCATTTTGCAATTACAGATTCAATAGATATTATCTGCATCAAGTGTCTTCAGCCTTTGTACAAAGTGTATTCTTTTGAACAAGTTATGTGACACAAATACAGGTAGCCATCTAAAATTATTTTCACCTAATTTACTTTCAAAGATGGATTCTTTTTAAAGAATTTAAAAAAAGAAAAAAAGAAAGAAGAGAAAAGAAAAGAAAAAGTCCATTTTCTCACTCTTATCTCCTGTTCAGACTTTCCAGTGCAACTTGCATTTGGGCACAGAAGGAGGTTGAACCCAAAGAGGGGGAAAACAAAACAAAACAAAACAAAAGGTTTGTGAGACTTATGAGCAGATGGAAGAGGGTATTATTTTTAATTAGGGGCTTATTTAGAATGGAAATCTGTATGTAATCTGAAGCGCTGCATGCCCTGTGGTGGACACTCAAGCAGGGAACAATGAGAACCTCTGTTGGAACTTTATCTGAACTGAAACTCTGTTTTCCATACCTCAGTTGTCCAGGTAACCATGTTGTCCAATAGGGTGACTTAACCGTAAGGGAGTTCTCAGGTGGAGGGCAGGGAGACTGTAGGATGGGGATGGGGAGAGAGAATGTGTGAGAGAATGCATCGCTGTTGCAAACTGAGATGGCTTCGTCCCCTCTGTGAAATACTTGTTTCCAAGTCTGGAGTAAGTTCCCAGAATTCTCTCTGTGTCTTCTGCCAGGATAGGAGAGTCTTTCCCTTGTGTACTTTCCTAGTCCTTGGTCATCTTAGCTCCTGTCAAACATTTATACTCAAAAATTGGCTCTCCTTCTCCCCTCCCTTTCTGTTCCCCTCATGGGAATAAGTTGCACGTGGTAGTCATGTCATAAAGCATAGACACATCTTTTTTTCCATCTTAGAGGTCACATAACTTTCTTGACCTACTTTTCATACAAAAAACACTAGAGCCAAAACATATTTTGTCTCATCAGATAGGGGCTTTGCATGCCCACTCCTGACTCTTTTCTGTATATTGATATCTCTTAGCAGAGGCACTTCCATTACAGACTGTTGTCCTGGGGCTGGAGATAAAATACCTGACATTTAGTAATAATAGATGAGCAAAGTCTAACAGAGAACAACTCAATAGTTCAGAGATTTGTTTGAGGGTGATCAACATATAATTGTGATTTGCTCAAATCTAATCTGCTTGTATTCTCTCCTCTTCTTTTGAAATATACAAATTCTTTCTAAATAATATGAGATGTAGGAAAAGAGAATGAGAAGAAATCCATCAGGGCACAAACAGACCTTGGGAAAGGTTAAAAATATACAAACTCTGGGATGTGGGTGCTAGTTTATTAAATAATTTTCTTCAAAGGAACTTATGGTAACAATTTTACCTGAAGCTGATCTAACTCTATATCAAAGGTCTTAGAAGAAATTCAGTGTGAGTTCTGGGAAAGAGGGGTTGCTCCTGTCTTGGGAAAGGAGGTGGATCAGAAGACAGCCTTGGATAAAGCATAGGAACAATATTTGAGATGTCAGGGAGAAAGGCAGAGGGGTGCAACTTGTAGAAAATCCAAGTCTCCATGTGCTTTGAAAAATGAATTATGAAAAAATTTTAAAGTATTATCAGTGAACTGGGGCCTATTAACTCACAATAGGTAGAATTAAGTATAGAAAATACATTTATCCTTTAATAAATCTTTCTACTTATGAAATTTTGAAAATTTTCACACTATTTCTGTCTTTGCACAACTCAGCCACAGCTGCCATTCCTTGTGATATATAAGAAAAGTAGGTCTGATACAGGTATTCCAGATGTGAAATTCCAATTGTGTTGGTATTTCAACCAAAGGTGTCTGATCTCTGTAGATAAAATTCCTGACATTTGTCAATAATGGATGAGCTAAGTCTAACGGAGAACAACTCAGTGATTCAGAGGGTTGGTTGAGGATGATCAACATGCAATTGTACTTTGCGTGGAGGCCCCACCTTAAAACCCAGTTTTCTATGAGGCCTTGATCAGAAAGCACTGCTTCAAAGATGGAGAGAATCTGTGGTAAGCCCTGGATTCCCTGTGGTGTTTCTAGTAATTATAGAACACCCTGTGGTGTTTAATAATCATAATAAAAATTAAAATGATCTAATTTCTTGGACTCTACTTTGTATATATTATATCTTAATTTTTCACAATTCCTACAAGATAGTTGGTATCATTGTCATTAATGTATAAAGAAACAGAAATTTAAAAAATATAAATTCTGCCTCTAAAGCCTTTTCCTGATTTGAGGCCACTGTACAGCAACAATAACAACCAAAGCTGATGGTTGTTGAAGATACACACACACACACACACACACACACACACACACACTCACCCCATCTACTCTGGATCTTAGATTTAACAGGCATCTTCACATCATGATGACTGCGACTATGTGACCATGGTGCATGTTGTCATTCCTAGTGCACTTGCGACCCATGCCTTATGCAGAATGATAACATCTGAACTTGGGCTGGGAGGTTGTGCTTTGCATGAAGCAACTGGGGAATGCAGAAAACCTGGGGAGTTGACTGAACTGGAAAGGAAAACAATGCATAGTACTAAAGCAGCGGAAAAAGAACAACAACAAAAGTTCTGGCAAGGACAGGGAGAAAAAAGGATCTGTTGATGGGAATGAAATCAGTACACCCACATGAAAATCAGTATGAAAATTACTCAAAATATTTAAAATGTCTCTTTGGATTTTTCACAAAACTTTCTGAATTATTTACCAAAGTATGATAAAACTCTATTTGTACCCCAAAACAACAAAACAAACCCATTCTGAAAAAGCAGAGTTTGTCAGGAGAGGCATCATAGGTATTTTATTTTCCCTGTGGGATAGTTCCTGGGAATACTTAGGTTTTACATACATCACTGTGTTCAAATTCTCCAAAGTAGCAAAGATCCATTCCCTGCTCAAATACAGATAGCCTGGAGTAACTTGTCTGTGTATTTATAAGAAGCTTGAATTTAGTCTGTGACTAAAAACTGGGGAATAGGGATGTTTCTTCATCTGTCTCCATTTTGGCAAGATTAGGTCCCTTTTCAAAGACCAGGTGTAGCTATAATAAATTTTTTTTTGTAAATTAAGTAGCTCATCTTTCCAAAGTTCTTAGATGATTGTGTATCTTTCACCTTCCACTAACCTCTTTCATGTGCCTGAAGACAGTAAATAAGATCTTCTTTCAAACTTTCACTTGCATTTATATGTCTTCCTCCTAAAGCAAAGGCAGAAGCCTTTATAGTATGTTCTAGAAGACAAGACAATAAAACAAATGGAACAGATCCCATTGGGAGAGAGAATTTACCAACTGGATTAGTGATTTTCACATGGAGGACTTAGGTCAGAGCTGAGAAGTGTTAAACTGCAGTGTGGGGGGCTCCATGCTCCTGTGGGAAATCCCAAGAGTTATATTTGGAATGAATGAGTCAGCGAGAGTGCTTTTCCGGTGCTGGGGATCCTGACTCTTCAGGAAGTCTGTCATCCGCAGGCACATTCCAAAGCATCAGTCTGAGATTGAGGCCTGAGTGGCCTCTTCCCTAAGTCTTCATGTCACATAAGCTTAAAATAAGCTAAGGAAACAGGTTACAAACTATGTGAAAAATGCTCTGAAGAAAGTATTTGCATGTTTAGCTCACTCCTTCAAAGGGAGCGGGTCTTTGCCTTGGCTTCAGGCCCTTCTGCATTCCTATGTTTGGGGATCTCTGGCATGATCATCAGAGGACGGATCACTGGAAGTTATCCTATTAGTGGGGGGTTCTGTGTTCATTTACATTCATTTTGTGGTCTTTCAAAGCAGTGGACAGCATTGCCTTTTTTTCGTGTGTGTGTGTGTGTGTGTGTGTGTGTGTGTGTGTATGTGTGTGTGTGTGTGTGTAGCTGGGGATTGAACACAGGGACTTCTAAGTGCAAGGCAAGCACTCTACCAACTGAGCTATATCCCCAGCCCTACAGTTTGGATCTTGCATCTCTTCCTTTTTAGTGACTTCACATGAGGTACATTCAAGAACATTCTTTTGGGCTAGAATTTGTTTTCAGCCGTCACTCTTCAGACTCAAAGTGATTGGGAATAGCATCTTCTCATCTCCACCGTGGTCCAGTTGACCAGTGTTAATTTGTGCTGTATTCTAAGTTGTAAAATCTGGTGAGGCATGAATAGGTGGCACCCAGATCAATTTTGACTTTCCTTTCTTTTGTTTTTTGATTTTATTATCCTGTGGTTAATGATTGATATTGTTGGACCAAGATATAAAAAGCCACCATTAGTATTCCTTCCCAAAACAATTATGTAAAGGACCAAAAGTCAACTAAAAGGGACATTAGATCAATTGCATTTAGGAAAAAATGACTAAAGCTCTGTGTGCTGGGTTTGAGGGTGTAAAATTGAATAAGCTGTGGCCCCACTCTCATAAGAACCATAGTCCATGTGAGGAGACGCAGTGGGTTGAGACACATAAATAAACAATCCACCCTAGCACAGAGGAATAAACCACAAAATATAGAAACAGAGATTGATTGTGCTGAGAGGAAGAAGACTCTGGGGAAGAACAAAAGGTGACAAAGATGTTGAATTTTTAAGTATAAATGAGATCCTGGCAGGCATAATGTGGTGAAGGACATCCAGGCAGTGGGAAGAACAAGCACAGAAGCTCATAGGTGTGCAGGATCCCTTCAAGGTGCCAGTCTTCAGAGGTAGCGGATAGCCTGAGGAGGTGGGGGATCCACAGAGGTGAAATGTGAAAGTCAGCGAGGATGAGATGGTGGCAGGATTCCTAGGCCTGGCCTTACAATCAGAGCTTTGTATTCTAGGCAGTTGGGTGGTCCTTGTGGACCTTGAAATGGGAAAATCACGTGACTATCATTGAGATTTCTATCCTTGACTTGTGAGGTAGAAAATCCTGGAGGCACTTTGGCTCTTACCATGCCATACTAAATCTGAAGGGGATATGAAAACTTTAGCACAATAAAATTTAAAAGTGGGCTTTCTCATAGGATTCATATTTAATTTTATTTTTAAAGAAATATAAGCTAATTACTTTTCCTTTGCTCATATCAATACACTGATTAAAATTAACATTAATAATATTCAGATGATAGAGGTAAGAGAGAACATTTTCTCCCATTTGTTCCTTCCAATTCTTTTTTTTTTTCTTTAAATCAGGGATTGAACTCAGGGATTGCATTCAACCATCTCCAGCCCTATTTTGTACTTTATTTAGAGACAGGGTCTCACTGAGTTTCTTGGCACCTTGCTTTTGCTGAGGCTGGCTTTGAACTCTCAATCCTCCTGCCTCAGCCTCCCAAGCCACTGGGATTGCAGGTGTATGCCTCCATGCCCATCTTCAGTGTAGTTTTAATTTACATTTCTCTAATTTCTAGTCATGTTGAACCTTTTTTTTATGTATTTGTTGACCAATTATATTTCTTCTTCTGTGAAGTGTCTGTTCAGTCCTTTGCCAATGTATTGATTAGGTTATTTGTTTTTTTGTATTATGTTTTTTGAGATGTTCTATCTAAGGTGCAGGTGGCAAAGAATTTCTCCCATTCTGTAGGCTCTCTCTTCACGTTCTTGGTTTTTTTCTTTTTTTTTTTCTGTAAAGAATCATTTTAGTTTGATAACAGCCATTTATTGATTCTTGACTTGACTTCTTGCACTTTATGAGTGTTGTTAAGGAGTTTAGTTCCTAAGCTGACATGATGGAGAGTTGGGCCTAATTTCATTTCTAGTAAGCTCAGGGTTTCTGACCTAATGCCTAGGTCCTTAATTAACTTTGAGTTTACTTTCCTGTAAGGTAAAAAATAGGGTCTAATTTCATTTTATTACATATAGATTTTTTGGGTTTCCTAGCACCATTTGTTATGTATGTTTTTGGTATCTTTGTCAAGTGTGAGATAACTATGTTTATGTGGGTTTGTCTCAATGTCTCAATGTTTTCTATTCTGTACCATTGGTCTTCATGTTTGTTTTGGTGTTAATACCATGCTGTTTTGTTACTGCAGCTCTGTAGTATAATTTGAAATCTGGTAGTGTGATGCCTCTTGCTTCACTTTTGTCACTGAGGATTGCTTTGGCTATTCTGGGTCTCTTATTTTTCCAAATGAATTTTATTTTATAACAGTGTTTTCTATTTCTTTGAAGAACATCACTAGAACCTTACTAGGAATTGCATTAAATTTGTATAGCACTTTTGGTAGTATGGCCATTTTGACAGTATTAATTATGCCTACTGGATTAGATTTGGATAACAAAGAATTCCTATATTCATCTTATGACCTTGATATATCTGATCGACACAAATCTCTTGCTAGTTTTGAGTTTTCATAATGATACAGACAATTCTGTTATGTTAGAAAAATGTAAATCTCTCAAATGTCTTTCTCATATTGTTTGTCTTGTGAGCAAGATCTGTACTTGGGGAGAGGTAAAGAGGAGGAAGATGGAGAAAGGGAGTGAGGTTTGGTAATTGCTCCTGAAATAGTGGAGGACAGATTTGACATCACAGATTTTGAAGGATACTAGTGGAGAATATATTTAGTGTGCCTGTTCAATGACTCAAATATTCAACTTGATTTTGATACTAACTTTCTTTTGTGACACACACTGCTCCTCTGTTTGCGAATTTCATGGTGTTTTTGCTATTAATAGTCTCTATGCTTATTTTATTCTGTTCTGTGTACATTCCAGCCAGCTAGTGGAAAATACTTATGGGAAGATATAATAGCAGTGAATATATTCAATGCTTCTCACATGACTAATAAGTGAATGTCCTGTTTTGAGTGGGATTTTGATTTTTGCCAAGAGTTTTAGCCAAGAGTTTTTCTTCCCTTTCCAGCCTTGTTTGGCTTCAGAAAAGACTTGTTTGGCTTTAAGAGATGACTTCTTTGGAATACACATTAAATTAAGTATATAGGTTTGTCAGATTGTAAATGAATGAGTTTTTGTTGGATGTGTAAAGTTAGATTTTCTTTTTCTGCATTTCATTATTATTATTTTTCACTATTTTATTTTCCACCTCAGCCTCAATTCTGCTCCAGTTTCTGGCATTCCATTGCCCAGTCATATGCACTCTGGGAAGGAAGTTTGGTTTTTCCTTAAACAAATATCATAAATGGTTGAGGCAATATTTGTGGATAAGAATCACAGTTATAAAGAATCAAATTTTAAAAGGTTAGATAATTGCTTGGAAAGGAATGAGTGAAAGACTGAATTGATCACATTTAGGAGACCTGCCGCAGAAAGGATTCTTTTCTTGATTGTTTCCTTTGCTGTGAAGAAACTTTTTAGTTTGGTACCATTCTATTCATTGATTCTTGATTTTATGTCTTGTACTTTTGTTGAGAGCCACAGCCGAAGGGGCCCCAGCAAACTTCCAGCTGCCAGCTGATGATTGGCTCACAGTGGTCCCAGCAAACTTCCAGCTGCCGGCTGATTGGCTCCTCTGCGGTGATGCTCCCCGCCCTTTCAGACCACGGAGCTGCTCATTGGAGGACTTTTTTGGCTCCGCCCACACAACCCAGCCAATCAGCTTCAAGAGCAGGAGGAGTGGGGGGGTTGAGAGGCTTGTGGGAAGTCGGTGGTGGCAGTTGGGCTCTGAGGGAATTGTGTTCTAAAAATAAAGTTCGTTTCTGCTTGATAAGTGGCTTGTGAATTGTGCCCAGCCAGACTGCTGCATTTGGTGGCCCGTATGGGGAACGACTGAGGGTAAGTGATAAGGTAAACTGCTCGCCCCTGAGGGCAGGGCGAGAGGATGGGTAGCCGTTTTAAGATTCTTCTTTTGTTTTGTTTCGCTTTTGTTTTAAGTTGCCTGTCCCTGGAGATGTGTAAGATGGAAGAAAAACCACTCACATCTGAGGAAAAACTATTTGCATCTGAGGAACAGATAGGGAGAAAGGATGGATGAACATTTCAGGAGGATAGAAAGGCTATTATAATGATTTTTTTGTTGTTCCACTTTTGTTTCATTCTGTTTCAGTTTTGTTTGGTGTCATCTTGTTGGGTTGTATTATAGTAGAAATATGGGATCAGAAATTAGTAAAAAACAAACCGAAAGAGTGTTAAGTAAATTGTTAGAGGAAGGAGGCATCCCAGTAAAATCGAGAACAGTCAGGGCATAAGTTGATACAATACAAAAATGAATGAAGCCCATGGCTTTTTAAGGAGGAATTGTTAAATATATCACAATGGAACCATCATGGTGAAGATTTAAAAAGAATAGAAAAGAAAAGCCCAGGGACTCTGCCAGTTGGCACATTGCCATTGTGGACGTTCGTATCTTGTTTGCTTAGTCCAAAGCCTTCAGTTCAGACAATGGTAGAGGAAGGAGATGACATATTGATTCAAGTAAAAGAGAAGGTCTCTCAAGTTAGTCAGACAGGGGAAAAGATTCAAGTAAAAGAGAAGGTCTCTCAAGTTAGTCAGAGGAAAAAATTCAAGTAAAAGAGAAGGTCTCTCTAGCTAGTCAGACAGAGGAAGAAAGTTTAGAGCAGAAAAAATCATCAGGGGAAAATTTATGACAGGAGCCTGCTACTAACACTTTTCTATCACCAGAGGGCGTAAGTGTCCAACAACAGCGCCACCTCCATATGCTGGGAGGCCCCCCAACCCCCATAGTTGATAGATGGGATCCTGAGACAGGACCTCAAATATTAACATGCCCTGTATTTGAGCAGGCAGGAGGGCAGCGAATTCACCATGCTTTAGATTTCAAAACAGTGAAGCAGCTAAAAGAGGCTGTAACAACCTATGGTCCTTAAGCACCCTTCACTGTAAGCATGGCCTTGTACTTTAGGATTCTTATTGAGGAAGTCCATTGTGAGTTGAGTTTTATGCAGGGTGATAGATAGGAATTAAATTTCATTCTACTACATATGGATTTCCAGTTTCCCAACACCATTTGTTGAAGAGGCTATCTTTTCTCCAATGTATGCTTGTGGCGCCTTGTTTAGTATGAGATAACTGTATTTATGGCATAACTTTCCTTATGTTCACATATGCATACACAGTCAGTGAAACTCCACATTATATACAGTTGCAAGAATGGGATCCTAGTTAGAATAAGATGTACTCTACATATGTATAATATATCAAAATACATTCTACTGTCATGTATATCTAAAAAAAAAAATTAAGAAGAAAGGGTCATTTTCCATAAGGAATGGCTACCTCTTGGGCAGATTTCCTGATTACTGGCCTGGTACAGTGTTCTGTTTATTACACCATGTGGGTGTTGAATATTTGTTTCATTTGGAAACCAAAAATGATGTTCAGAGACATGAGTGAGATTAACAGTATAATAGTACATTATATTTACACTTCCCCATGTATTTTCAGAGAAATTTTATATTTATCTTTACTGTTTGAGCTATTTGGTGAAGTGAAAATAACACTGGACTAAGAACCAAATGATATGCTAATGCTGTTAGCACACACTTCTCCCTAGAGAGCTGGAAGAAGCCAAAGAGATAAAATAAGTGACAGTCCTCACAGATTTATCAAGCTAAGAACTATGCGTGGGTCCCTTGAAATCTCTGAGCATCCTCAATGAAATAAAGGGTGAAGATAGTAAGAGGATAATCTTACCCTTCTTACTCTAATATTCTGTTATTTTTATAAACTTTGGTAGGTAAGGAGAGTCCAACGGTTAAAAACACTCCTGTTTTGCTAAGAAGTAGAGCGAAAAGGTAAAGTAAGTAGCCTGAATGAGGGTGAGCAATCCAGCGCATTACAGCAGAGCTGGATCTGCCTCCCTTGTGTGTCAGAGGCTGAAGGGCCAATTGTGACCCAGAAGGAACTCCCTGTGGCCTCCAGGCATGGGCATTTGTTCAGTGGGTGCAAATGACCTTAGATCATAGAAGAGTAAGTTCAGATGCATCCAACAAGACCTCTGATTGGATCTCTAAGAAAAGTTCCTAAAGTTGCTTCTGTGGATGAAAGGAGGGTCTCAGCTGCTTATATCTGTGAAGAGCACACATCCAGGGTCAAGACAGAAGAAGGGCTTTTAAGAGAAGAAAGGACCTGTCAATCATCCAGGAAACGGGGCTATGAAGTTTAGGTTTTATATTTTCAATCCATTCTATTTCCCTTTAAAACCAGTGATTCTTTTTTTGAGCCATGATCTGCTTATAGAATTTGATGATGTCTAATATTATTATTTCACAAAAATTCACTCTGAACCATTGCATATTTCTGTAAATAATTTCAGTGGACTAAAATATCCCCTGAAAATCATACACTGACCTTCTAAGTCATTGTTTATGAAAATTTGGCATTCATAAGAATAAATCTGGACTCTATTTTCAGAAATTCCAGTTCATTATATGTTAAAGATTGCTCCCAGAATTCTGAATTTTTAACAAGCACCCACAAGAATTTCAGACTTAAGTGAGCTGGGTTAAACAGTGAAAACCTTGTCATTGATATTTCTGGCTCCCATCTAGGAGACACTGTCTCAGACTTCCTTAGATCTCCAGTGTTTCTGAGAACCTTCCCCAAATTAAAATAATCTTTCTCAGTTTCAATCTAAAAAGGAAACCAAGTCTTCAATCAAATGAATTAGCCCAATTAGAACAGAATACAAACAAAAACTAAGGAAGAGTTTGTTCTGATTGAGTGAGTTTGGCTGTGTTCCTAGCCTGGCTTCCCCAGTTGATTATTCAATTTCTAAGTCACCAGGTGACAAGATGCCTAGCTTCATACAAGTGTGGGCAATCACCAGCTGCTTTCTATAGTAGAACTTCCATATAAGAGTGGGCTAGACTTGGTGAGACCATTTCTCATTTATTCTGAAGCAGTATAATCAAAAGAATAATTGCAAATGGAGCTTAATACAAATGGAAGTTGAGACCAGAGGCAACAAACTGGTGGTGAACAGCAGATCTGTGAACAAGGTGATGATGTCAAGAGGTCAAATTGGGAACTCAGCAGGACTGACATAATAGGTAATGGAGTTTGAGTGGGATGGAGACTGTGAACAGGTGAAGGTGTTGGTCTTACCAGATACCATCCAGCTTAAACACACTATTCTGGATACAAAATGTTCTAAATGAACATTGATTGATCAACACTTATTATATAGAGGTCTAAGATGGTATAGATGGTAGAATTTGTCCATTTTGTTTCTTTTTTTCCAGTTGTTGATATACTTTTATTTCATTAATTTATATGTGGTGCTGAGTATCAAACCCAGTCCCTCACACATGCTAGGCAAATGCTCCACCACTGAGCCACTATCTCAGCCCACCATCTTGTGTCTGATGACCATTTTCTAACAATGAATTTACACAGCAGCAATGAATTTACACAGCAATGAAGAACTGAAGAACTCCTTCTATATTGTTTTCATTACCAACCTTTTTGATTAGAGGTTGGAAATCTTAAGAGCATTAGTGCACATGTTCACATGTTGGCTTTAGTGAGCTACAATACTATGTGTAACAGATTTATCATTGTTTTAAAATCCTTTAATAATGTAAAAACTATTCTTAGTTCTCTAGAAGGACATGATTAAGACATAGGCAGGAATTTGGCCTTCAGACTGTAGCTTGCTGATGCTCCTACTATATTAACAGTAATAGTAAGATTATATTTTATTTGCATTATATTTGATATTTTCTGATAGGAAATATAGTTCAGTGGGGGTAAAATTCACAGTTATGAAAGTTTCCCACTTCTCCTTCCTTATAGGAGGGTCTAAAGTAGTAAGTATGAGAAGAACTGTTTTCTAAACTTGAGTCCTCTGGAGGCTATCTAATATCCACGCCTGAAAAGAAAGAGATGAACTTGTTTTTTCATTTGACATATAAATTCAGGTGGAATGACGATCTGTTTCTTTGTGGCCTTAATTTTAAAACTTAGCTTATTTTTGCTTACCTTTAAAAGTATAAACACATTCTACATTATCTGATAGATATTTTAGTACAAGAGTATTACCTTGAGATTTGATTAGTCCAAGCAAGTGGACATTTGAACATTAAGACCATGATCTTAATGTAACTATTTCATTTAATGAGACTAGAATACAGTAAGTTTCATAAAGGCCAAGTGATGTCACAGTTTGGAAAGGTCTTAAATAGAGGGGAAAAAAATGTTGGATATTGAATCATCACACTATACTTGATATACATATTAACAAACTAGAAAGACCCTGCAATTATAGATGTCTGTTCCATATCCCTGCTGGAGCATAAGAGGTTTATTTTCAGCCAAAGAGCATTTTGGTCACATTCAATTAACTCTAATTTAAATTTTGATGATGACATATTTAACTATATATGTATATACATTTTATCCTGCATTAAATATGTGTATATGCAAATTAAATTAACCTCAATGATGTTAGGAGACTGTAATAGTGGTCAATGTAAAAATGATAAAGGTCAAGAACAAAGTAGTTGCTATCAGGATGGTAAGAACAAGTCTGTATTGGTCCACAGTGGCCATTTAGCATCCTAGAAAAAGGTGTCCCTTCCTGTGGGCAGGTGCTACCTCGTGACAGGCACATGGCCGATCAGTAATGCTTGGTGGCTTGATTTTAGCCTCACTCTGTCCTTCAACTGAGCACTCCCCCACCCCACCCCAGGGCACTTAACCACTGAGCCACATTCCCAGCCCTTTTTTGGTATTTTACTTAGAGACAGGATATCACTGAATTGCTTAATTCCTTGCTAAGTTGCTGAGGCTAGCTTTGAACTTGTGACCCTCCTGCCTCAGCCTCCCAAGCCGCTGGATTGGCTGAGCATTCTTGTTCAGCAGTATGCTCCTGCCTGAGTAGGTAGGAATAGATCAAGAGGTAACATGGAAATACAATTTTTGAGACTTACTGTCCAATTAAATCTAGGGATCAAGGATTACACACTAATCCTTCAGTGATGATTGTTTTAGAACAATATCTGATTTATTGAACCTTTCAGTGTAATCCCAATGGTTGCTATTAACTTTTGAAAAGCTCTGGAATGGTTAAGAGCAACAAAACCTAAGAGAAGAGTATTTTAAGAGGAAGCAGCAGCAGCCATAGGAGACTGAAAGATGAATGCCCAAGACCAAGGAGAACCTGAGGACTGAACCACTTCCTCTTTTCTGTGGGTACGTTTACTGGGCATGAATCCACAGTGACCCCTACTGCCTCACAGTGGGTCTGTTCCACTGTGGAGCATGTGGTCTATTGTCACCCAAATGGTGAGACTTTGTAATGGCAGTTTCATCTAGGTGGACCCATCGCTGTGAGGCTGGGAAGCACAGAGTGGCCTTAGTAATGATGCAAGGGGTACCTAAGTAGGCACTGGAGAGTATGGGTGGGAGACCATGAAGACTGTTGGCTTACTCATCCATCCTTCTTTATTTCTCAACAGAAGGGAGAGAGATTTATTTTGTGGTCACTAAGTGTTGGCTACTTACTAGACCTTTCCAAATCAAGGGTGACGGGAATAGATGAGGGCTACAACCATATTCCTTATCCTTTCAGCACTAATGCCTAACTGGGGAAGCACAGTGCATATCACAGTGCACATACACAGCACAGCATCTCCTAGGGAGATGGTGACTCCTAGTCTGTAGGAGGAATGCCAGGGGAGCATGGCATCAGGCTGCATGAACATGCATTGTTGTCTGTTGAATTTGGATGAAAGTTTACCTTGCAAAGGGGCCTTAGAGCGGTGTAAATTGAGTGCATATTTTTGAATATGGAGAAGGGGCAAAAAATGCTTAATGAAAAGGAGTGTAAACTTGGAGATAAGAATGAGCAAATGGAGTTCAAACATAGCAGAAGAGGTTAGCAATGCTCCTCATCTGGCAAAATATTACTGTTCTCTTACATACTGTTTCCATTGCCAGAGGCCCTAAAGCACCAAGTGCATGGAGGTAGACTGCTGAATTAACTGGAGATTCTAAATATTGAGCCAGGTTTTTTGCCTTCTTTGGGCCTGATTACTGTAATACTTGGTCTAATTCTTTTCATCTTCAGTCCACAGACTTTGGCATAGCTAAGCAGGTGGTATGTAATTTTGTCCTCTAGCAGGGGAGAGTTCTTTAGGTATTTTACTTTGAAGCCTAATAACATGTGGCAAAGAGCTTTCAATCAATGTCCTGAAACTACCAATCAGGTTGATGTTTTGTGTGGTTGTAGTACGAAGAGATTCAAGGATCGTTTTCATAGCATTCTATTTCTATAATTGCAGATGTTCATTGCAGCCCTAGAACAAGTAGTAAAACATCCTCAAAGACAATTTAGTGATGAAACATCAAGTCTTCCTGGCATTAACAGGCTTTGGGAGGATTAGTTTAGTAACAGTTACATAATGTGTGATTTGTGGCAATGAAAATTCTAAAAGGGCCAATTATTGCATTGTGATGGATGTACCTTTAACATAATGATACATTTGCTCTGTTGTGGTATTCATATATATTGAAATGAGGGCCACAAATCATCACTGCCCTCAGGAATCACATTGCATCTCTGAGAGCCTGCAGGTACAGAGAGCCCAGAGCAGAGAGCTCAGAGCATGTGGGCCTAGGGGCGGGAAGACCATGGAATCAGAAGAGTCTTATCTCCATTGCTTGCTAGGCAACCTTGGGTAACTTAACCATTCTCTAAGCTTCAATTTGTCCCTCAACAAAAGAGGTGATATTAGTGTTACCTGTAGTGATGGTGACTGATGAACAGAACACACATAGCAGTGTTAGACATAAAGTTAAATGCTTACTGATATTAGTTTTCTTATTGTTGAACTTGTTACCCTCTTAGATTACATGTGTCCAGAATTTAAAGTGGACACAATTATTCCCAGGAATGTTTTAATACTTATAGAGCTGAGTTCTTCCTGAAAGATAGAGTCAAAGTGCACCATTGCAAAGAATTAATATATCTCAACTAGGAGCCAAATGTTTGGGTACTACCCCTTTTTAGCTCAGCTGCCTAACACACATTCTGAGCATGTCCCAGTTTTCTTACTCCAGTCCCAGCAACATCTATACTTAGGAGCCTTCAAACTGAACCACCTTCAGCCTTTTGCACAGGCTACCATTTCAACTCCAAAGTCACCAATTCCAAATCTTTTTATTAAGAGGAAGTCTTTGAGATGTTCTCTTGGTTGTTCCAGACGGGGCCAGTAACATGTTGAAATCCCCTTCAGCTGAATGTGGGCTGAATCTAAGATACTTGTTGATGTGGTCAGACTGTCTGAATCGAGGACTGGGCTGGATAATCTTTATCATGTAGTCACATACCACTTCTTTCATTGTTGGAAACTGGCCTGCCTCTCCTATGGGCAGAGTTCCATTCTCACTGCGTGATGACCAGCTCTTCTGCCTGCTGTACTGACCTTGACATTGCCGGTTCTGAATGCTTGTGAGGTTTGACTTTGCAGTCTGCTTGTGTTGGGCATCCCTTCCCCTGGAGCTCTGAACACTCCGATGTTAAGATGCCAGAAAGATCAGGAGGAAGCAGCAAAGAAATCTGAGGAGGAATCAACCAAAGCAGGAGTTAAAAACCCAGGAAAGCATGCTATGCAAGAGTCCATAGGAAGAAACCATTTTAAGAATGACATCAAATGCTGCTAATAGAGAGAGTGAAATGAGAACTAAAAATTATTTGATGGATTTGGCAGTACTAATTAGCTTAGTTCCAAGTGTTAGTTTTATTCTCTCTTTCATTCTTAGAGAATATTATGTGTTTTTTTTTCCCAAATAAGAAAGAACTTAAGGTTCAGGATATTTAGTCTGTTCAGAAATACACATAGGGAAAGTGGCAGAAGTGAGGCCTAAACCTGTTTTCTGAGCCCCATTCCCCTACCTCTCATGCCAGGTATTTACATTAAGTCATAGATTTCATTTTCCTAAGAATTCATATTAGAAGCCTCATTATACATAGTGAATGTAAGATTTTTGTTTTACTTTTGCAAATTTTATGTGTCAGGAATCTGGTAGCAACTTTTTAGGAAATCCCTGTCCTTTATGGAAATAAACAAGACCTGAGCATGATTGCCTTCAATATGCAACCCTTCTGAGCATGGAAAGAGGAAACTGTGAGGAGGAAGAAGGCTGAAGTGAATCCTTTTCCTGATGACATTTAGCTGACTTCCCCCAAAGAGACTTCTGAGAAGGTCAACATGTATTGGCCTTGGCAACTTGGTGTTCTAGGCCAATGCCACAGTCAGCTGATAATTCTGGGACTAATGAACTCAAAGACTCTTGGAGAAAGACCTGAACACAGAGTCTGATTTGTTTCTGTTTTCTGTAAGCAAGCAAGTATTTGCAAATGATAGAGTTCACCTCAATCTCTAGACTGCCTCCTTAGTTTCAGATTAGTATCTTTAAAGATTAGAGTATATGCAGAAGATTTGGATGAGAACTGGTGTACAACATTGAAGTACTGGAATTCAGGCACTAACCTCAAGTGATTCCTTCACAGCTCAAAGATAATGTCATAAAAATGAAACATTCCAATGAGAATATCTCAGGACCTGATAGTTTCACTGCTAAATGCTACCAAACATTTAAGAGCAACTCATGCCAATTCTTCCTAAACTTTTACAAAAAAATTGAAGAGGAGGGAATATGTCCAAACTCATTTTATGAGTCCAACAGTATCCTGCTACCAAAAAACCAAACAAGTCCCATCAATAAGTGAAAGCCCTGGCCAATACCTGATGCATATAGATGCAAAAATATCCTACAAAATACTAGCAAATCAAACTTAGCAGCACATTAAAAACACCTTTCACCATGATCAAGTGGGATTTATCCCTGGGAGACAAGGATGATTCAGCATACACAAATCAATAAATGTAATATGCCCCATCAACAGAATGGACAAAAACCATTTGATCATCTCAATAGATGTAGAAAAAAAATTGGACAAAATTCAGCATCAAGGCTTTTTATGATAAAAAGGCTCAGAAAATTAGGAATAGAAGAAATATACTTCAACACAATATAAGCCATACAAAACAAGCCCATGGCTAGAATCCAACTCACTGGTGAAAAATGGAAATATTTTCCTTTAAAATCAGGGACAAATGAGCATGTTCACTCTTGCGACTTCCATTCAACATAGTCCTAGATATCCTAGCCAGAGCAATTAGGCAAGAAAAGGACCTTATATATAGAAAAACTTAAGGACCTCAACAAAAAACTATTGGAACTAGTAAATGAATTCAGTGAAGTTGTAGGAAACAAAATCAATTCACAAAAATATTTAGCATTTCTATACACTAACAAAGAACAAGAAATCTAGAAAACAAACCCCACTTATAATACACAAAATAAATGAAATACTTAGAAATAAATTTATCCAAAGAGCCAATAGACTTGTACACTGAAAATTATAGAACATTAATGAAAGACTTTGAAGAAGATATAAAGAAATGGAAAGATATTCTATATTCATGGATTTAAAAAATTAATACTATTAAAATGTTCATATTTCCTAGAGCTATCTACAGATTCAATGCAATCCCTATCAAAATTACTATGACATTCTTTATAGAAATAGAAAAATAACCCTAAAGTTTGTATGGAACCACACGACACTCTAAATAGCCAAAGCAATGTTAAGAAAACACAACAAAAGATGAAGACACATTATCTGATTCCAAAAAGTACTACAAGGTGTAGTATTCAAAACAGTAAGGCTGGCATGTGAACAGTCTCATAGAACAATAGAACAGATTAGAGAGCCTGGAAATAAACACATACATATATTGTGAATTAATTTTTGACAAAGATGCCAAGGATACAAAATGGGGAAAGGAAACTTTTTTCAATAAATTGTGCTGGATAGTTACATGCAGAAAACTGTTTCATTATCTCATATCATAATCTTGTATCATTTTGTAAAAATCAACTCAACATGGATTAAAGGCTTAAACATCAGACTAAAATTGTAATCTATTATAAGAAAATGTAGCGGGAAAGATTTATGGTGTTGTTTGGGACAACGATTATTTTTGCTATGAACTTAAAGTGTATGCACAGAAATAAAAATAGACAAATGGAATTATATCAAACTAAAAAACTTCTGCATAGCAAGTGAAACAATTAGTAGGGTGAAGAAACAACCTACAGAATGGGATGAAATGTTTTCAACACATATCTGACAAATGATTAATATCCAAAAATATATTAAAAACTCAAAACTCAATAGCAAAAACAACAAACAAAACAAAAAACAAAACAAAACAAAAAAAAACCCCAAACCTCAAAACCCAAACAAAACAAACAAAAAACCAAGTAACTGTTAAAAATGGATAAAGGATCTGAATAGACATTTCTCAAAAGAAGACACATATGTGAACAACAGGTATATGAAAAACAAAGCTAATTGTCAGGGAAATACAAATTAAAATCACAATGAGTATCTCCTCACAACTGTCAGGATGGCTATTATCACAAAGATGGAAGATAGGATAAGGATATGGAGAAAAAGGATTTAACAGTGACAAATGGATTTAATTTTTTTTAAAATCCATTTGTGCACTGTTGGGAGGAATGTAAATTAGCACAACCATTATGGAAAACAGAGTGTAGGTTCCTCAAAAAATTAAAAATGGAACTATAATATTATCCTTCAATCTCACTATTTAGTATATATCCCAAGGAAATGAAATCATGTGTTGGAAAAACATCTGCCCTCCTCTGTTTATTGTAGCCAAGATACAGAATCTACCCAAATGTCACCAATGAATGAATGTGGTGTATATGTACAATGGAATATTAGTCAGACCTAGGAAAGAAGGAAATCGTGTTATCTGTGACATGAATAAACCTGGAGGACATGTGTTAAGCAAAATAAGCCTAGCACAGGAAAACAAACACTGCATTATCTCTTATATGTGTACTCTTAAAGTGTTGAACTCATAGAACAGAGCAGAATGATGGTTGTCACGGCTGGAGGTTGGTGGGCAATAGGGGAGATGATCAAAAAATATAGTTCAATTGGAGGGTAAATTCAAGAGCTCTGTTCTATAACATATACTTGGAAATTGCTAAGAGAATAAATTGTAAGTCTTAACATAAAAAATGATAAGTGTGTAAGATAACATATATATATTTCAAAACATGTTATTCATTATGGAAATGTATAATTTCTATTTTTCAATTAGAATAATGATAATTTGCCTATATATTTAGAATGATGCATATAGAACTTCTATCATAAGAGACTAAAAAAAAATTTTGTCTGCTTGTAGGCCCAGATGGTTAAGTGGACTGAGAAATGTTTCAGATATTATTTACTTGAGGATAAGAGAATAAGAGGAAAATTAATTTGACCAAGTGATTGTTCTCTATTGCTTTTGTCTAACATAGACATTTTTAATTATTTGTCTCACTGAACAAAAAAATCTACTTAGAGAAAACAACCTGCAAATAACTGGAACATGTGCAAATGTGGCTTGTTTCTCATAGATATCAAGTTCACAGTTACCCACCAAATAAGTTCAGGTCAGATATTTCCTTTCTGTATTTCCTTTGCTTTTCCAAAAGCTACAAAAGACAGTTGTCATCATGAGCTTCATCAGAACCTGAAAGAGTCACTAAAAGTCTGGCATCGTTGACACCAACAGTAACTTTTAGGGCATTGAAGACTGAAAAATACATCTTAAAATTTAATTTTAAGACTTAAGGTAATATGCTAATTCATGATTCTAGAATTGCAAAATGCTAACAAACAGAATTTATTGAAAACCCAAGGTTAATTAAAACCACCCAAGTCATGAGCCATTTCTAAGTTGAAATGGCTAGTTTGAATACTTTAAAAGTAGAAACTTATGCTCAATCAAAGTGTCCAGGCCATTCAGAGCCCAAAGAAGGTCCAAGACAACCACAAAAATGCTGAAAGAAGCCCACAGCTTTGATGCAGAGCCTCCATGACTGTACCTACTGTTTGTGAAAGTGGTTGGAAAACAGAGCTCAAGCCTCCAGGGAACAAAACCTCCCTGATAAAGTACCACAAGTAGCTTCTGGAATGGCAGTGACTCAAGTGGATTCTGAAGGATTGAAAAACCTCCAGGATACAAAGTATAAGGACTGGTGTGTAGCTTATTGGTTGGTGCTTGATGTATTGGTCTCCGCTGGGTGGGGCAGCGTGTACAGTCCTTCAGCTGGAGTGGAACGAGGAATTCATCCATGATTATGCCATTAATGAGCTGCACATCATCTTGGCCCACTGAATCTGTCAGTGGTTCTGTTTCCTATGAGTAAAAAAAACTGTGGCTGCCTTTCCCGGGATTAATGAGGTGGTATTCATAAAGAGCATTGTACTCTTAGGAAGGAATGCTCTGTGGCAAGACGTTATAGGGCAATAATATTAAGCATGTTTAAAACATGTGCTTGCCATTACGAAATGGAAGCTATGGCTGAACAGTCTTGTATCTCAAATGTAAACCCAATGCATATGGAACTGTTTAAGGGTAACAGATGACGAACTGAATAAATGAAATAGTTGATTATTATGCAAAAGGTAGTTCATGCTTAAAAAATGCTTTATGCCTGCTATTTCATCCTCAATGCACTGAAGACATACTTGAGCAATTCCATTTAGGTAATCACTGGCCATTGAAGGCGGAAATTAGAAATGGAGGGAGAAAGATTGGGTCATTGAGTCTGTTTCCCAGGAGACAACATGGAAGAAGCAATTCCAGCAACAATGCTTGCATGCTCCCGCTGTGTTGTAAGCCAGCTTCACAAACTTGCCTCTGTAACCGTGGCTGTGATAAATACCAGGCTGCGCCTGAGGTTGACTGTCTCTTGACTCACTCAGTAGCTGCTCAGAATCTTTTCTACCAGCAATGCAGAAACTTCCCAGATGAATGAGTAATCAGCAAGGCTCTGTATTCAGGGGAGCACCTGAGCCGGCTCCTCTTTGGACATACCTTCTTATTCCATCAGACAGGTAAAAGACAGCTGCCTCCTAAAGAAAATCTTTTTCTGTATTTGGGGTATCTATTTCATAATCCACTAGCTAAAATCAGATTACTCTCTTAACTAAAAATCCTCTAGTGGATTCCCATTGCACTTAGGACAAAGATGCCATCTTTTTACCACAGTTGGCTTCTAACTTTCAATTGCCAGGACCACCCCTGGGTCACCATACTCTAGGTGGGGTCTGGGACTCATTTCCACCTTAAACCTTTGTGTTTGCTGCTTTTCCTGGCTAAACAACTCTGCCCCATAACTCTATGTACTGGAAACCTCTTGACAGCTTAAATGTCCTTTACTCGAAAAGACCTTCCCCTGACTGCCTGATCCAAAGCCCCAGTGCCCCCTTCATTCCATTACCTCGTCTTACTGTTCTGTCAAGGACTTACCCTAACTGTAATTATCTCGAATATTTTATCCTTGCTCATTGCTTCCTCGTCATGGAAATGGAGCTTGGCTTTCGCCTTTCTTCCCATACAGAGCCCTTATGCACAGAAGGACACCCAGAACATAGCTGATTCTTACTAAATATTACTTTCGTGGGTGGATTAATTGGCAATGTTCCCATTTGGATTTACCAATTTTTATGGAAATTTTTATATTAGTAGTTGTGACTAATTTCACATGGTGCTGTTTGCTCTAAGGAAGTCTTGATCTAACTTGTAGTTAGGGTATCATTGGCTCATTCCACTCATGGCTGAGTTTGAAAGGCAAGAGAGAACTCAAAAGGTATGAGATCCAGAGGGACAGCTATTTTCTTTCTTGGCCTATTCAACATGAATATATTTCTTATTTAGTTTTGGTTTATTAGGCATATGGAGGGTGGCACGAGAGAGCAGAGATCAAATCCCAATTATTCTTTCCTTTATCAGTAGAGGCTTTAAAGTAATGCAACCTTTCTGATTTTGTATTTTCACATATTGCCTGCCTGATCTATATGTACAAGGGGGGTTAGAAATCAGTAGGATAATGTGGCTAAAAGCCTTTCACACCTTTAAAGTACTATTTGGATGTAAGATATCACACTGTACACATGAGTATCTGGAGTAGTACATCTGTTGCTTCCTTGCTATGTCATCATTTTTTTTCCTCTTTATATCTGTAGCACCCCATGTAGTAGATACTCAATAAACTGCTAAGTGAATGAATGAATGACTACCATTACTATTCCTACCTTTCTCTTAGCCAGCTCCTACCTCCTCATTGTGTTATTGACTTAGCAATTTTTTTTTTACACATTCTCTCTCTGCTAATGTATTAGACATTAAATGGCACACTTTCACTTAAGTTAATGTCCGTGTGACTTCCTGTCATTTTTGTCAGTGAATTGGGTCTGGAAGTGGGTTTCCAGTATCCTAGCCACTGTGAGGGAGAAGGACATCTCTTCCATAAACAGAGTGAAGGACGAGGATCACGCTGGCTAAGACCCATTTCCTTCTCCAGTGTCCGCTTGGGAATGTTTGAAACTTTCTACTTAATCAAAACCCAGCCCACTCTAATCTATGTGCCGTAACCATTGATGAAACTCTGAAGTCAAGACCTTAGTGAATCATGTCCTAGTCTCTTGGGCAATACCTTTATTTGGGGATTTGAGTTATTTGTAGATTGCCATTTTTAGGTCTAAATGAGCAACACTGTTTATTTCCATTTTGCAATAAAAAGGTACTGGCTACTTAGCCAGAAAGTAAATACTTTCACTCCGAATGGCTTTCTGGACATTTTTCCAACAGTGTTTGATTTGAAGCTGCAAAACGCATTACTCTCCTTCCCTCCACCCATCCCCCCACCATTTCCTTTAGGTGGATCAAAACCAGTACTTCAAAAAATAAAGCCAGTATTCTTTGATTGCTTTTTTACCATATGAAAGCATCAGAGAGGCGGAAATAAATCCCCAATTGGTCCCAAAATGCTGCCATCAAGGAAAGTCTGCCAGCCAACCAGGTGTTCCAGAATGCTGGCTTGCCTTAAGCCAGCCTTCCCAGAGACTGGCATTGAAATACGTCTGGGCTTTGGTATTTTCTATGTAGCTTAAAATGCTATCATTGGGCATATTTATTAGAATGCTCAAGAAATTTTGTACGACAATCTGCATAGTGATGAAGTTACGCGTGTCTTAGACATGTTCTCCAGGCATAGACTATTCTTTTTGCAGACCTTTGGGTTCTGTAAGTTGTTTTTAAATTTTCTATTTTTCCACCTGAATGTAGTCCCCACTCTCCATTTATTTTACTTTGCTTTTCCAGTTTGTTTCTTTATGCATAGAAAACCTTAAACTTTTGCCCTTTACACAATAATAAACCCACCAACCTCCCACATGCACAATCCCTTCCGCACACCAAAATAAAATCTTAAAATCTTAAATTTAAGAGCCTGATTTAATTTCCAGCTGTAATTTACTATCAGTAGCTTGGCTGTCCTTTCGTTTAGTCATTTCTCTGCCTGGTTCAACTCAAGACGTTCAATTCCTGATTGACTCATAGTCTAGGTATTTAGTAGGAGATTTGTATCTTTCCTTTTAATTTTGGTGACATTACTTAGATATATCCAGGCGTTCTTGACATAACTGATGATAGGCAGTCTTTGAAAGACTTTTTCTTACTTTTTAATAACAGCAAGTGATAGCACTTCAATAAAAAGGAGTAAAGTAATATGTCCAAAAAGAATCAGCACGAAGAAAACAGCAACAGCTTGGGTCAGATTCCTCAAAAGTGAATGAATGTTTTCTTCTAATTGCTCCGTAGTGTTGTGTAGGTGGAAGAGGAAGGATGCTTTGCATGAGTGACCAAAATTTGCTGCCCTATTACTCCAGAGGGCTCATTCAAAACTTCCCAATATTTTTAGTGGTAAGAAAAATACTCCATGCAAGGCAATTCAATTCGATTTTATGAATTTTGAAAATGTTGTTTGAACTTATGGAAAAATCCAGCCAGAACAAACTTGTTTGTTCTCTCCCAATCAATAATATACATTGGTAAATTAAAGATGCAGAGGACTCCTGTATGGGAAAACCATGTTTCATCAGGTGTTTCCCACATTTTTAGTCTATGAGATTCTCATCTCATAGAATATGACTTAACATCTCATAGAAAATGTCCATAGAACAAGTTAAAGTTCCTGACTATTCCAAAAGCAGAGGGTGGGTTCACTTGGGGCAATGTATCTGGAAGCTATGTGTTCTTGAGTAGTGAGTCTCTGCTGGAAAAAGGGCAAGGCTGAGGGAGAGTGGGAAGTGGACATGTCCCACGTGGCCTTCAGCAGGCATGCAACATCATCCTTCAGCGAAGTCATGCATTTCCAACTTGGTTGGACTTTTGAATCATATAGGTGTTTTGTCCTGCTTTGAAGACAAAAGGACTGAGTTTCTATTTCCCAAAATATATGAGAACAACCAGCTTTCTGACTCATTAATTCAGTAATTACTGCGTGTATCCCTGGTGAATATTCATAATAATATTGCTGTAAAACAGGTTCATATCATTTGTCATTGTTTTCCATTTAAGCTTCATCAGTCAGATTCCCTACAAGTGACACATCCACACACGCACACACACCCCACTCATGCATGCATATCTGTTTCTCATTCTGTGGTGACATGTAATGAAAGGTTATTGTGAACCTGGGCTATATAAGACAGCTGCTCTGCATATGTTCCCGAGTTGGATTAAATGCTCTACACATGAACACTGGCTTACATGAGCCTGAAGTTCTCACCCTGACCTCAAGCACTTTAACTCCTCATTCCCCTTCAGTTTACTTTCAAACCAAATGATTAAGGAACAATATGGAAACCATATGGAGAATGCCCAGTGAGTTTTCTTTCTTCTCTCTCTCTCTCTCTCTCTCTCTCTCTCTCTCTCTCTCTCTAAACACAAAAACAATGAGGAAAAGTGCCAAAATACTAGGGCCAGTGGTTTATTTTGAAGTTTACCAGAGATACTAGGGAAATTTACCAGTACATGGATCACATTTGGAAGAATCAGATCAAAGGAAGAAATATGGAGTGTCAGACCCTGGCACTTCCCAGGTTGAATCTTCAAAGAGCAGTGTCTAAAGCAATTTGAATTCCTTGTCCATGTTGCATTTTGTGTCACTATTCTCTTCCAAATAGTCCTTGAAACTGAAAGGCATATGATCTGTGTGAACAAAGATGCAAGCTATCATCACATTTTAGAAGTGCAATTGCCAAATAGCTTTGGACTTGTATATTATTGGGGGAATTCATTGATCTCCAGAAAGGTTTAAATCCATGGTAGTAAAATAGCTCAGGGCCTTTACCCATTCTAAGAATATTCTCTAATTTAATATTACTTTAAATTATTTTTCCTTTGATTTTCCAGACCTACCCCAAAGGAATAATTGTCTATAACTCTACACATCCTGTTGGCAATGAGGGAAAAGTGAAAAAGGACTCTTGTGTGAGACAGAGTATGAAAAATGGATTAACACACAAATGGCCTAGACTTGATATCTGCCGGAATGTTACAGTTCTCAGGCTGATACATGTATCTGAGACAAGCCTGTGACCTTCTGAAGTTCCAGATGGAGGCCTATGGTGGCAACACTTCATGGAGGATGTGATTGACATTTGTCCTCAAACTTCTCAAGGATCTGAAGTGTGATAAGATGGAGGAAAATGTCTGTCCCTTGATCTCTATGTTTTTTGCCTTCATCTCAGACCTGCTGAATCCACAAAAGAGTAAAAACACTTCATCTTGTCTTCTGCTGCCATATCTTTCCTCTGTTCTGCTCTTTAAAGATTCTAAGAGGAACTTCCAAGTCTAGAACAAAAGGGTAGATGGACTATATGCCTCTCACTTTGAATCTCATAAGAACATTACCCAGGATTTCCAAAAGGCCAACATGTTGATAAACTATGTCAAATGGCTTTGTGATTGCTTTTTGAACATTTTAAATGCTAGGGGCATCTTTGGTTGGTTCTACTTTCACATGAATCATTTGATTTGACATGAATGCAGTGATCCTTTCCCATTTTATTTTCTAGAAGAGAAGTGTTAAATAACCATTCGGGAGTGACTTTCAAGAAAGGAACATACAGCAAAGGTTTATTTTGACTTAACTATGAGGGTAAGGCTCTGGTGTTACACAAATCAATTGTGACAAACCCACTTCTGGCTGTGTATTTGGAACTGAATCCCCTTTCCCTTGTATTTTGTGATCTCACACTCATTCTGCTACCATCTTGGACTTCAACTTCCATCTGAATGCCAGCATTCATTCACTTCTATCCACCCATAAGGAAAACACCAAAGCATTTGTTTGACCCCTTGCATTGTCAACTCATCTACACTCCATGCTTTGTGCTTTGGGTCAGCTCAACAAATAATGTTGACATTGCCCAGAGTTGAGTGGAACAATCCTTTCCTCCAGAGAGTCATGGGAGATTCAGATCAGGACAAATGGTGAATGGCTATTCTTGGCATCTGCATTTTACACGTGCTTGAGTAATCTCTCATTTACCTATCAGCCCCAAATACAGCAGATTTCATGAAAAAAAACAAACAAACCATGAAGCTGAATACAAATGGTTTTTTAACAAAGCAAATGGTTTTTGTTCTCTCTTGTCTTCACATCTGTGGATCAAAGACATTAAAATATTTCTTTTTATTTATTTTTTATTCAAAAGTCTCCTAGGATCTTTTAACATTCAAATTTTTTCAAAGTTCACAGTGTGACAGATGAGTTTCCTTACATGTTTGTTCTTTTTGTTTAAAAATTAAAAGCAAAAAACTTTTCTTCCACTCAGTTCAAACCCCTTATTTTGTTAAGTTTGCGAGGGTTATTACCCTTCTCAGTAAAGTTCATTTAAATTAATCCTTACTTGTTTAAAATAAGGTTAACGCATATATAAGGGTCATATACACAACTTTTTTGACTAAATATGTGACATTGCTTGTAAATGGAAAGAAAAGTTGAAACTCTCTAAATACCCATAAATTTGAGATATGTATCTTGTTAAGTAATTTGGATAAAACCTCTTCTTTCCTGCTATCTATAGGTAAATGAACAAACACAGGACTAAGAAGGAAATTCAACTGAGAATAAGTATAGATGTTTTTCAATGACAAAGAAACATGGCTTAGTTAGACTTTGCTGCATGCTGTTTCTATTTGCATGTCTTTTTCTTTGGAATGTCCAACACATTGCTGTGGTAGATGTTCTGTCCATTAATACTCAGTATTTTATTCCTTTGAAATTCACACTCATTTTGTGACAATGCTGACTTCTACTGGTGGTGGCTAACATGAGAAAGATGAATCCTACATGTTGTCTTAGGTTTGTCTTTTCACATATTCTAACGTATCAGAGTATGGAAGAGCGAGCGGTAGGAAACCAGAGCAGGTGGGGAAGATCTGTGGAGTCTCATACAGCCTTCAGAGCCAGGTATGTGAAGTGATATTTCATCTGTCAGTGTGGAAAATTTCAGAATGAGCATCTTCTAAGAAATCCCAGAGCAATAGTACCCTTTATTACTTGGTATGCCCTTGGGCAAGTCTAGAAGAGTGATAGAAAAGCATACTAATGTTTTTCTTTCTTTTCTTTTTATTATTATTATTTTTTCTTTTTTGTGATATTGAGGATTGAACCCAGAGGTGCTCTACCACTGAGTTAATCCCCAATCCCCCTTTTCTTCTTCTTCTTCTCCCTCCTTCTCCTCCTCCTCCTCCTCCTCCTCTTCTTCTTTAATTTATTTTGAGACAGGGTCTTGGTAAGTTGCTCAGGCTGGGCTTGAAATTGTGATCCTTCTTCCTCCTGAGTACCTGGGGTATGGGCTTGTGCCACACCTGGCAAGCATATTGATTTTGAAGAGAGGAAAAGAAGACTGCCTTTACATCAGCACCTCAGGAAACAACCAGCAGTTTTTTTTTCCCTGTGATCTTAGGGGCTCAGCAACTATGTGCATAATGATATTAAGGACTTTGTGAGTCATAAAAGTTAAAGCCATGTCCAAAGTCAATGTGCATCCAACCTGTTCTGGATTATAAGACTCTTGGGGGCAGGATTTACATTTTAAAATCTCTGAATTCTGCAGGATGCTTAATAGTGAAATAATAAAATGCTAGCGATGCCAGCAGCTAACAATTATGGAGTGATTACTATAAAACAAGAAATATACTAGGTACATTATATATATATATGTTTATAGATTACCTTATTTGATCTTGATTATGATTCTGCTGTTATTATTGTTTCCATCCTATACAACTGAGGCTTAATGGTTGTATAACTTAACCAGGACACACAGCTGGTGTAGTAGGTGAATAGCAGTTGCCAAAGGATATGTCCAAACTCTAGTCCTGGCACTTGTGAATGAGACCTTATTTGGAAATAAGTTCTTTGTAGATGTAATTAAGCTAAAGATCTGTATGTAGAAAGCCAAATATAATGGCTTATATTCTTATAAAATAAAAGAGATGAAGGTTTAAGACACACAAAAAGAAGATGACCCTGGAAGCAGAGATTAGAGTGGTACATGTACAGGATGAAGAATGCCAAAGATCACTAACCATCAACAGAAAAAAGGAAAGAGTTATGGAATTGATTCTCCCTCATAGCCACCATGAAACAACAACAACAACAACAACAACAACAACAACAACAAAAAGCTATCTTGCCAATAGTTTGAATTTAGACTTCTGGCCTACAGAATCATGAGGATATTATTTATGACATTTTAGACTACCTGGTGTGTGATAATTTGTTATAGCAACTGCAGAAAACTAATACAACTGGTAAGTGATGGAACCAACAATCAAACATTGGAAACATGGCCATGTTTTCAACCTTCTTCTTTATGCATCCCCAGTATTGACCAGGTCAGTGTTAAGTTTATAATAAATGTTTAATAAATATTGATGGATGTAAATTTATTTGAAAGAATATAGATAGATGAACTTTGAGTCTTCTCATTTCTTTGGAAAAATGTTAGAGAAAGATGCATATGGAGGAAGAATGGCTTTTTTTTTTTTTTTTTGATGATAGCCATTTGGAACAACTCTGGGCCTGCCCCCTTTTCTTAATCTTCCCATAGTTTACATAAGTAAAAGATTTCAAGTTTTGCATTAATTGGTTGGGCATTTCCTAACGTAATAGGGTTATGAATTTAATGAATATTTCTTGATGCCTCCTACCCTTAGCCAATTGGCATGATCCCAACACAGAAAACTCCCCAAAATACCTCTCCAAGCTTATCCTTCTCACTGATAGCTTATTTTCTCCTGGGTGGGGATGATCTTAGTTCAAAAGACCCTCATTTTAACTAGATCTGCAGTTTACTCTGCAGAAGTATAAAGAAGAGGAGAAAGTTAATATTAAAGTGAACATGGAGAGAAAAGGGGAGGCAGCAGAATATCAGGTGCCACCTAAAAGTAGAGGACAAGAGTGAGAGGAGGAAGAATCACCAGAAAAATCAATGAAGGGGAAATACAGCTTGTGTTACATGTTTGAAAAAACTATCACCTTGAGATTTTTCTGCCATCAATGATTTTACTCTGGAGGAGGAAACTTGTTTTAATGGTGGTTCTTATTCTTTCTGAAGAAATGGTCCTGAAAAGACTTAGAACAGAGGCATAAATCATTCTCCTCCTCAAATTACATTAGATTTTGATTTTAGTTAAGAGGCTTACTGTGCTGCCCTTTGTCAACACCATCCAGTGGCTGTCAATGTTTGGGAGGGATGGGGAAGTTATACCCACCACTCATTAACTGGTAGAGGATGCTGGTGACAGCTGGTTCCAGAGAGGACTGAAATCTCATTCTGCTATAGAACCACTAATTTTTTAAGAGTAGCATTATTGAAATGGTAGGACATTTTTGTAGCTTTGCCATCTTCCCCAAAGCCATTCGTGTCCCCCCCCCCACGCTTTGGTAACGTTTAATCCTTTTTGTAACTCTCCAGGGTTGGCATTATTATCCCTATTTTTCAGATGAGGAATTGAGGTATGGGGAAGTAAAGTTTCCTACCCCAGATCACATGGCTTTCAAAGAGCCTTGAGATATCCAGAAATATATCCTGATCCTTCCAGATGTGGATTGGCCTTTGGGAATTGGGAACCTCTGCTTCTCCAGCCCTGAGGCTGTTCCAGGGTAATCTGTGACTGGTGCCATTGCTGATGAACAGCCATCGCAATACTTTAAGGGTTGGATGCTGTTATAGACTAAAAGCACAGGGAAGGAAAATGGATTAAATATCCATTCCATTCCAGGAGAGTTATATGTGTCTAGTTATAGAAAATGCCCTGGAGCTGCCAAGGTTTAGTTTTTATTTCTCATCTCCTTGGGGGAAGATAAACTTGAGATATTTAAAAATATTGTTGACATTGTTAAATTCTAAACCTTCCTCTGCTCATACCAGTAACTTTCCAATAGCTAAATATGAGCAATTTAGGCATAGGTTCATAAGACAAAGTGAATCCACTAATAGTTGTCCATTTTCCCAGCTGTTAAAAGTGCAGATTTCCAGGAACTAAATTAAAATTAAAGATTGCCAGCAACTCTTTTCCAACCAACTGTGTCTTGATGCTTGAGCTTAAGGACGATGTGGCTGAAGAACTGTAAGAATATTTTTTATCTTTTCAGAGAAAGGAATATTTGGAGACCTAGATAAAATACTTAATTTCCTTGTAATTGCCTTACATTTTGTCTTTCCTATTAGAAGAACAACAATTTTTTTTCAACAAATAATTTAGTCAGTTTAAATCTACATAAAATAAATATATCTGGTTAGGAGGAACTTTTGATTAAGTGTGCTTCTTTTTAAGGGTTTGGGTACATAGTCTACCCTCCTAGAAAGTAGGAGCCGGTTCACTTTTCACCAAGAATAAATTAAAAAGCCCCTGCTCCCCAGTAGGGACTCTTTGTTCCAGACACTTCCAATTTGATGAGCAAAATACAACATTTCATTGTTTATATCTGTCATCACGAAGAAAAAGAATATATTTGTTATTCTTTTATTTCTTTTGTGAGTTGTCTGCTTATATTCAGCATATTTTAGGGTCTTTATTTTTTATTTTGTTGTTGATTTTTAAGTGCTATACATATACTTAAAGATCTTAATTATTTTAGTGTCTCAAGTTTTTTTTTTTTATTACCCTATGTGTGTGGGAGTGCGTGTGTGTACAAATTTTCCATTTGTTTTAAAATTTTTGATAACATTTTTAAACAGTTTTAAATTGTTTTGTCTTCTTTAAATTTTATTGACATTCATTTCTTTTGTAAATGAACTTGTTAACTCCTGTGATTGAATCATGCTTTTAGTTGTAATGTCTTTCTAAATGAAAAGTTATAATTCCATCTTAATAATGTTAATCATGAGATAACTAAGCCTTTGCTCTACTCAAAAATTTTCTGATTTGATCCCTATACAATGTAAACATTATGCTTTGTAAATTTGCACATTATGCATTAATTTAAAAATAACTATTATTTTTTAAAAAATTAAGAATATCACATAACAGCAAAAATGATCATATTCTCCACTGGGGGACTACTAAAGCAAAAGGCAAAACTTTTGCGCATTTAGTCTTTGAAGTTTGTTGTTGAAAACATACTAGATGACTTTCCTTGGAAAGTGATCCCTGAGAATGACCAAATGTTGCATTATCCTCAATGCACATTATATGAGGCACCCGGAAGTTCCCAGGCTGAGAGGCAAGGTGTCCGTTGCTCTGTTTACATTCATGGTAGCTCTGTGGTTATAGCATTTTTGACATTCAGAAGTTTTGTCTTTGGGCTGGGGATGTGGCTCAAGCGGTAGCGCGCTCGCCTGGCATGCGTGCGGCCTGGGTTCGATCCTCAGCACCACATACCAACAAAGATGTTGTGTCCGCCGAGAACTAAAAATAAATAAATAAATAAATGTTGAAAATTCTCTCTCTCTCTCTCTCTCTCTCTCTCTCTCTCTCTCTCTCTCTCTTCTCACTCTCTCTTAAAAAAAATTCTCTCTCTCTTTCTCCTCTCTCACTCTCTCTTTAAAAAAAAAAAGAAGTTTTGTCTTTTAGGTGGCTGAGTTTTTCAGTCCTGTTTTTTGTTGAATTTTTTTTTTTTTATAATATTTTATTGTTGGTTGTTCAAAACATTACATAGTTCTTAATATACCATATTTCACAGATTGATTCAAGTGGGTTATGAACTCCCATTTTTACCCCGTATACAGATTGCTGTGTCACATCAGTTACATTTCCATTGATTTATAAATTGCCTTTCTAGTGACTGATGTATTCTGCTGTCTATCCCATTCTCCACTATCCCCCCTCCCCTCCCCTCCCCTCCCCTCCCCTTCTCTCTCTCCACCCCCTCTACTAAAAATCGTTTCTTCCACTTATATAATTTTTATCCTACTACTCCTTTCCTCTTATATGTAATTGTGTATAACCCTGAGGCTCACCTTCCAATTCCATGCAATTTCCCTTAACTCTCCCTTTCCCTCCCGCCTATCATCCCTGTTTAATGTTAATCTTCTTCTCCAGCTCTTCCTCTCTACCCTGTCCTTGGTTACTCCCCTTATATCAAAGAAGACATTTGGCATTTGTTTTTTAAGGATTGGCTAGCTTCACTTAGCATAATCTGCTCTAATGCCATCCATTTCCCTCCAAATTCTATGATTTTGTCATTTCTTAATGCAGAGTAATACTCCATTGTGTATAGATGCCACATTTTTTTAATCCATTCATCTATTGAAGGGCTTCTAGGTTGGTTCCACAATCTTGCTATCGTGAATTGTGCTGCTATGAACATCGATGTAGCAGTATCCCTGTAGCATGCTCTTGTTAGGTCTTTAGGGAATAGACCGAGAAGGGGAATAGCTGGGTCAAATGGTGGTTCCATTCCCAGCTTTCCAAGAAATCTCCACACTGCTTTCCAAATTGGCTGTACCATTTTGCAGTCCCACCAACAATGAACAAGTGTACCCATTTCCCCGCATCCTCGCCAGCACTTGTTGTTGTTGGACTTCTTAATGGCTGCCAATCTTACTGGAGTGAGATGGTATCTTAGGGTGGTTTTGATTTGCATTTCTCTGACTGCTAGCGATGGTGAGCATTTTTTCATGTACTTGTTGATTGATTGTATGTCCTCCTCTGAGAAGAGTCTGTTCAGGTCCTTGGCCCATTTGTTGATTGGGTTATTTGTTTTCTTATTATCTAATTTTTTGAGTTCTTTGTATACTCTGGATATTAGGGCTCTATCTGAAGTGTGTGGGGTAAAGATTTGTTCCCAGGATGTAGGCTCCCTGTTTATCTCTCTTATTGTTTCTTTTGTTGAGAAAAAACTTTTTAGTTTGAGTAAGTCCCATTTGTTGATTCTGGTTGTTAACTCTTGCGCTATGGGTGTCCTATTGAGGAATTTGGAGCCTGACCCCACAGTATGTAGATCATAGCCGACTTTCTCTTCTATCAGATGCCGTGTCTCTGATTTAATATCGAGCTCCTTAATCCATTTTGAGTTAACTTTTGTGCATGGCGAGAGAAAGGGATTCAGTTTCATTTTGATGCAAATGGATTTCCAGTTTTCCCAGCACCATTTGTTGAAGATGCTATCCTTCCTCCATTGCATGCTTTTAGCCCCTTTATCAAATATAAGATAGTTGTAGTTTTGTGGATTGGTTACTGTGTCCTCTATTCTGTACCATTGGTCCACTCGCCTGTTTTGGTACCAGTACCATGCTGTTTTTGCGACTATTGCTCTGTAGTATAGTTTGAAGTCTGGTATCATATTTGCTTAATTAGAACTTCCTTACCCCGAGATCAGGAAAAAGTTTATAATATTTTCTACTAGAGTTTTAAAAAATTGTGCTATTTATGATATTTAGTTCTTGAGTACATCTGGAACTTAATTTGGTATATGACATAAGGAGGCAGTTAATATTCTTGTAAGTATTTAGCCTAGAACTTAAATTACCAATTATTTCTCCAATGATTTGACACTAGACCTTTTCATATACCATGTTTTACATGAACTTGCATTTATTTCTGAACTTTATGTTCTGATCTATTGACCTGTTTATTGCTATATTTTCACCACTCTGTTTAAAAATTGTTATTGTTTTATAATATGATTTAATGCTTTATTACCCACTTGTTTCTGCATATGTCTTTATCTTATTATTTATAAACTTAAAAAATATTTTTATAGTTTATTCTCCTACGCAAATTTAAAAATAATTTTTGACAAATCAAATGTAAATCAAATACAGAAACATCTCATTGATATTTTGATTGAAATTGCAACTTTTAATGTGCTAAATTAATCTTGAGTGATCTAAAATCTTTTCAATTAGTCTTCTTATTCAGACATGCCCTTTATTTGTGAAATGAGTTTATCCTTTGCAGATATTTTCTGAAATTAGATATTTCTAATCTCTATATCAGATATTTCTAATTCTCTACAAAATGGAGATACTAATGTTCTATATTTATCATGAATTTTTTAACTACAACAAGTTTATTTGTTATTCTTACTTCCTCCCCACCAGTAAGACGGGTGCTTAGGAGTGCATGAAACACTTATCTTGAACTAAATAATTTGCTATTTCACTTATCCATGTCGATCTCGACTTTTGTTTGTTATAGACGCATATGTGCATACATACATACATGCCTGAATCATGCACACAAACATAATATATCATGGGTATTTTCTGAACCCATAATTTAGAAAATGACAAGTTTTATCTTGTGTTACACTTCAAATCAGAAAACAGATTTAATTTATTCTGCAATTTAGTGGAAACTATACATTTCTAAGTACTTACAAGGATTTTTCCTCCATGGATCCCTACTGCCATTTAAAGCCTCAAGTTTTCGTAGCATCTCATTTTCTTCTTGCCAGACATTGAATTGCCCTTTAAATGGGACATTGAGAGCACAACTTTGTGTGCCTTCTACTGTCTTTCAATCATTCTCTTCTGAAAAATTTTCCTGTATAAAAGGTGCAACTGTTATTTACATCCTAGTTTCTTAAAGAGAAAGGGATCTTTGTGCCAATAATTGCAAATAAATTCTAACAAAATAAACAGGTCACAAAGTGAAATACACTCTTCACTTATTCATTAGTACTTCAGAAAAAATAATAACATTAGCATAATTCATTAGACAACAGATTTCTCTCTGCACAAGATACTATTAAAAACATGTGGCATTCTTGTTTCTGTTTAACGGTGCTCTGATAGCTGCTTGAGCTTGAAGTTAGGGATTCAAAAGGAAAGAGAGTAAAATGAAAAGTTCATTTTTCAAATTGTTCCCATTATGAACTTTGCAGTTTGTATCCACTGCACACAGCTTCCTTTAGTAGTGAGTGATACAACGCCCCCCCACCCCCACCCAAGGATGCCTGGATACTTAGAAACCCTCTTCCAGGGAATGTTGCACCTGGGCACAATAGACCCAGCATTACCTGGCTGTATTCCTTATTCTCTTCAGAAGCAACCTGTGCTGGAAGGTAACAAAGGAGCCTATGTCTCCTGTGCCTTTTCAATGGGTCTTTGCCTAGAGCTACCTATTACAAGTATTTGAATAATTCTAATCAGTGCATGATATCAGGGTTTTTCCTGAGTAGCCTCAAGAATTGATTCATTCCTTGTATTTCTCTCTTTAGTCATCTTAGAAAATTGGTGTGGGTGGGCAGGATTGGGAGACATACTCCTAAAATGGGCCTTACAAAATTAGTCACCTGGTTATTTCTATCTAGAGGACAGGATCGTGGAAGGTTAAGAGTTGAGCTAAAACTGTAAGCCGTGACTGTTTCTTTCTATATTGCTAAAATGATTATAAGAAAAATAATGTCTTTTTTTTTTTCTCAAGGAAAAACCAGGTAAACTTGTACATTTCAGTTTTAATTTTCTGCCATGATATCATATTCTAGATTCACCCTTCACCTTAAAGAAGATAATCATAGAGCAGTAAAACAGATAAGAGTGTTTCATGAATCAGCTCCATGGAAAACTTTGTTTTAATCTTCACTTTTAGGAATATAAACCATGTATGTACACTTTGTTGTTTATGTGAGAAAAGTTCTGGAAGGAGCAAGGAGATATGTGGTCTGAGGGAGGTAGTGGCAGGCTGGCCCTGCTCCTTCCACTCCATGTTTTGCATATCTATATATTCTTTGAAGTTCATGATATGACTAATCACTCAAATATTTTTCATGGTGTATTTATCCACTGTAAACTGTTTCTGCTAGTTGAATTGGAGCCTGTGCCAATTAGGAAGAGGTGATTTTGGGGCAAGAGTTTGTTCAACATTTGTAGGGTGGGTTCACTGCAGGAAGTGCTGGGTGGAGGATACTTTGCTCTGTCATAGCTGAGGGACTAGAATACAACGATCATCCCTAAATTGGTGTCCTTTTAGATTCTGGCTGTGTATACAGAAATCCCTATTCATTTTTCTGAGCTAAGGGCCAAGCTCAAAAGCAGGGAATTTTATTTTGGTCTCTGCAATGTTCCTATTAAAGCATGAGAACAAAATAAGGTCAGGAGATTTTTTTTTTTTAAGTTTCTCTGTGAAATTCTGCTAGATCAGAAGAGGTTTTTATTTTATTTAATTATTAATCTTGAGCAAAACAGACCTCAAAACCAAAACAATATGCTTCAAATCAAGTCTTGCCTCTGTCTTACTTAATTCTATTTATCTGGAATATTCAAAAGCATTTATGAATTTCTGCTGAAAAAAGGAAACATAAAATTGACAACTATAAAAGAAGGACAGATAGGTGCAAAATTGGGGGACAAATAATACCTTACAGAGCATGTGGAAGCAGGAGTAATTCATTTTGACTATGTCAAATAAGGGAGAACTCACCAGACCTCTCCTAACAGTGCAGCATGCTGATCTGCACCAAGTGAGCTTCTTAAGTGCAAAATCAGACACAGCTTGCTGTCTCCAGTGACATCTCAGAATCCTCAGGCATCACAGCTATGGGCATTGACTAAAAAATGAACAGAGGCCTGGGAGGGAAAAAAAACCTTAAGTCAGTCTTTATCTGTCATAAAAATGGATTTTTCAGATTACTTAAAATCTCAGAAGTTCTTTCTTTCATTCTGTGTATAATTCATAGATATGAAAAATAAAATTTCTTAGAATCTATTTAATATGAAGAGGAGCACTCTTTTGTGATTCATAGTTTCCATGACTTATTATTACTCTGAATTTTCAACAGTGAGGACACCATACCTTCAGTTCTTGTTCTCATTTCACTTAATGTTTATTAAATTTAATTAATTAAAAAAAAAAAATATATATATATATATATTTGCATTGATAAGGATTGAAGCCAGGGTCTCAGGCATAATTGACAAGTAAGTGTTCTATCACTGGATCATATCCATTTCACTTAGAACACAGGGGAGTCATAGATCTAGAGAGACCAGAGTCTCTCTGGAGAATGGATGGGTTTTAAGAGCACCTCTTAATTTACACTTCTGGAACAGAAAATCCAGGAGACATTTTACCATCAAAGGAGAATTCCACCTTATGGTATCCAGATGTCATTCCTGTTTTACATGGAGACATGCAAGCAAGACTTCTGTCTCTCTCTTTTCTTTTTAGCATATTCATCATCTGGATGTTATCTGTGTTGAGGCATAACATCCTTAAAGGTCTTCCAAAAATTTCAACTGAATCAAGGGAAGAGGAGGAGGATGGAAAGGTTTTCTGGATTAATTATTTAACTATGTCATCACATGACAACTCCATTCTGGATCAAGAAGAAATATGGAAAGCATAAGCAAAGAGCAAGATGGAGCATGGAAAATGTGTGTCCCACCCCCAGTGGGGAATTCAAAGAAGTGATTGCTATGAAACACCTGCTACAGGGGTTGGTCAAAGGCTGAGGAGGAACAAGTTTGGATTCTCTTCTTCACTAGAGATTCACTAATGATCAGTGACCATGCAATCCGAGATATCTCGCACTGGATTTTTTTTCCTTTTTATTGATACTGAGGATCAAACCCAGGGTTTGGGACATACTTGGCAGGTGCTCTATTACTGAACTATATCCCTAGTCTGATCCTAGCCACCCCATGCAGTAAGGTATGGGATCTTTGAATTAATTCAAGTTCCCATATCTACTAATGACCAGTTCTGAAAGAGTCAAAATAAACCAAGTGTATTTGTCACAGGAGGTCCCTCTGTAATCTTTCTTTGGTGATTCAAAGATAGTGTAGAATCTTACATTGCCACAAAGTTACCATTAAGAATATTAAGATGGTTATATATTTCTAAATGAATACATATTTTATGACAGAGATTTCCCAAAAAAAGGTTTAGTTTTACTGATACAAAATATAAGGACAACTTGAATGTAGTAAATGCCTGCTTTTTATAAAATTTAAAATTTATTAGTCCCTTTCTTCTAGAGCCTAAGTAGCACCACCCCAAAGATGAAAAAACTTTAAATGCCCACTCAAGTGGTATGCTAAGTGAAAACAGAAGTATCTGGGTTGTTTATGACTTGATTTAGAACACTAACCACAAAAATTCATTGCCTCTGACACAGCCCAGTGTTGAATTTGTGTAGCATCTTATAAGGTATAAACCACTGTCTCTCGTATTTGCTCATTGATTTTTACTTCCCTCTCTCTGAACCATTTCTTAGGTAAGGATTGAGCATGGAATCAAAACTGAGCAGCATCTAAGTGGCCACCATGTGACTTGGAATAGATGTCCTAGCTCCAGGCACCATGCTTTCTCTGCAGAACCTGGTGCTTTGAGTTTGAGCCTTTATTTCTTCCAAGTATTCCTGCAGAGATTTAAAATGGAAATTTTAAGAACTTTTCCACTAGTGAAGATCTTAGGCTGAGTTTGTGGACCCATGAGGTGACCATCCTCTACCTCTTCCTGGGCTTGTGGCTGTGGTTGTTCATCTTCTCCTCCATATCCTTTTCTTCCTCCTTTTCCACTTAATCCATTGTCATCTTTGCCATCATTGTCACACATTACCATTTATCACAACTTATACATGTGGCAGAGATTTTGGTGACAAGGGAGTCATCCTAGGCCTCTTTCTTCATTTGAGTTGAAATTTATCTGTTTTTATTGACCAAAGAAGAGAAATATGTGACACTTTCCTTTATTCTCTCTTTCACATAATCATCTCTCTCCTTTATATTTTCCCGACTTTATCAGTGCTCCCCAAAAAATTTGACCACAGAAACTCCAAAGCAGCAGTTTTCTGGGACAAAACAACCATGTGCTTCCCTGCTTGAGCACCACCCTTGCATACCAGAGATGGACAGGCTGTTCTGATCTTCTTCTGCCTAATGAACCACCTTCACAGGCTTCGTTCCACAGGCCACACATCAGCCCAGGACATCAGTAATATGGAATGATGTATTTGTTAAATTTCAGTTCAGAAGCCAAAACCAACATATTTTGTCCACAGTGGCAGTACACTCAACCCCTTCCCCACATACAAAATCACTCTCAGCTGTATCAATAAACAGAGATTTAATTTAAAATCCTCCATCTGAGATCATAGTTTCTCAACTTCAGAAAGTCTTCTCTCACACCAAGCAGGAGAAAGGTCAGGATTCTCCCTGGATATAGGGATGCCATCTCTCTCAGACATAGGATTGCCCTTCTGATCCATTCTGAATAGTACCAGTGATCCATGTAAAAAGATAGACATAGTTTAGAGTTTAGAAATTCAAATCAACCAGAAATCACAGAAAGCTAAAAACAGTAAAAAGACCAGAGACAAAAGGTGCTTTGGGTTAACTTTGGTATTTATGTAGGTCTCTAACCGTGGTAATGCAGTCATTGGTGGGTCTCAGGAGAGGTTCAAGATCTTGGAGACAGGTTCAGGATCTCTGCCACTGTGGGAGCGTGGCAGCTGAGTGCTCCAAATTGGTTGTCCTCCAGGGATCACCCTTAGCCACTGGTACTGCCTCGCCTAAAGTTCACACGTCTTCCCAATAGCCAGTCCTGTGAGCTTCAAGGCAGGACTGCTTTGGTGAGGATCCCAGCCCCAGCACTCCCAGTAGGGTAGCTGGAGCCTCTGCTGTGCATGACCCAGTCCTAAGAATAGTCCTAAAGCTCTTGTAGTGATCTCAGAGTCTGTTCCCTGGGGATTGGGTCTACTACAGATTTTTTCCAAAATAGTTAAAATATGTCAGGACTGTCTGGAGTAAAAAGCCTCTGACATCTTCCCTAGCTGTTCTCCATATTCCAGGGAATAAAACAAAACAGTCTCACCCAGAGTCCTTAGGACTTCCCTTGCTATGAAGGAAAGTCAATCTCCTAACTACCTGTGGAGCTGAGCTGCCCTATCAGCTAGTGCATGTTGTTTCCCCCTTGTCATTATCAGTTCCTTTAAGTGAAGGACATTGTGATCAGTAGGTTTTTAGGGAGCCAGAAAATAATCCTTCATTAATATATATAGAACAGTAATTTTAAAAGACAAAAGGATACTATTATATAGATGAGGATTGATTCATCTAAACATATGACTACTCTATGTATGTACAAAAAGCACAGTCATTTAAGAAAATTATTGGGATCAAAACTGCATATTGATAAATTTTTTATCTCTAAATTACTTTTCTGAAAATTAGAACAGGATGCCATGAGAGCTATCACTTAAGGAAAAATTATCTGCCAGTAGCTATTATGTGTATGCATGCACGTGCGAACACACACAGATACATCTTATCAAATTTATTTAATGTTTGAAATGTCCTTGAAATTGTTATTATTACTCCCATTTTGAAATTCAGGGAACTCACATACAGAGAGGCTGAGTAACTTGCATAGGGTCCCACAATTATAGGGCAGAACTAGAATTTGAACCTAGATTTGTCATACTTTTATCCCATGTTCTTAATCATCACCCTTAATTTCCCCTAGTCTAATAGTTACAGTTTTTTTTTTCTTTTACAGACGAAATGTTTTTGTCCAGTATACCAGAGTTCTTTCACATTATCTTTTAAACGGTTTGTCTGAGAAATATGTGTGGAATGGAGTCTGGTTTTAGGAAGAGAGGATGTAAATGGATGTCATCCTCACATACTAAGTTTTCCTGCATTTGTCTTTGACAACATCTTACCCAGAGCTTTGAATTTGCTCTGAAAACTGCAGGGATTGTGGCCATCTCACCATACATGTGACTATATTCTTGTCCCTTCTGTCCTGGCCCCTGAAGCCTTAGCTATAACAGCAAAGATTGGCTCCATTCCTCCACAAAGCTTCAAGTTTCAGATGACGGGTTAATTTCTTAGTCTTTACAATGCTTACAGTTTAAAGATCCTTGTCAGTCACTCTGAAGCTGTGTACACCATTGTCCTGAGGCTAACTTAAGGTTGGGAGTTGACGAATGTTTTTTAGCAAAACTCTTCCAAACTCAGTGGGTGCTACTCGTGAACACAATTCTTGTTCCTCAAATAGTCAATCTGTTAATTTGAAGTTTGAGAATTCCATATGTATGATTTTTACATGATACATCAGATACTAAAACCATATTATTCAGGTAGCAGAATATATGTGTTTATTTTGTTGCTTTGATTCAGGCAGACACCTGCCTACATGTTAGTTAATGGCAGACAGAACACAGAGCCTGTCATCCTTTCTGTTGGAAAATCCTTTTATAGGAGTTTGGAGATGACCATAGACTATTAACTGGAATGCATGCTCAGGGCTGGGACCTTAAGAGAATATGTGTACCCAATCTTCCCCCCCCCTTTTTTTTTACTTTTTAATTGAGTTATCTGAAAACATATTACCTGAATGAAATTACAGTAAAATGCACAAATCTGTTTTTTTAATATTTATTTTTTAGCTTTAGGTAGACACAATATCTTTTTTTTTATTGATTGTTCAAAACATTACAGAGCTCATGATATATCATCTTTCATACATTTGACTCAATTAGGTTTTGAACTCCCATTTTTACCCCAAATACAGATTGCAGAATCACATCTGTTACACACTCACATTTTTACATAATGGCATATTAGTGACTGTTGTATTCTGCTATCATTCCTATCTCCTACTATCCCCCCTCCTCTCCCCTCCCCTCCCATCTTCCCTCTCTACCTCCTCTGCTGTTGTTCAATTCTCTCCCCCTTTTTTTTTCCTCCCCCTTGCCTCTCACAACCTCTTATAATTTTGTGTATCATTGAAGGTCTCCTACCATTTCCATATGCTTTCCCTTCTCTCTCTCTTTCTCTCCCCCCATTCATCTTTGTTTACAGTTAGTCTTTTCCTCATGCTCTTCCTTCCTGTTCTGTTCTTAGTTGCTCTCTTTATATCAAAGAAGACATTTGGCATTTGGTTTTTAGGGCTTGGCTACCTTCACTTAGCATAATCTGCTCTAATGCCATCCATTTCCCTGCAAATTCTATGATTTTGTCATTTCTTAGTGCTGCCTAATACTCCATTGTGTATAGATGCCACATTTTTTTATCCATTCATCTATTGAAGGGCATCTAGGTTGTTTCCACAGTCTAGCTATTGTGAATTGTGCCGCTATAATCATTGATGTGGCCGTATCCCTATAGTGCGTTCTTTTAAGGTCCTCAGGGAATAGTTCGAGAAGGGTGATAGCTGGGTCAAATGATGGATCCATTCCCAGCTTTCCCAGGAATCTCCATACTGCTTTCCAAATTGGCCTCACCAATTTGCAGTCCCACCAGCAGTGTACAAGTGTACCCTTTTCCCCACATCCTCGCCAACACTTATTGTTGTTTGACTTCATAATGGCTGCCAATCTTACTGGAGTGAGATGGTATCTTAGGGTGGTTTTGATTTACATTTCTCTGATTGCTAGAGATGGTGAGCATTTTTTCATGTACTTGTTGATTGATTGTATGTCCTCCTCTGAGAAGTGTCTGTTCAGCTCCTTGGCCCATTTGTTGATTGGGTTATTTGTTATCTTATTGTTTAATTTTTTGAGTTCTTTGTACATTCTGGATATTAGGGCTCTATCTGAGGTGTGAGGGGTAAAAATTTGTTCCCAGGATGTAGGCTCTCTATTTACCTCTCTTATTGTTTCTCTTGCTGAGAAAAAACTTTTTAGTTAAAGTAAGTCCCATTTGTTTATTCTTGTTAATAACTCTTGGGCTATGGGTGTCCTATTAAGGAATTTGGAGCCCGACCCCACAATATGTAGATCGGAGCCAACTTTTTCTTCTATCAGATGCAGTGTCTCTGATTTGATAACTAGCTCCTTGATCCATTTTGAGTTAACTTTTGTGGATGGCGAGAGAAAGGGATTCAATTTCATTTTGTTGCATATGGATTTCCGATTTTCCCAGCACCATTTGTTGAAGATGCTATCCTTCCTCCATTGCATGTTTTTAGCCCCTTTATCAAATATAAGATATTTGTAACTTTGTGGATTAGTCTCTGTGTCCTCTATTCTGTACCATTGGTCCACCTGCCTATTTTGGTACCAGTACCATGCTGTTTTTGTTACTATTGCTTTGTAGTACAGTTTGAACTCTGGTATCGCTATACCTCCAGATTCACACTTCCTGCTTAGAATTGCTTTTGCTATTCTGGGTCTTTTGTTTTTCCATATGAATTTCATGATTGCTTTATCTATTTCTACAAGAAATGCCGTTGGGATTTTGATTGGCATCGCATTAAACCTGTAGAGAACTTTGGGTAATATCGCCATTTTGATGATGTTAGTTCTGCCTATCCATGAACAGGGTACATTTTTCCATCTTCTAAGATCTTCTTCTATCTCTCTCTTTAGGGTTCTGTAGTTTTCATTGTACAAATCTTTCACCTCTTTTGTTAGGTTGATTCCCAAGTATCTTATTTTCTTTGAGGATATTGTGAATGGAGTGGTTTTCCTTATTTCCATTTCAGAGGTTTTGTTGCTGATATACAGGAATGCCTTTGATTTATGCGTGTTGATTTTATAACCTGCCACTTTGCTGAATTCATTATTTAACTCTAGCAGCTTCTTTGTAGACCCTTTTGGGTCTGTTAAGTATATTATCATGTCATCCGCAAATAGTGATAATTTAATTTCTTCTTTTCCTATTTTTATGCCTTTAATTTCTTTTGTCTGTCTAATTGCTCTGGCTAGTACTTTGAGAACTAAATTGAATAGAAGTGGTGATAGAGGGCATCCGTGTCTTGTCCCAGATTTTAGAGGGAATGCCTTCAGTTTTTCTCCGTTTAGGATGATGCTAGCCTGAGGTTTAGCATATATAGCTTTTACAATGTTGAGGTAAGTTCCTGTTATCCCTAGTTTTTCTAGTGTTTTGAACATTAAGGGATGCTCTACTTTGTCAAATGCTTTTTCTGTATCTATCGAGATGATCATATGGTTCTTTTCTTTAAGTCTATTGATGTGGTGAATAACATTTATTGGTTTCCGTATATTGAACCAGCCTTGCATCCCAGGGATGAATCCTACTTGATCATGGTGCACAAGTTTTTTGATATGTTTTTGTATTCGATTTGCCAGAATTTTATTGAGAATTTTTGCATCCAAGTTCATTAGAGATATTGGTCTGTAGTTTTCTTTCTTTGAAGTGTCTTTGTCTGGTTTTGGGATCAGAATGATGTTGGCCTCATAGAATGAATTTGGAAGAGCTCCTTCTTTTTCTATTTCTTGAAATAGCTTGAAAAGTATTGGTATTAATTCTTCTTTGAAGGTTTTGTAAAACTCCGCTGTATACCCATCCGGTCCAGGGCTTTTCTTGGTTGGTAGTCTTTTGATGGCTTCTTCTATTTCTTCCTTTGTTATTGGTCTGTTTAAATTGTGTGTGCCTTCCTGTCTCAATCTGGGCAGATCATATGCCTTAAGAAATTTATTGATATCTTCACTATATTCTATTTTATTGGAATATAGGGTTTCAAAATACTTTCTAATTATCTTCTGTATTTCTGTAGTGTCTGTTGTGATATTGCCTTTTTCATCCCGTATGTTAGTAATTTGAGTTCTCTCTCTTCTTCTCTTCGTTAGCATGGCTAAGGGCCTGTCTATCTTTTTTATTTTTTCAAAGAACCAACTTTTAGTTTTATCAATTTTTTCAATGGTTTTTGTTGTTTCAATTTCGTTGATTTCTGCTCTAATTTTAATTATTTCTTGTCTTCTACTACATTTGCTGTTGTTTTGCTCTTCCTTTTCTAGGTTTTTGAGGTGTAGTGTCAGTTCATTTGTTTGTTGGTTTTTTCTTTTTTTGAGGAAAGAACTCCAAGAAATGAATTTCCCTCTTAACACTGCTTTCATTGTGTCCCATAGATTCCGATATGTTGTGTCTGTATTATCATTTGTCTCTAAGAATTTTTTCATCTCCCCCTTTATGTCTTCTGTAACCCATTGATCATTCAGTAACATATTATTCATTTTCCATGTGATGTAGGATTTTTCCTTCCTTCTTTTATCATTGATTTCCAATTTCATTCCATTATGATCAGATATGGTGCGTGGCATTATCTCCACGCCTTTATATTTACTAAGAGTTGCCTTATGGCATAATATATGGTCTATCTTTGAGTAGGATCCATGTGCTGCTGAGAAGAACGTGTATCCACTTGATGATGGTTGATATATTCTATATATGTCGGTTAAGTCTAGGTTATTGATTGTGCTGTTGAGTTCTATAGTTTCTTTATTCAGTTTTTGTCTAGAGGATCTATCTAATGGCGAGAGCAGTGTGTTGAAGTCACCCATAATTATTGTGTTGTGGTCTATTTGACTCTTGAACTTGAGGAGAGTTTGTTTTATGAACGTTGCAGCTCCATTGTTTGGTGCATACAAATTGATAATTGTTATGTCTTGTTGGTGAATGGTTCCTTTTAACAGTATATAGTGTCCTACTTTTTCCTTCTTGATTAACTTAGGTTTGAAGTTGATTTTATTTGATATGAGTATGGCCACTCCTGCTTGCTTCCGAGGGCCGTGTGAGTGGTATGATTTTTCCCAACCTTTTACCTTCAGCCTGTGTATGTCTTTTCCTATCATATGAGTCTCCTGAAGGCAGCATATTGTTGGATTTGTTTTTTTGATCCAGGTTACTAGCCTATGTCTCTTGATTGGTGAGTTTAGGCCATTAACATTTAAGGTTACAATTGAGATATGATTTGTACTTCCAGTCATGCTTCTTTATTTATTTATTTTAGTTTGGCTAGTTTTACTTTTTAGTTATTTTCCTCCCCCTTTACTGAGATACCTCCTGCTGTTAGTTTGGGGCACTATTTTTCAATTCCTCTTCTTGTAGTATTTTGCTCAAAATGCTTTGCAGTGCTGGTTTTCTTGCTGCAAATTCTTTTAGCTTTTGTTTATCGTGAAAGATTTTAATTTAATTGTCAAATCTGAAGCTTAATTTTGCTGGGTACAGTATTCTTGGTTGGAATCCATTATTTTTCAGCGTTTGAAATACATTGTTCCAGGATCTTCTCGCTTTCAAAGTCTGAGATGAGAAATCAGTCGTTAACCTAATTGGTTTACCCCTGAATGTAATCTGCCTCCTTTCTCTCGTAGCTTTTAATATTCTCTCCTTGTTCTGTATGTTAGCTATCTTCATAATTATATGTCTTGGTGTTGGTCTATTATGGTTTTGAATGTTTGGGGTCCTGTAGGCTTCCAGGATTTGGCAATCCATTCCATCTTTCATCTCTGGGAAGTTTTGTAGAATTATTTCATTTAATATGCTGTCCATTCCTTTGGTTTGAATCTCTGTGCCTTCTTCTATCCCGATGACTCTCAAATTTGTTTTTTTTTATGACATCCCATATCTCTTGAATAGATTGCTCGTGGGATTTAAGCATCTTTTCTGTGTTGACTATATTCTTTTCAAGTTGATAAACCTTGTCTTCATTATCTGATGTTCTGTCTTCTACTTGATCAAGTCTATTTGTAATATTCTCGTTTGAGTTTTTAATTTGGTTTATAGTTTCCTGCAATTCTAGGATTATTGTTTGATTGTTTTTTTAAGATCTGTATCTCCTGGTAGAGCTCGTTCTTTGCCATTTGAATTTGTTTGTTTAATTCATTTTCAAAATATACTTTTATTGCTTGGACTTGCTGTCTCATGTCTTCTCTAATATTCCTTTCCATTCGAGTTAGGTATGCCTTGAGTTCTTTCCCTATCCCTGCTTCTGGTGTTTCTACGTCCTCCTGTAGAATTAAGTTGTCCTGCATTGTTTGTACTCCTTTTTCCCCTTGTTTTCTCATGTTGTTCACATTACTTTACAGCTCTATTTGATTGCCGTGTTTCTGCTCTCTTCTATAGATTTGTTTTGGTTCTGTATTACTCTGTTGTTTCTTCTTTGTGTTGTTAAACTGTGCCTGCTAACGTGGATTCCGCTGGGAAGGAATTCCGACAGCCGAGCTCCAGTGACGTCACTACTCTGTTATGACGGGCCCCAGGCTCCTTGCTGGGGTGTCCTAATGGGGGGATGTGACTGGACTGTCTCTGTTTGGTTTCAGCTCCCGGTCGCGGCAGGCGGGTGGTCTCCAGCCGCCCAGTATCACAGGCAGCGGGCGGGTGATCGGTCCCCGGCGGGGGTGGACTCCAGCCGCCCAGTCGCACGGTTGGTAGCTGGCGGGCGGGCGTTCTCTGACCGCCCAGTTATGCAGGCAGTGGGTGAACTGTTGCAGGCGGGCCTGCAGTTTCCAGCCGCCCAGTCGCGAGGGCCTGACCTCTAGTCCCCTTGTTTCTCCTGCTAGTCTTGGTTTCTCCTGCTAGACCAGATTTCCCCTGAGTGATGGCTCTCGGCAGTTCAAACTGTACTCTGGGCCTGCCGTTTGTTGGGTGTGGAGGGTGGCTATTGGGAACCCGGCACTCTATTGTTTTGTTTCCGTTGTGGGGGATAGAACTGTACCTCTTCCTTCCCCCTCTGAAATCCCGTACTCAGCCCGGGGGTCAGTGTGGGCTCATCCGGCAGGATTCCACAGAATTGCAGCCACTTTTCTCCCTGCTTGCTAATTAATCGCTTCTCTGCGGCGCCCCGCCTTCTGTAGCCACGGGGCAGGCCGCGCGAATCAGTCAGCCTGGATCTCCGGGGTCGCACAGTTGGCTATTGGGATCCCCGGCACTCTATCGTTTTGATTTTTTCTGCTTGCCCCTCCCCCAGTGCTGGCTAGACAGGTTTCATTTTGGCTGTTGATGGGAGGGAGAGTTGAAGGTCAGGTGTCTCTAGTTTTCCCCTAGTCTTTATGCAGGCTCACTCTGATACTCCCTCCCCCGGAAAGCCTAGGAGAGATTTTATGCGAATTCCCCGATGTATGGGGGATGAGCTGTGTGACACACACCTGTTTTATTGTTGCAGTCTGTCGGAGAGTGGTGGTGGATACTTCAGCTCTCCAAGATGGTGGCTGCTGATTGCCTTGGTGGATTTTCCATTGTTCTAGACACAATATCTTTATTTTTATTTTTATGTGGTGTTAAGGATTGAACCCAGTGCCTCGCACATGCCAGGTGGGTGCTCTACCACTTGAGCCACATCTCCAGCCCCAAATGCACAAATCTTAACAAATGTATGTATCTAAATTGAGATATTGAATATTTACCTAGAACCCCCAAAAGTCAACCTCTGCTCTTGTTTTATCCTCAGAAATTGGCTTTCCCTGTTTGCCTATTGAAATTCACATGAATGGAATTATGCAATATGGATTCATTTGTGACTTTTTTTTCTACCCCCTCAACAAATTGGTCCTTTGAGAATCACACATGTTGAAGCATGTGTTGATACCTCTTCCCCCCTATTTTTTTGTTGAGTCATGTTCCATTGCATAAATAGATCATTTGTTTATCCGTCTTCCAGTTGATGGATATCCTGTTGCCTGTAGCTCTTATGAAGAAAGCTGCAAGGAATATTCTTGTACAGTTATTTGATAGGCATATATTTTCATTTCTTTTGGGTGAATACTGAGGAAAAAAACAAAAAGATTCTCAGTAATGTCTGGCATTTTTATGCTTTTTAATTTTAACCATTCTAGTGGGTGTATAATGGTTTTTTTAGTTTGCATGGCCCAGTCTAATATTGAACATCTTTATATCTTCTTTTATGAAGTATCTGTCCAAGTCTTTTGCCTATTTTTATGAGTTGTTTTTCTTTTAAAAAACTTACCTAATTGTATTTAAATATTGTTTTTGGTTGACACATAATAATTGTACTCATGAACTAAAAAGTGTTTGGATTCATGTGGACACTGGATAACAATCAAAAATCAGAACAAAGGAATTGTAAGAATGAAATTATAAAACAAAACAAACAACAACACCAACAAAAAACCCTTCCCTAAATGTACTTAATTGTAGAAGTTCTTCACATAGCCTAAATATATTTCTTTTGTCAAATATATGCATTTTTTTGGGGGGGGTTCTAGGGATTGAACCCAGGCGAGCACTCTACCAACTGAGCTATATCCCTAGCCCAAATATATGCTTTCTTTTAGTGTTGTATTTTGTATTTTCTCTTGGTCTTTTATATTTATTCTTTCACTTTATTCTTTAATACTTACTCCAGAGACATGTATCTGTGTCTCTATATCCATATCTATATACAGATGTCACAAATTTATATACTACTACTCTCTGTAAAATGTAAAATACTTATGAAAGTCTGATGCCATGTGCCTTCTTTGTGTTTATGGCTAACTATGCTTTGTATATTGCTTTCAGTTAATGTGACAAAATACCTGAGATAAATCAACTTAAAAGAGGAAAGGTTTATTGTGGCTAATGGTTTCAGAGATTTCACATGGTCACTTCTTTTAGGCCTAAAGTGAAGCTAAAAAGCTGCTCTGCACATGATGTCCAGAAAGCAGAGACAGAGTTTGCTTTTATAACAAAGCCTCTTCTCTGAAACCTATTAAATTATGAATCAATAAGTGGATTAATCTACTGATGAGTCAATTATCATGATTCCCCCACTTCTGAACACTGCTGCACTGGGAACCAGGCCTTCAACACATGAGCTTTTGGGGGGACATTTAAGATCTAAAACATAGCATGCTTTTATGTAACTTGCTACTTACATAGCTTACAAACCCTAAATTATAAGGCTTTTAATCTTACTGTAAACATAGACCTCTCAAATGAGTGAGAAGAAAAATTATTCTATATTTATCCATTCATTTGCCATTTCAGGCACTTTTTAAACCTTCTTTACCAACTTTCAGACTGGTATTATTTCCTTTTGTAACCCAAAACTTGATCTGCTGGTGATAAAATTCTCTCAGCTATGGTTTCTATACAAATATCTTTATTTAATCTTTGTTTTGACAGATATTATGCCACAATATGTAGTATTTTACTGGATAGGTTGATAGAACTTTTTTCTCCCTTAAACAGAATTCCATTGTTTACCCTGAAAAGTTAGCCAGTATTTTTATTGTTGTACCTCTTCATATCATTCATCTGTCTGTTTTTTTGGATATTCTCTTTCTCTTTGTTTTTTCAGAGTTTGTTATTATGTGTTTATAATGTTTGGCCCTTACTCCTCTAAATATTTTTTCCTGTCCATTCCTCTTGTTCTGAGGCTCTGGGCATGTGCATGATGATTGTGCAGTATTTTGTCACAGTCCTCTCGTGCTCTGCTCAGTTTTCCCTTTTGGTTCATTTTGAATAATATCTTTATATGCTGAATCCACATCAGGAACTCTTCAAACACACTTTCTACTGACTGCTCTTTTTCCCGACGAAGGGTCATACTGTCTAATTCTTTGCCTCTCTTGTAATATTTTGTTGAAAACCAGTTATTGTAGAAAATTTAGCAAATCTCTGGATTCTGATTTTTCCTCCTGAGGATTGTCATTTCATTGTTGTTGTTGCATTTGTTGCTTTAGATTGTTGCCTAGGTTTATTCTGCAAAGACGGTCTTCCCAAAATGTCAGGCAATGTCTTTTCTTTCACTTGTTTTTCATTCTCATTTCCCTTTTACCTGTCCCCCTTTAGTTGCCCTGTGCCTGCAGTTTGGAAGCTGGCCAACGATGGATAAGGAGCTGAGTGGGGCTCCCCACCCCCCACAGCAGAACTGGTTGGAGTGTGCCTCAGGAGAAAGTTCACAGTTCAGGCAGTTTTCAAGTCTATCTTGGATTTTACTTTCTATTGGTCTCTCATGGACTTCACTGTGGGAATATACAGCTTCCTGGTCATCCCGGGGTCTTATCTGAACCCTCTCTAGGGCTCTCATTTCTAGAATCTCCCTGTCAAGTGTCTGGCCAGTCTGCCAGCCTGATGGTCACTTCAACTGCGGCTGTATCTTCAGTCTGTGAAACATATGTGGTTCCCTATTTATTTTCTACCAGTCTTGATATTTGTACTCATGGTCCCACTGGACATGGTGAGTCCCTCTAAGGAAGCTGCTGGTTTTCATGGCCAGCCCTACCCTGGTAGAACTATCAATATTCCTGAGCTGGAGGGATGCAGCTCCAGGTAAGGTACCATGGAATCCCATTTATTTATGAGTAAATATGGTTCAATTTATTTTATCTTTGCTTAGCTTCCTCAAGTAGGGTTTTTTGTTTGTTTGTTTTTGTTTTTTACAATTTTATAATTGTTTGCTGAGGAGATTTACTGTTTTATCACAGTCGGAAATCTTGCCTTGACAGATATATTTTGACGGTGAATAGGAAAGGCAAAGGCAATGGTCACAGCATGAAGTAGCCACTAGGAACGGTATTACTTTTAATTTGTAAATCTGTAACCGGACCATCAGACTGTTGATTCAAGGAGCTATAAGGGTTAAATGTTCCCGCATAGAGTTGTTTTGTAACCAATTCAAAGATGAAACTTTTAAAAAATGTCCATAATTATTATGTCACAGTGATAAAAAAAAGAGGTACTGTATCATTATTCACATAAAAATATGATTATTAATACTTTACCTAGCCCAGAAGGATCTTTACATTTTCTTAACATGAAATTGATTACAGGTCCTAGAGACTATCCATTTAAATATTTTTCTTTGAAATGTCACTTGATGGGGCTGGGGATGTGGCTCAAGCGGTAGCGCGCTCGCCTGGCATGCGTGCGGCCGGGGTTCGATCCTCAGCACCACATACCAACAAAGATGTTGTGTCCACCGAGAACTAAAAAATAAATATTAAAAAAAAAAAAAAAGAAATGTCACTTGATGATAATTAGCATCATCCTAACTCATACCTGTTTCATAGTAGAATAGGTGTCCGGGTCCTTGCTACCTCATTTCCATATGATATAAGGGACATAAAGAAATGATTTCTTACACTTTTTCTCCAATACTCTAAATCGCTTACTAGAACCTCAAGTTCCTTTACCTAGAAACAAAGCCCTTTCTTTCAATAAGAAGTGAGGGGAGACAGTTAATCTGAAGGGATGACCGACTATTCTTCAACCCTCCACCATGTGGCTGGAGCACAGCCTGCACACCTTATAGGAGGAAAGGAGTATGTAAGACACTGAAGACCCCAGATTTGAAGGGGTAGAAGGGAAAAGGGGTGATCCTGAGCTTCAGGAAACTGAGGCTCTTTATTAGGTGGCTCCTCTGACATGACACCATGGCCTCACATCTCTTTGCATACCTTCTCCAGGCTTTGACAACAGGGCTGCTAGCCAAGGGCCTCCAGGCTAGTGTGGAAATCCCCACAGCAGAGGGAACTCCCAGGAGAGGCAGGGGGTGCCTGGGGATAGCACCCAGGGCCAGAGGGGCTGTGGAAGGGTAGAGAGTGCCAACTGCTCCCAAATGTTGCCTCAGGTGCATGGCGAAGAAGTAGAGTTGTCTAAACTCCTTATCCATTCTCTCTAAACTGCTGAGCTTTATTTGGCCCTTCATCTTCGGGTCTCCTGCAACACCTTTTTCTGGGTTTCAAGCATTGTACTAATGAAGCTTCAACTTTTGTTATTGCTATTTGTGTGGATCGATTCAAACTCAGAAACTGTAAAAGCAAAAGGAAGTTATTTGGGGTCTTAGGAATTGCAATTTGGGAGACAGTGTTCCAAGAAGGCAGGAAAAATGGGAACCTATGTGTTGAGAAGGAATGGGGTCTATGTAACAGATAGGAAAAAGAAAAAAAAATATGTAAACAGAATGGAAATGTCCACAAAACAAGCATGTGAGGACCTCTGGAGCCTTTGGGCAGAAATTGTCTGATCTTTTAAGTCTTTTCAGATAGGTGACCAAGTTTCACATTCTGGGCAGTAGCAGGAATTTGTGGATAAATCCTGCTTGTATAATGGCCTCACTATTACATTTTGAGAAGCTCTTTCATTGTTGATTTCTTTGTATTTTTCTTTTATTTTCACATTTGTGTGTTTTTGTCTCCTTCACCCCACGCTTTCAGGTTGGGGCACAGTGGCATTTCTTTTAAGCTATTTATCATTCTACACCCCTCTCCCCATTTCTCTGTAGGTTCAGCTTTTAACATCTTGCATGAGCTCATCAGATGGATCTTAATTGCACTCCAAAAAGAACACAAAGCATTCTGGTAATTCCCAATGGTAGCTGTTTCAATAGATTTGCTGTTTGAAAATCCTGCTCAGGCTGTGCTCCAGACGGGAAATCAGAGCCTCTGGTGATGAGATCCAGGTAGTCAGTGCTAAAAAACAATGCCCTCATGGAAAGTAATACCTTGATGTAACACACTAATATTTGTCTTTGCTTCTTTATCTTAAACCAACACTTACCACATCCCTGAGCAACAAATTGGGGTATTATTTGGCAGAAAGTACAATGATACAGAAACTGAACTGTGTCATGGTCTCCATTGCAGTATGCAAATACTTCTGAGGTCATGTTGGCTCAGTTCCCTGCAGGGCCCTTGTATTGGTGGCTGGCCACCTAAGAGAGTTTGCCTCAGGAGAGCAAATAAGAAAAAACAAACCAACCTGTAGATATGAAAGTTGTCAGATTTCAAAGCTTGCAGGCCATTATGTAAAATGCAATGACACCTTATTACAAATATTTGCCTTCATTCACCTTTATCCCCTAGAGGTTTTGTTCTCATTTAAACAATGAATTGCTGTTGACTTCTTTTGAAAGGGAAAAGGGGAGGTGGTAACTTGGACACTACCTTTTTCCTAATACTTTCTTTTTTGAGACAGATTTTCCCTTCCTGCTATTTGAGATGATACCATTGCCTCCATTTTGAGCTCCTTGATTCATTTCTCCAAGCTGAAAGATAGCCCCAGCTTCCCTCAGGCCACACAGAGAAAGCCAGTAAAAAGTCAGCAGATGTTCACCATAAACAATTGTTGAATCCCAAACCTGTAAAACCCAACTTTTAGGTTTTCTCTTTTCAATGAGAAATGAGTGGAAGAGTGAGGATAAGGTTTAAGGATTAGCTTAAGAAGCCTGGGGGTTAGCAACCAGGAAGTGATTTCTGGCTAGAGAGAAGTAAGTGGCAAGAATCTGTCATTCAGTGGTATTTTAGCAATTCCTTATTAGGAGATATATATTTATATAGATATATAGAGAGAGGTTTTGTTCTCATACCTTGATGTATACTAATATTTGTCTTTGCTTTTTTATCTTAAACCAACACTTACTTAACACACACACACACACACACACACATATATATATATATTTTAATTAGCAGGTATTGTGTTTATTTGCTTTTTAAAGAAATGATTCACTATTATTTCAGGATATAGGAAATCATATTCTTCAAGCATTTAATAATTCCTAAGGGTTCCTATCAAGTTTGTAATTCTATAAGATACTGTATTTAGACTTTTGATAGAGAAAAACATTTGTCTGCTTGTTTCAAGTCTTAGTGCTTGCTCCAAGGCCACTCCTAGTGTCCAAGTTGGTCATGTGCATTTCTATACCCATCGGAAAGATGGGTATAGAAAATTGATAATTTAAAACAGAAGGTTCGGGGCGGCTGCCTACAGCAGGCAGGTGGTGTTCTACAAATGCCATGGAGCACTGCTGCTGAGGTTGAAATGTGAGCAGTGTTCCCTTGAACTGTGAACCTTGGTGATCCTCAAATGGAGAATGGACCCCTGTCATGTTGGTCATAGCTGTGAGAATCCCAGTTGACATTCCCTTCCCTGCCAGCAGTCTTCAGTTGACTACATTAAATATATGTTGTTCAGTGGTTTTATTTTTAAGTCTGGTCTATGTATTGCTAACTCACCCCTCAGACTTAGGAAGAACATCCACTGATCTAGCAAAAATGATGCTCTGAAAACATGCATCATTTCTTTGGGCAGTAATAATATTCCTTGGAGTCATGTCCAGTCTACACTTTGTTTTCTCAATCATTCTCTTCCAGTCGTGGCACCATAGCAGGGGTGACTATGAAGCACAGCTGTTCTCCCATAGAGGTAGGAACCGTAGTTTGCTTTACAGGATAATCTTAGCCTGCATTATCATCTTTCATATTATTTTCTCCCATTTCTTTGTGTCGTTCTCATTGAGATATACTAACTTGGGATTCCCCAAGAGTCACAGGAAAGTGGATGGAATTTCCTGGTATGGTCCTCTGGGGCAAAAATCTCTTGACATTGTCATACCGAGAGTCCTCTTAGCCCAATCACTTAGATTCTACACATAGTTCTGAAATCGGGTTGTTCCTCAGACTCTCTCATAAGAATGTCCACACAGGCCACAGCCCAGCTGGGCAATGCCGCAACAGAGGGTGCTGAGCTTATAGGAAGCAAAAGGAAGATCCTTGGTTAATGGGCTCCTGCAGAGTCCTTTTTGAAAGAAGATTCACTGGATGGTCATGCCAGTTCAAACAGAGTACCAGAGGGTCTTTACTCATACACTGAATGATGTAAATGTCTCTGATAATCAGGGGAGTGGACTAGGTACTAGATAGTAGTTCCTAGTCTCCCCCATTCCAGAAATTTACAGCCTTGTTCAACACTAGGTGTTAGAGGATGTTCCCAGTGGAGTTTGCTGTGCTAAAGGAGATGTTGTGGAGGAAGCAAGACTTGAGTTGGGCCTTGAGACTAGTTCAGAATGTGCCCAGAGGGAGTGGAGGGAAGAACAAACTGCACCTAGCAGCAGACTGAGAGAGCTAAGACCAGATCTGAGGCTCAGAACGGGAAGCAGGAACCATGGTTGGGACTTCTGTTAGCCACTTCTGGTGACTTGCAGACTGGCAAGGTTTTAGATTTCACTAGACTATCTTTGGACCTGCTGTAGGTTGTTCCAGCACATCAGACCAGTGCAGCACTAAGAGCAGGGTGCTATGGAGCAAGTGTGGCAGCATACCGAATGACAGAGTAGGGGATTGGGGGCTCTTTTTACCTTTTACTGGCAGCAACCTGCTTGCCATTGGACCTAGCTTAATTCCTCTTGAGCTCGGTGCCTATCTAGGCTTTAGAGATCATGTGTACTATTGCTGCCTTGTGGAGCTTCTCCTCCTTCTGAGGGAGAAAACATCATTTAGAACTCAGGACAAATCCCCAGAGTAATAGTCTGGATTATTCTGCAGCTTTAGCTCAGAGAACCAGACTGTCTTCTTAAGGAAGTGCCTGGTGAGGTCTTCTATGGAGAAGGGTATCTCAGACTTTACATGATTTCCCTGGAGGTCTTGTTAGAATGATCTTAATAAGACTGAGATGCTGCCCAACATTCGGTCCTCAGGTGTTACTGATGGTCCCTGATCACACTTGGGGCACAGTACAGATGCTTATGGTAACAGGGTGGCCCTGGAAGGTTGAGTGTGGGATGGAGCAGGATGGAGCGGAAATGCTTTTCACATGAGAGTATAGCCACCCGGGCTCCCACATAGACTTGACAATGAGTCATGGCCGCTATCCACCCAGACCCTCACTTCCTATTAGAAAGCTCTCCCCCAGGACATGCCTACGCTGAATACTATGCCTTTCTCATCAGGAAAGAAGTTTACAACTTTCCGGCAGAGAAAGAGGACAGGCTGAAAGCTCAGTTGAATTTGCCTTTTCTCCTCATCAACCACTTGAAAAGTGATCTGGTGATTCATTCCACTCTGTTCAGTTCAGCCGTGTTTATTGCATGTCTGCTCTGGGTCTAACACTGTGATAAGTATGTGGATCTCTGGTGAAGGGTGAAAAGTGGTCTCTGCAGCCGAGGGACTTACTGCATTATAGAGACAAAAACCCCAAATTCGTATAAGCAATGAAAGAAAAACACGAGAAAGCAGGGATATAATTATGTGTTAAATTGAGTGTAATCAAGTGCCAAACCTATGACACCAGCACTTGGTGTTGTGAAAAATCAGGGAGGGCTGGAGTTAGCTTAGCTCCTGAAGCCAGAGTTCCAGTTTCTAAGTTGTCAGCTCTATTGTTTGACTCGAATAGGGCTTTGGAGATCTGGTGGACGCAAACTGGGAGCCACTGGGTGGGAAAAAGAAAGACAGAGTCCAGCACAGAAACATAGCCCATTGTTTCAGGTAACAAGAGCCCCACAATGGAGGCAAATCGCACCCACCCACTCCAGACCTCCCTATCCCCCCAGTGAATAAAGCATTTCTTTAAATAAAACCACCACTAGATAATGAGATCAGTGCTATTCTGAGCTGGCTTTGACTGGACACTCCCACAGCTTGTAGAGATTCAGACCTAAAGTGAGTTCTTTCCACAGAAGATGAATAATAATGAGGCTTAGGGTAAAGCCGGCTTGGGATCTCAGGGCAGATACCTTAAAGTTTCCAAATAGGGAAGACAAAAGGAGAAGGGGCTGGGAAAGGCCCTGGGAGTGGAGGCTGAACTCCTGTCTTTTATCTTGTATGTGAAAGCCCTGTGGAAGAGTGATGGCATTCAGTTCTTACATAGCACTTTAAATTCTTTTGTGAACATCAGCTGATAAAGTCAATGACATCCCTGATAAAGTCTTCCCCTATTTCTAAGAGTGACTATGGGCAGAGAGGTTGTATATGTGTGGCAGGAAAGACTCATGCATCCTGTGTCCTGCACGGCTGGGAGTACAGGTCGATCTCAACATGGCCCATCTCAACATGGCTCAGCTCTCTCATGTGTGAGCCAAACACCATCCTGCCATAGCCCTCAGTGTCAGGAGCACATCTCAAGTTCTCTAAGTTGCCCCAGGGAAAACCAATCTCCCAAGAGGGATTGAGAGGAAAGACAGGGCTTCCCTTCTCCCTGCAGGTGGGGTTAAGATTCTCCTCAGATGCTCTCCTCTTTTAACACGACAGCCCTTTTTTTTATATCATTACCAGCCCAACTAGCCCCAGAGTTATGGGACTTCTTGCCGAGCACTTTCTGTGTGCATTCTCCATGCAGGCTTCATCATGCTTACTTGGGTATGAGGCCTGTCATAGTGGGACCTCAGGTTGGGCTGAGGAAGGTAGAGTGTTCCTGTAAACTTGGAGCACACCAGCACTTGTTTTTATATCCATGAAAAACTGCTGATATAGAACTTCTAAAACCAACCTATGGGTTGAGCTTGAAAGAAACCCTGGGCACGTGCTTGTCCGACTTTTGCTATTAGGAGCATATAGGCTGAATCTGGCTCACAGATGCATTTTCTTTGACTGGTTGTGTGGTTTGTAAAAAATCTGAATGACTTTTTAACATTTTTAAATGAGTGCATCTCTATGTAAAAATATGAATTTCTGGCTTCTCTTGAAACTTGAGGATCCAGCAATCCTAGGCCAAACTCTTGCCTGGAAACTTTGACTGAAGCTGAGGAACAGCCCTCTGTCCGTCACTTTGTCCCTGTCTTCATCTGTTCACTTGCTCATCCACTTGCTAGCCCAGCCCTTGTGAGCATTTGAGTATTTGACATTGATGAGTCACCAATGCAGCCTGCATTTACCTCACTTAGATTTCATGGTTGGTGTGCCTTGGGAAGGCAAGGGGTCAGGGTGGGGTTGGGCGGGAGTTGGGGATATTTTAGAAATGGTCCAACTAGAGGCAGAGAAGTACTTTATAAATGCTTCTCACACTATCTGCAGAGAAGGATTAGTCTATTTTTTACTTTTCAAACCAATCCATCATAGACCTGTACTTTTACAAAACACAAGACATACACATCAATTCCTAGAAAAATAAAAGGAATAAATTACATATAAAACATAAGCTAAGTTTTATTATTAGATTCTACAGTCATACAACTTATTATATATGATCAGAATAAACATATACAAAAATTTTACAAAACATATTTCTTTTTTAATGTATGAATATAAGCTATTACAGAATTGATATTATTATGGCAGCATTGATATTACTATAGTCATAGCATTTGTCTGTCAGAAATTATAAATAATTGAGGTTATGAATAAAACAGTCATTTCCCATTTGAAATACTTATGTGCTCACTTTTAAAGAGAATCATGTATATCAATATTTAAGGTTTTTAATGCAATAGTAAGCATGCTTCTTGCATATTAATTAGTGAAGCATAATTAGATTGACAGTGACTCTATTTAAGGGAAAGATATTTCTATGTTCCTTTCAATAACGTTTACAGTAGATAATCCAGTCTCACAGAGGTATCTCCCCCGCACCCCAATTTATTGATTGAACGATTTACTGTTTTGGCATTGCGTTTATCTATCTATCTATTTATTTACCCATTTATTTATTTATTTTAGTTAGTTATACATGACAGAAGAATGCTCTTTGATTCATTGTACACAAATGGAGCAGAATTTTTCACTTCTCTGGTTGTACCCAAAGTAGGGTCACACCATTTGTGAATCATACATGTACCTAGGGTAATGATGACTGTCTCATTCCATAATCATTCCTACCCCCATACCCCTCTTCCTCCCCTTTTCCCCATCCAAAGTTTCTCCACTCATCCCATGCTTTGCCCCCCATTGTGGATTAGCATCCACTTATCAGAGAAAACATTTAGCCTTTGTGTTTTGGGATTGGCTTACTTTGCTTAACATGATTTTCTCTAACTTCATTCGTTTACCTGAAAATGTCATAATTTTATTATTTTATTGCTGAGTAATACTCCAGTGTGATACATGCAACAGTTTCTTTATCTGAAGCATATGATTCATAGCGGTATCTTGACATGAATGGGAGAACAAATTAATCAACTCAGGATATTCATTCTTAACATTTTACCAAAACAAAGCAAGTGATACAGTATTTCCAAAGATCATCTTTAATCTTTCTTCAGTAGCAAATATGAATATTTTATTCTTTAAAATTAAAATTGATTAAAGTTTTAGTAAAAGAAATGGTTTTTTGTATTCACAAATTTCCTATTCATGAAATATCTTTTATTCATGAAATTTAGCTGGAAAGAAGCTAAATTCAAAACTTTCTACAAACTTTTTAAGGTAATTTGTCAGTATCTTTGAAGATATGTGATTTCAATGTCATCTACTTCATTATTAGATATTGTTAAATTATAGAATGAATCAACATTGTGGAAACTCTAAGATACTAATTTTTAACCTCTTGATTTTTATCTGCCATTGAAATCATGTCACTTTATTTGTGTGGAAAGATGAAGTTCTTTAAAATATCAGAGTTACCAAATGAATAAGCATGGCAGTCTAATTCATACCTTTGAATATTGGGGCTGTTCTTGCAGAAGCCCCACAGGTTTGTTCACTAGTTCATATGTTGCTGATAAAACATTTCTCCTCAGTAGCCATCAAACTCCTAACTGTTTAAAATTAATCTCCATGTCATTGCAAATAAAAAGAATTAGCCAAAATTAAGTGCATTAACTTTTATGTAATTTACAATAAATGCATTGTTTAGTTCAGGTAACATTTCTCTATTGTTTTGTAGCGAGGCATTCTTGATGAAGCAATATGCTAATTTATACTATCATGCAGCTATTCCAGAATGTTTCCTATTATTATAACTTTGCTATCAGAACAGCCTCCTAAAACTTACTTCAAAACACATTGGTTAATTAATTCTTCATGGTTCTTTATAGTTTAGAGATGGTTGTATCATTAAAAATGAAACATAGGAAACAATTTTTCCCATATGTCATTTCAAATTGTACATATATTAAAAGAATTGACATTTTGTCAATATTTGGAAAGATTCAATAAAAATTATTTTTTTTCTGTGTTAGTCAGTTTTCTGTTGCTGTGACAAAATAATTGAGAAAAATCCACTTAAAAGAAGGAAGGGTTTATTTGGCTTATAGTTTCAGAGGCTTTAGTTCACAATACCTTGTTCCCATTACGTGGCATCATAATCACTTGGCAAGGCAGATCAGGGTGTGAGCACAGGGTGAAGCCAAAGTGCTCACTTCATGGTTGTGAGGAAGGAGAGAGAGAGAAGCGGGGGGAGAGGGAAGGAGGGAGGCAGGTTCCCAATATTCTTTCTGATCACCCCAGTGGTCCAACTTCCTTCCTGTAGGCCCCACCTTCTGAACTTTTTGCCATCTCCCAAATAGTGCCACAAGCTGACGACCAAGCCTCAACACATGAGCCTTTGGGAGACACTGAAGGTGTGAGCCATAACCCTGGCTTCCTTTGTTCTGAGCCGCCTGCATCACACTGTTCTAGGGTGTCACTGAAAAATGGTAGTTGAGCTACCTTGCTGAATGAGATCCTCTTAATATTTCTAAGCAAACATTTCGAATGCAGTTCATTTTTCTTTGGTTTTTCTTTTTTTTCTTTTAAAATTAGTTCTAATTAGTTATACAGGACAGTAGAAAGTTCTTGGATTCATTGTACACAAATGGAGCAGAATTTCGCTTCTCTGGTTGTACACGATGTAGAATCACACCATTCGCGCAATCATGCATGTACTGAGGGTAATGATGTCAGTCTCATCCCACCATCTTTCCTACTCCCAGGACTTCCCCTCCCCTTTGCCCCCTTCTAAATTCCTCCACTCATCCTATGCCCCACCCCCATTATGGATTAGACCCACTTCTCAGAGAAAACATTGGGCCCCTGGTTTGAATTCACTTTCTTATTAACACTTCAATAAATATATGTTGGCCTTCAGATTTTAGCAATTCAAGTGGTTACTTTGTAAGAAGCCCATAAAGCACATTTGATTTTAGTGGATTTTAATTCAATACACTTTTTCTCAAGTGATTCTTTCGGTTTTGAATTTACTTTTTATGATTTGGAAGTCAAGGCTCTTTAGGTTTTAATGGTTTCATTGATTCAGTAACCAACACATATCTTCAAATAACACACTGTCATTTTAACATTAATTATAGCTACAAAGCTTTACTGAGCACATGAAAGATCATGCTTCCAAGTTAACTTTTGTAGTGTTTTGGTTTTTGCTTCTTTGAATCTTGCTTATTGTTATTGTTTAGTTAACATTTTACAGTTGCAATCAGAGTAAGTTGGTCTTCTCTTGACAAAATTAACCACTGAGTTTATTTTCTATCTGTAAATTGGAGTTAAAAATTTTAGTTCTTATGATGTTAAAGTAGATTTACAATGGACTTGATTAAAACTATTGTAAGAATAAAATGTCACACATATATTTTTACCCTGTCCTAGATTAAATACTTTGGGTCATAGCTGACAAGGTAATCTTAAAGGTCACACTTTACAAAATCCTATTGTATGCTACCAGAAGACAGCTTGAAGGACATGTGGCTTACTGGGAAAGTGCAATGTGACCCATGTTGTTTCAATCAGATGAGTTGGGCAATGCGAAATTGCTATAAAAGTATCTAAATGCTTTCTCTCAAATTCTGTAGTCATCTCGTCATAGACCCATAACAAATACCTTGTGGATTGTCACTGGGCTGTGGATAACATTTCGCACAGCACTAAAATAGATTCCTTCTCAAAACCCTTGTAATACCTTTATAAATTCTCTAATATTTGCTGAGAGATGCTGGACTGATAAGCTATTTAAAGACTAAGGTTAGAGGTTAAATTTCATCATGGTTATCAAAACAAAACAGATAAAAATCATGCAATCCACACAAGAGGGCAGTTATTTTCTCATATGAAAGGAATCTGGAGTGGGTGGGGAGTCAGTGATCCTTTGTTTCATTGATCCAGGCTTTCTTTTTCCATGTACTTCATGGTTCAAGTTAGCTGCTGGGACTCCAGCCATTATGTCCATATTCCAGCTAGCTGGAGAGAGTGGCTGTGGGTTGGTAAAACAAACGTTTTAAAGACACTTTCTGGAAATTGCATGCATTGCTTCTACTTACGTTTCATTGACGAAAAGCTTTAATTGCAAAACCATATGGAGGTTTCATCAGTGCTCTTAAATGTAACAACTATTCCAAAGCCTAAAGTTCAATATTCTATTACTGAGGAAGAGGAAGATGGATGCTGGGGAGAAACAGAGACACCTCCTGAAAATTGGTATCTCAAGAAGAAATGAATGTCAGGACTCCATTAGGCAGCAAGAAATGTTACAAGTTTTCAGCATTAGAGAGAGTATAAGGTGCTCCATTGGAGATGGGTTCTATAAAGATTTGACAAATTTGAAATAATATAACCAACTTGCAGTTCTTCACAAGCATGTTCTCATGGTGTAGATTTCCAGCCCTGGTACTAGACTAGCAAAGAGAAATGGAGACACATACCACTTGGAGAATGCCTCATAGGAGCACTCAGAGCCAAGAAAACCTTCAATAGGGGACCATCTGTGGCCGCTGGTGAGGATATGATAGTGGACAAGTCGATGGTGCCCCCAGGAGCTGAAGGGGAGAACAAGCAATCTGCACCATGGTATAGAAGGGGTTCTGAAGGAGACGGTCCACGATTTCCTGGCAAACTGCAAGACTTTGGGTTGGAATGAGAATCATTCTGTCCCATGAAAGGCTGGCACTAGATGTGTTAACATTCAGCTGCCAACTTGTCTCCTCTAAATGAAGCTGAGGACACCCACTATTGAAGAAGCCCCTAGTTCTGGAAATCCTGCAAAGGAGGTTCTTTGTGGCACCCTCCTGTCACCAAGTCCCTCTCCTCTCGAATAAGGGAACAAAAACTATGAGAGGGAGCTTTTCTTAAGTGTCCTATTTAAATTTATGTAGCTGCAACATACTTTTCATTATTGCCTTTAGATTTCTCAGAGGCATTGACATTTCTATTTAGAAAATACTTTGAATCTTTCCTGTAATTAAATAATGAATCTTTTTGGTATAAATTAGGATCCATTGGGTATGACTTGATTACCCACCTTGCAAGGCTTTTGGTGACTTTTAACCAGTCCACATGAAGGTGATGTCACCTGTAGAAGTCAAGAGACGCTTCCAAACTGGTGGATTAGCTGTGACAGTTGAAGTGTGGTCTTCAAGATTACTGTAACTTGATATTTTTGTTGAAAAATTTTTGTGAGCAAAAAAATTATTTACAATGTGATCTGAAAGATTTATTATAAATCTGGGAATCTATGTTTGTTGTTTTGTATCTGTGTATTAAAATTAATTTGCTGAAAAGAAAAGGAGCTTGTTCTTTAACCACCAATGAATATGCTTTTGTTAGAGAACAATTTAACCTATTAGAAAATGTGTCCATTTGTCCATGTTAATGAATTTAAATCAAAAGTCTTCTAAAACATGGGACAGTATGTACAACCTTGCATTTAGCTATATAGATATGATTGTTTATTTTAGTTCAACTGATTGCTTTGTGTCCAGCCCTTACTGCTGAGGCCTATGAAGCAGACTTTTATAAGAAACCCAGTATAGCTGCCTTCACCTGTAGTCAGCTGCTAAATTCCCCCAAACAAGGATTTTATTTTCAAGGTTTTAAAACATTGTTAGTCCAGTGGTGTACACCTATAATCCCAGGATTTTAAGAGGCTGGGGCAGGAGGATTGCAAGTTTGAGACCAGCATCAGAAACTTTATGAGACCTTGTCCCGAAATAAAAAAATAAAAAGAGCTGGTGATATAACAACAACAACAACAACAACAAAAAAGGCATTGTTTTTCACAGTTCTTGTGATTTCCAAAAGTTGCATTCCATTTTCATATTGTTAAATTCTTTCCCATTGTTATGTTTGAAAGCTGCCTCAGAAGGAAAATATTAAGAAATCTTATATTTGTGTGATTATTTAATATTTTCTTCACAAAGTCTTTTTTGGTAATTGCAAATTAGACCCATTAGCTTTCCTTTTGGCCAACTGGTCTCAGGCCAGCTGGTTTCCCCTTCCCTCCTAGTGTTTCTATCAGGGTGGGTGCTGCACTTATGCATGGACTCATGTTGGTTTCTATCCCCCAACCCATCCTTAGATAGATTTTATCCTTGAAAACAACAACAACAACAACAACAACAACAACAGTGTCTTATTCGAATTCTCCCCTGTATTAGCTGTTACATGGGGCACCTGTCCCTTCATATTTTGAAACCTTACTCTTTCCTTTGTAACTGTATTTAGAGGAGGACTAATTAAGATTAAATGAGGTCATAAGTGTAAACCTTAGTCCAATTGGACTGGTGTCCTTATAAGAAGGGGAGGAGACAATAGAGCTCTCTCACTCCTCTGTCTCTCTGAATGCAGAGAAAAGGTCATGTGAGGACATAGCAAGAAGGATCTGTCTGTAAGCCAGGAAGTGATAACAAATTTTCCTGCACCTTGATCTTGAACTTCTAATACCCAGGACTGTGCAAAATAAATTTTTGTTATTTAAGTCACTGGTTTGTGATATTTTGTTATGGCAGCCTTAGCAAACCAATACATTATCAAACATAAAATATTCAGCACATAATTTCTAGCTGATAGGGACTTCTTTGTTTCTTATTGATCATAATTCATTTTCTATGGGCAGAATCTGCTTTTTTAGATGGCCATGATGGTACAGACCTATAATCTCAGCTACTCAGGAAGCTGAATTAGGAGGATCACAAGTTTGAGTTTGAGGTCAGCCTAGGTAATGTAGTGAGACCCTATCTTAAAATAAGATAATAGTAAAAATAAAAAGGATTAGGGGTGAAGCTCAGTGATCAAGCACTTGCCTACCACAAATGAGGCCCTGGATTCTACCTCCAGTACTATAACAAATAGCAAAAAAGAATTTGTTTATATAATTTTCTTATATTCTTGTCATATCAGGCATCTCTAAGAGCTGAATTAAATGATTTTCCACAACACTTTTACCTACACACACACACACACACACACGACATTAGAAATTTTGCATTCCCAGAATGGTCAATAAATTTCCTTTTTAATCAGAGACATTGACTAATTTCATATCTTTGAAAGAAGATATTAAAGAATATGTGTGTGTGTGTGTGTGTGTGTGTGTGTGTGTCTTGAATACTATTTTTTGGAAGGTGTGTGTCATCCTATTTTATTTTTTCCCCATTTCCATTTTGATTTTATAACTTGGCTCAGTTGCTTGCCCTTAAGGTGGAGACCCCAGCACTTGTCCAAACAGGCCACTGTGGAGGAAAGGGAAAGAGGATATTTAAGCAACATTTATGCATTTATGCCTTCTCTTAGTTACTCAAAACAGCTCCAGAGGAGCTTCTCTGTTCCACTTATTGTTCTGAGAGTTATAAACAGAGAGGTGAAAAGACAGACTGTGTCCTTACATTCAAGTTTATAGCCTAATGGTGGAAGAGGCAGGCAGCATACATACAAACAAAAAGATGGTTGTAGAGAGTGATAAATCCTTCAGAATTCCAAGACCAGCTTCCCTATACCTCCCATATACTAGTAGGAGCCACTGTGTTAGGAATCACCTCTCCTGGTGGGCTGTACCTGGCATCTCACCTGTGAGAGACACATGTGATTTTTCCATTTTAACATCTTTTCCTTCTGGTTAAAGATCTAGCTCATTTATTTAAGTGACAAACACCTGGGATACTACTTTCAGCAAGCTCATAAAAAGTAAATGGCAACTTATGATCTAGAGGAAAATCTGAAAATCAATTCTATTTCTTTAAGAAAGGAAGTGGGTGCTCTTGAATAGAAACTTCTGTGTATACCTAGGCAAAAACAGTTGCACAGGTGACTCTTGTCTTAAAACATTATTTACAAATCACATTTACAACATTTGTCAAAGGTGAGATTCTGGGGTATATGGGCAAAACAATGGATAATCCAAACAGAAATATGATAATTGGAAATGTATTTCAATATACTTTTTTCTGCATGAAGGATCTACAGTTCTGTTGTCATTCTTTGTGAAACAAATAACAATTTCAACTGCCTTTACTTACACTGGGTAGACTGGTTCTCTTTGAATGCACTGCCTTGTGGTCTGGGGTTCCTTGGAGTCTTACCAATAGCTGAGGTTACCTATGTTACTATCTTGTGAAAATGGTTCTGGACACATGGCACATTTTTAATTCATGGTATTTGGGAAGTTATATTCTTTTGGTGTGATGACTGAAAGACAAATCTATCTAAATTTCCTGATTAAACACAAGTCATTTCTATATCAGAAATGAAAATCATATGCTTTAAGTATTGCCAGTGCTTTCTACTAGATTCCTGAAAAAACTCAGATTCTAAAAATTCATGGCAGAGTGCAACGGGGGTGGGAGGGCAAGCACTTAATCTGAGATTGGCAGTCAGACTGGAGTTCCAGTGGTACATTCGTGAGCACCATGGTGCCTCACTTTGAAGCCTCAGTCCACTGGTTTATTGTTCATGGACCATAACACATTTATTCTTTCCTGATTCAATTACTCAAGAACTACACAAAAAAGAATGAAAGAATTCAACAATTATAAAAGGTTTGAGAAACACAATGTCTTCAGCATTTGATAATTTTCCTATCTCCCCACTCCTTGCCAAACTACCCCAGAAGCAATTGAATGGCATCATTTCCACCCACCACACCCCCAAAATTAACTCACTGGGCAGTTGCCTCAATTCTCTGAGTAGAAAAGGTGACTCAATGAGAACACGCACACAGTGAGTCTGGGGAAACTACATGGGGGAACCAAATGCACCTGTTGTGGAAACATCTGTGGCTATTCCCAAGGAGAGGAATGGACAGGATTAGTCAGTGTGTCAGCAGCAGGTGGTGCTCCACCCCCAACCACAGAGGTCATGCCCTTGTCCAGAATAAGGATTATTGCACCCTCTGAATTCACTCAATCTTTATTCTCTGAACCTGCTGGAAGGGGAGGCTATCACATTCCTGTGGGAAAATGTACTGTATACCACAGTGGCTGGAGTTGTGAATTGGGATTTTGCATTTAAATCCTTGGAATAACCAACTTTATTCACCACAGGCCCTAATAGCCTCTTTGAATTTCATATACTCCTCTAGTAAAATGGCCCTAACCATTTTCCTAGAGGGATCTGTACATTATGTGGTGTATTAGTTTGCTTGAGTTGCCATTAAAACAACACCATGGGCAGTGTGGCTTAAACAACAGCCATGTATTTTCTCCAGTTCTTGAGGCTGGAAGTCTGAGATCAGTGTGTTAGCATGTGACGTTCTGGTGAGGGTCCTCTTTCTGGCTCCCAGAGGGCTGTCTATTGAGTAAGTCTCTATCCTGATCTTAGAAATTCACCTGTCATTTTGGATTGCATTTTGTTTTGAGGGGCTAGGAGCTCAACACATAAATATGGGGGACACAATTTAGTACATACTATTGATACGTGAAAGTCAATTAGGGATGTTTATTCAAGAAAAAAAATAATTTAGAGATTTTACATCCAAGTTATATTTTATTTAACTTAAAATTCTACAAAGGTCCTAGATCAGATATTATTCATTGCATGATCTTTCCTTGATTTGAGAACTGATGAAGGGTGGTGGGGTCTTGAATTGATTTTGGGTAGGAGAAGATGAGTGGCCTTAGCTGGGAAAAGAATGGAGCATGTTAGAAAGAAATTTGCTGCTACTTTTGGTGTCTCAGTTCCCACTTTAGGAAAATCACAAATTGTCTTGGTTTCATCAGTACTTTGAGTACTTTTTTTTAAAAGTTATTGATAAATTTTATTGATGAATAATTGGTATTTGTAGGATACAATGTGATGTTTCCATGCATCCATGCACTGAAGATCCAGTTAGGCTGATGAGCATATCCATCACTTAAGATATTTATCATTTCTCTGTGGTGAGAACATTTAAAATTTTCATTTCTAGTTATTTTGAAATATATAATACATTATTATTAACTATAGTCACAAAGGAACAGAACACCAGAACTTATTCTTCCTATTTAATTAAAATTTACTACCCTACCTGCTGACCAATGTCTCTACATTCACTTCACCCCTGTCCCCACCAGCCACTTCTGGGTATTTATCCAATTTAATTGAAATTAGTTTTTGAAGAGATGTCCCCACTATTCATGATAGCCAAGATATTGGCCATCAAAGCACAAATAGATTAAAAAGAAGTGTTATATACACTCAATGGAATGCCAATTATCATTAATAAAACAGGAAATCCTATACTTTGCTACAGCATAGATGAACCTAGAAGATACTAGGTGGAGTGAAATAAGCTAGGCACAGGCAGACACTCATATATGGAATCTAAATAAAACTATAACTCATAGAAGTAGAGAGTTGAGTGTGACAGCCACTTCTTAACATGCACTTGGACTTTGCATGGCTAAATATACAAAAAGTGCTTAACACAGGGATTGGACATGTAAGATGTTATAGATACTTTGCTTCCCGTTCCTTGCCCCATCTTTCTTTTCCTAATAAAGTTCTGCTACCCATTAGCCACTTATGAATCCAATTTGTGGATTCCATTTGTGGCTTTTGCTGGTTCCAAGAAATGGGAAAGTTCTGAGGTAGTGCATGGACAGTGCTACCAAGAATAAGAATGCCAAATATGACTAATCCTTCCTAATTCTCCCTTGAATTGCAAGTGAGCTAAGGTGTCACAGCCAGGCAAGAAGTGAATTATCTCTGTACACTCTTGCTTAAATCCTTGACTTGAGCTAAGCACTCTGCTAATTACAACATATACACCTGTAAGTAAACTGTTCAAATCATGCTAGAGACTCTTTGAAGCCAGAGATTTGACTTTACTCTGCACACCATGTAGGAAATTTTCAATAAATTCTGGGCTATGCCAAGACTAAATATTAAGGTAAAAGTAGGTAATGCTGAATTAGTAATTCAATTTTCCAAAGAGTATTAATTGCCTTCCTATATGCACAACAAAAACAACATCAAAAAATATTCTGCCAATAAGTTTTGCTTTTTTGCTTGGTTGCTTGAAGTGCCTTGTAAATATTAGTAAGCATGTTTCCTACTCTACTGTGGTTTAAAAAACTGAACTCAGTAGCTTCATTTCACCCTGCAGAAGAACCTGCAATTCTTTTCTATTCAGAACTATCAAAATGAAGCATGTTAAATAATTTAAGTGAGAAACTCTAGTTTCTGCCTTTTATGTATCTCCTGGGTTTTCCTTTGTTCACCCAGTCACCTGCAAAAGTCATCAAATGTTCAAATTCATAGTCTGACTCAGTGACCCCGAACCTCTTGGTGGCCTGGAATGAACATGGAATGCTCTTATTTAGCATTGGAAGCTTGGTCAGATATTAGTTTTCCTGCAGTACAATCCTTGATGCCAGTGAAGAAGGAAATCAGAGACAGGATCCAGAAATCCAGCGCTCCCTGTTCCAACACAATGAGTGGGTGGGTCACTGATAGATGCAGCGCTGGATACTGGGCTTTTTTCCCCCCTAAATCCTTTTATCCCTGTTATTGTAACTTGCTGTTTCTTAGAGCTGCGAAATCAAAGAACACTTCATTGAAATGATGGACAGTTTAGATTCCAAAGTGTCCCCTGTATCTTATGTTCAGACACTGTAAACCTCCTGTTCCACCCAAGAGACAGAGTTTTCTGTACAGAGAGCTAAGCCAATCCACTGAAAAGTCTCGGGTTGCCTGTTTCTTTGTTTATGGCTTATTCATATAGTTGGTTCTACTCCAACTTACTTGAAAAGGGACGTCTGTTGGATGATTTGATGTGATGTCTATGTTTGCTGAAATTCAGCTCTGAAGGTCGACGTATAGGAATCCAAGAGGGAGCTCAGTCATGTGCTGAGTGGCTCTTAAGTACAGGAACAGATTTGAGAGGATTATCCAAGATGATGACTTCAAGATCAAACTAGTCCATGGAGTTAGCCACGAGGCGCTGCAAATTCCTTGCGGTTCAGCTCAGTCCTCTGGGGTCTCCTGTCATAGTGCTCGCCAATGATGAATTTCACTTCCATGTGGGATCTTTCAGGTCTCTTTGACACGCTTTTAAGCCATATGTGTTTCAGTCATTTCAAATCCCATCCCGCTCAGTTGAAGAAGGGTCTGAGGCAGGCAGGTTTGCCACAGCATCAAACCTCCCTTTAAACCCACCTCACTTGAAGAATAGGCATGGTTCTGGATAGTTGACTCATGAATATTTCCTGCTAAGGAACAATGCGGGTAGTCTGAGAAATTAAATCCACACAAGTAATTCCCAAACTTTATTCATATTTGAGTACTAATTACCAAATGTTTTTACCAGACTGGTGACACATAGCAACATCAGCTGATAATATTGTCCACTTTTCTTCCTTCCTCTACCTACTGCTTCTTTGGTGTGGTGTTAATGGTGGAGACCTCACAAAAAGTAGATGGTAAGTGAAAAAATGGATTTGGATCTTTGATGTTTTTATTTCTCTCTCTCCTAGCAATCCTATTTCAAAGGTATGGTTGCTGTTTCTCAGGAAGGTCAAGCAAAACACCATCCAAAGGTGGGGTTGGAAACCCAGGAACCCTAAGATATACAATAAATTCAAGTGAGTAGATGCTCAAGTTGGAAATAGTCAACTCTGAGAATCTTCTTCAGAATGACCTTATACTCTTGGCATTATTTTAAGACTCAGTCCCTGGGACAGCCTGCTTTGAAACTCCCCATCTTCTGCCGTATGTAGTTTTATTCTCCAGTATTATAGAACAATGTAAAAATATCTAAGTGCCTTATGAGGAATACAGGAAGTCAGAGTTGTGGTTTCTTACTAGAAGAAGTGATATTGTAGTATGCTTGATCCTATGAAGACCCCCAGCAGTCCTCCCCTCCAACTACCCAAGTGATACCCTGTGAGTGGTTGGATTCTGGTGTATTCTACACAGAACATACTTCACACGTGGAGAAATCATTTGGAATAGGTTGTTAAAACCAGAATTAAAATTGCCATTTAAACAATTATGGGATGCTCAGATCTCTATTAGGTACATCATACTTTTTCATTTGATTCTCACCAGGAAACTTGCAAAGCTCTTGTGCAATTTACAACTGATGACAACGAGGCACAGGGAGATTAAATAATGAGTCCAAGGTAACCTATCATCAGGGGTGGAAACCAGGGCTGAGTTCACATATGCATGTGAGCTCCTGGAGGCCAGATTTTTTTCTGATTTCATCACTGATGTATCCCTGTGCCTAGAAGAGTGCCTGGCAAATGGTAGCTGCTCAGTGAATGTCCTGGAATGACTGCCTGCACAGGAGAGAACACGGGCACTTCCCTTTGTTATCTTCTACTGTCCCTCCCTCCCCCTCCCCTGTCTCCTCACTCCTACCTCTAGTTCCCACTCTCTTTCAGATGAAAATGGACCCAGGATTACAGCAGGCTGCTGTAGAAAGTTCCCTCTTGTCTACATCCTCCTGGAGGAAGGCAGCAGGGGTCAGGAAGCTGTTTCCCTAAGTCTGACGACTTCTCTTCCCTTCTTCCTTTTATCTCCTCCTTCTTTGGACAAAGGTATCCCAAGTCCCTGCTCTGCATGCTGAACTTTGGGTATCCGTATTCAAATCATTTATTAGATTATAGGCACGATGAATATTTTGACAGAGAGGTACAAGATGTTACAAGCACGTAACAAGAAGCCTGACCTATTCTCTGAGGTCAGGGGAGACCTTCTTGCAAATCTGAACTTTAAGACAAAATATAAAGGCTTTAAGACAAAACATACTAAGAAGTTCTTTGCCTTTTCCATTCTCATTCCACTGTAAGAATGCCATGAAGGTTTACAGAAGATGTGTGACAGGAATACCACAGCAGCAGACTAGAGGATCAGTCTGTCCTTTAGCAAACTGAAGGCTGGAGAGATTCACAAAAGTATGAAACAGTGATCCGTGACTCTTGCCTCACTGAGGTATCTTTGGTTTTGAAAAAGGTGGTTCTTTTTCATAAAATATGGTACTTAAGTTAAATTATAGTCAGTTTCCTGTGCTATTTTTAAATAAAATAAATATTTTTTAAATTTCCTGGTTTTAGTTAATAACAAATATCAATAGTTATAATCCACATTTTTAAAAAAAATCTCTTTATGGTTTTTAATAATTTTTTTAACATGATGGCCCTTTGTCACATTTTCCTTGCCCTGCCCTGCTATTCTAGAGTTGGAACCCAGGGTCTTACACACACTGAGTATATTACCATCGCCAGCCTCCTGAAGGGGACCCAAGTACACAAAGCTTGAGCTTTTCCTAAGCAAACAGCAGGAAGGAATGTCCCAGTCTGAGAAATCTGGAATAGGAAAAAGTACAAACTAGGATATTACTTACAGTTCTAGAAAATCTAAGAAGTTCAATGTATTTGGAGCATGTTTGGAGCATAGATTGTGAGGGAAAAGGTGTAAGATAGAGGTCAAAGTTAAAAAGGGCAGATGTGGGGTGAGGTTTTCATCTTAGGTCAGTGGGAAATCACCAAAGGAGTTTGAGCAGGCTGGCACGGTCATATTTGTGTTGAAAGAAGTAAGGGAGGAAAGAAGAAAAAAAAAAATAAAGGGGGCTGGGGATGTGGCTCAAGCGGTAGCGCGCTCGCCTGGCATGCGTGCGGCCCGGGTTCGATCCTCAGCACCACATACCAACAAAGATGTTGTGTCCGCCGAGAACTAAAAAATAAATATTAAAAATTCTCTCTCTCTCTCTCTCTCTCTCTCTCTCACACACACACACACACACACACACACTCTCTCTCTCTCTCTCTCTTTAAAAAAAATAAGTGAGGGAGAGAGACAGAGGCGGGGTGGGGGTGGGGAGAAAAAGGGAGAGAGAGAAAGGGAGAGAGAGGGGGAGAGAAAAGTCACAGGCACACACACACACACACACACACACACAGGGATGGAGAGAGAGAGTCAGTCAGTCAGCAGAGGAAACTTGAGGTCTTGGTGTTCGGATATTAACAAGAGGGAATTTGTTGTAAAACATGAATGACTATCTCATGGCTTCTTAGTCACACCATTGGATTTTAAATCCTAGTGCTGACCTACTAGTACTGGGACTATGGGTAAGTTATTTAAACTCCCTAAGCTGCAATTTTCTTTACCTTCGATCTAAATGTACTTTTTGGTTAACCATTTTTAGATAGAGAAAGCTGGCAGTGTTCATTAAGTATCATGAAATTCTTGTGGAGATTGTATTAGCTAGCTTCACGTTGTTGTAATGAAATACCTGAGGTAATTAACTTATGAAGAGAAAAAGGGCTTTTAGCTCATGATTCTGGAGTTCTAGTCCACAATTGGGTGGCCCCTTTGCTTTGAGTCTCTGGTGAAGGCATCAGAGGGCAAAGGTGAAGAGTGTCAACAGATTGTGGCATGAGCCAGGAAGCAGAGGAAAGAGACAGAATGGTCTGGGGCCCCACAATCCCCTTCAGGGAACACCCACAGTGACCTAAGAACCTCCAGTTAGGCCCTACCTCCCAAAGGTTCTATCACCGTCCAGTAGCACTACCTGGGGACCAACCCTTTACCACATGGGGGAATAGAATACATATTCCCACAATAGCAGAGGTTCTATCCAGTTTCCCAAAGCTCCACCTGTGGTTCTTAAATGTCACTGAGGGGCTGGAGGTGTGCTCTTCTCAAGGATTCTCTCTTTCTCTGTCTTTCTCACCTTGAGGGCTGCTCAATCATTTAGATTCAGTTCTTAGTATCTGATCTGCTTTTTTGAATTAGAAACTCTGTCCTGCTCCTCTTGTCTGACTACTGCACCTGGGTTTAATCTCCTTTTTCTGGGCTCCCAAAGCTTGGGTTAGCTTCTTGTATTTTCCACACCATGCTGTGGTCTTCGGCTTGGCAGAACTTTCTTCCCTAACAACCACTATCTACAGACTAAACATGGGAAGAGAGTTAGGACACAGACTTTAAAATCATTGTAAATAAAACCTGGTAGTCCTTATGGAAAATCGTAGGACAGGAGCCTTGGTTACCAACTGTCATTATTTCTAGTGTCTTCTGAAAGGCCATTCACAAATGCATAGATATGAGAAATTAGGGTGGCATTCCTTTGAGATCTGAAAAGATAAGGAGCCATGAGAATGTGTGCATTTTGTCTAGTGGCCCTTAGAACAGAACAAGAGGTGAGTGGAGGAGAGCATGGGTTTGGCAACCTGCCCTGCGACAAAGAGCTTTGTCTGCACGCAGGTTCCCAGTTCCCAGGCGGTCTGCATTTGAACAGAGCTCACTGTTTACCACTGGAGTGGAAAAACAGAGGAAATAGGCAATGAGTCAGGAACCCACTTGTTTCAAAAGAAATTTTTTTAAGAGTTTCGGAAAAATCTAAGCAAAATCAGGAGTTTGAGGGAAGATAAAGGAGGTGAGGACAAAGTAAGAGTTCCTGGATTCTAGAGGTATGCTTGCCTTTGCTGACAGCCTGTCATTCTCAGGATGTGGCTTTGGACCTTGAACCTTAATCCAATGGGGGAGCTAATTTTGGGAAAGAGGCTTCCACTCGAAGGGATCATAAGATCTAGTCTGAAATTCTTTGGAGTAATTGATCCTCCCTTAAAAGACATTGACTAAAGATGCCTTCTTTAATTCTTCATAGGGTTGGGGAACAAGAGAGGAAATTCCAGTATGTGTAATTTTTGAAGTATAGCAACAGATCAGCAAATGACCTAATTTAAGATCATGCACAGGTCTTGCTCCATTACTTGATTTCCGGATGTGCAGCTGCTCTGACTGACGTTCAGTTCCATTTGTCTAAGACAGTGCTTAATGCAGGACTGGTCTTTCCATTGTGTCCACTCCATGGTAGTGGTGTGAATGCCACTGAAAGGAAGGAAATAATTTGCTGTCCACGGCAAAGGCGCAGTCATGTTCTGCCAAAAGTTCCAATCTGCAATTTAAGTTTGATACATTTGTTTTATCTTTGTTTTCAAATTTGATCGCATAGAAAGAAAAATTTGGAAATTTTTGAAAAATCTTAAGCAATATATAAAAACACTCTATAATCAGATCCACACACACACACACACACACACACACACACACACACACACATCATATATCATTGCTCTCTATATTATTTTAATACATAAATATTAAAATATATGTATAATAACTGATGGAACGCTTTGTGCAGGCTCATTAGTAAACTGTTTTTCATCTATAATTTACATCAAAATTTTTAGGTCACTATAAATTGTTATTTCTCAACATAACTTCAAAGACTTTAAATTTTTTTTAATATTTATCTTTTTTAAAATATTTTAAAAGTAGTTTCAATTTTTCACTATTAAAATGTTTCTAATGGAAGTTTTTATTAATAATTGTTTTAAATAAATTTGAGAAACAGTATGATAATGAATTACATGTATACAGTGTATAATGATCAAATCAAGGTAGTTAACATTTCTATCTCCTTAAATGTTTTAAAAATTTTTTTGACTAGCACATAATAATTGTACATATTTATAGGGTACTGTATGATATTTTAATAATATGTATAATATGTTTGATAAATTCAGGATAACTAATGCTTCAATCTCCTTAAAATTAGGCATTGCCTATAGGGGGCAAAAAGATAAATTAAGATACAAGCAGTCCATTCTTTCAAGGGACTTACTGAAAATGGACTAATTTCTTCTAAATGACATTTAATTGCTTAAGAGGTGCCTATCCATTTTCTTCTTTGGGTTTTGTGTGCCTTTGTATTCTTTTTAATTTAATTTAATTTAATTTTATTTTTTTTATTGGTTGTTCAAAACATTACAAAACTCTTGACATATCATATTTCATACATTAGATTCAAGTTGGTTATGAACTCCCAATTTTACCCCATATGCAGATTGCAGAATCACATCAGTTACACATCCACATTTTTACATAATGCCATATTAGTAACTGTTGTATTCTGCTACCTTTCCTATCCTCTACTATCCCCCCTCCCCTCCCCTCCCATCTTCTCTCTCTACCCCATCTACTGTAATTCATTTCTCTCCTTGTTTATTTTCCCATTCCCCTCACAACCTCTTATGTGAAATTTTGTATAACAATGAGGGTCTCCCTCCATTACCTTGCAATTTCCCTTTTCTCTCCCTTTCCTTCCCACCCAATGTATCTGTTTAATGTTGATCTTTTCTTCCTGCTCTTCCTCCCTGCTCTGTTCTTAGTTGTTCTCATTATATCAAGGAAGACATTTGGTATTTGTTTTTTAGGGATTGGCTAGCTTCACTAAGCATAATCTGCTCTAGTGCCATCAATTTCCCTGCAAATTCCATGATTTTGTCATTTTTTAGTGCTGCGTAATATTCCATGGTGTATGAATGCCACATTTTTTTATCCATTCATCTATTGAAGGGCATCTGGGTTGGTTCCACAGTCTAGCAATTGTGAATTGTGCTGCTATGAACATCGATGTGGCAGTATCCCTGTAGTACGCTCTTTTAAGGTCTTCAGGGAATAGTCCGAGAAGGGCAATAGCTGGGTCAAATGGTGGTTCCATTCCCAGCTTTCCCAAGAATCTCCATACTGCTTTCCAAATTGGCCAAACCAATTTTCAGTCCCACCAGCAATGTACAAGAGTACCCTTTTCCCTACATCCTCGCCAGCACTTGTTGTTGTTTGACTTCATAATGGCTGCCAATCTTACTGGAGTGAGATGGTATCTTAGGGTGGTTTTGATTTGCATTTCTCTGACTGCTAGAGATGGTGAGCATTTTTTCATGTACTTGTTGATTGATTGTATGTCCTCCTCTGAGAAGTGTCTGTTCAGGTCTTTGGCCCATTTGTTGATTGGGTTATTTGTTTTCTTATTGTTTAATTTTTTGAGTTCTTTGTATACTCTGGATATTAGGGCTCTATCTGAAGTGTGAGGAGTAAAAATTTGTTCCCAGGATGTAGGCTCCCTATTTACCTCTCTTATTGTTTCTCTTGCTGAGAAAAAACTTTTCAGTTTAAGTAAGTCCCATTTGTTGATTCTTGTTATTAACTCTTGTGCTATGGGTGTCCTATTAAGGAATTTGGAGCCAGACCCCACAATCTGTAGATCGGAGCCAACTTTTTCTTCTATCAGACGCAGAGTCTCTGATTTGATATCAAGCTCCTTGATCCACTTTGAGTTAACTTTTGTGCATGGCGAGAGAAAGGGATTCAGTTTCATTTTGTTGCATATGGATTTCCAGTTTTCCCAGCACCATTTGTTGAAGATGCTATCCTTCCTCCATTGCATGCTTTTAGCTCCTTTATCAAATATAAGATAGTTGTAGTTTTGTGGATTAGTCTCTGTGTCCTCTATTCTGTACCATTGGTCCACCCGCCTGTTTTGGTACCAGTACCATGCTGTCTTTGTTACTATTGCTCTGTAATATAGTTTGAAATCTGGTATCGCTATACCTCCTGATTAACGCTTCCTGCTTAGAATTGCTTTTGCTTTTCTGGGTCTTTTATTTTTCCATATGAATTTCATGATTGCTTTATCTATTTCTACAAGAAATGCCGTTGGGATTTTGATTGGGATTGCATTAAACCTATAGAGAACTTTTGGTATATCGCCATTTTGATGATGTTAGTTCTGCCTATCCATGAACAGGGAATATTTTTCCATCTTCTAAGATTTTCTTCTACTTCTCATTTTAGGGTTTTGTAGTTTTCATTGTATAAATCTTTCACCTCTTTTATTAGGTTGATTCCCAAGTATTTTATTTTTTTTGAGGATATTGTGAATGGAGTGTTTTTCCTCATTTCCGTTTCAGAAGTTTTGTCGCTGATATACAGAATGCCTTTGATTTATGCGTGTTGATTTTATATCCTGCCACTTTGCTGAATTCATTTATTAGTTCTAGTAGTTTTTCTGTAGACCCTTTTGGGTCTTCTAGGTATAGAATCATGTCATCCGCAAATAGTGATAATTTAAGTTCTTCTTTTCCTATTTTTATGCCTTTAATTTCTTTCGTCTGTCTAATTGCACTGGCCAGTGTTTCGAGAACTATATTGAATAGAAGTGGAGATAGAGGGCATCCCTGTCTTGTTCCAGATTTTAGGGGGAATGCCTTCAACTTTTGTCCATTCAGAATGATGCTAGCCTGAGGCTTGGCATAGATAGCTTTTATAATGTTGAGGTAAGTTCCTGTTATCCCTAGTTTTTCTAATGTTTTGAACATAAAGGGATGCTGTACTTTGTCGAATGCTTTTTCTGCGTCTATTGAGATGATCATATGGTTCTTATCTTTAAGTCTGTTGATGTGGTGAATAACATTTATTGATTTCCGTATATTGAACCATCCTTGCATCCCAGGGATGAATCCTACTTGATCATGGTGTACAATTTCTTTGATGTGTTTTTGTATTCGATTCGCCAGAATTTTATTGAGGATTTTTGCATCTAGGTTCATCAGAGATATTGGTCTGTAGTTTTCTTTCTTTGAGGTGTCTTTGTCTGGTTTCGGAATCAGGGTGATGTTGGCCTCATAGAATGAATTTGGCAGAGCTCCCTCTTTTTATATTTCCTGAAATGGCTTGAAAAGTATTGGTATGAATTTTTCTTTAAAGGTTTTGTAAAACTCCGCTGTATACCCATCCGGTCCTGGGCTTTTCTTGGTTGGAAGTCTTTTGATTGCTTCTTCTATTTCATCTATTGATATTGGTCTGTTCAAATTGTGTGTATCCTCCTGACTCAGTCTGGGCAAATCATATGACTTAAGGAATTTATCGATGTCTTCACTATCTTCTATTTTATTGGAATATAGGTTTTCAAAATAATTTCTAATTGTCTTCTGTATTTCTGTAGCATCTGTTGTGATATTGCCTTTTTCATCCCGTATGTTAGTAATTTGAGTTCTCTCTCTTCTTCTCTTCGTTAGTATGGCTAGGGGTCTGTTGATCTTATTTATTTTTTCAAAGAACCAACTTTTAGTTTTGTTGATTTTTTCAATAGTTTCTTTTGTTTCAATTTCGTTGATTTCCGCTCTGATTTTAATTATTTCTTGCCTTCTGCTACATTTGCTGTTGTTTTGCTCTTCCTTTTCTAGGGCTTTGAGATGAAGTGTGAGCTCATTTATTTGTTGGTTTTTCCTTTTTTTGAGGAATGACCTCCAGGCGATGAATTTCCCTCTTAAAACTGCTTTCATTGTGTCCCATAGATTCCGATAAGTTGTGTCTGTATTTTCATTTATCTCTAAGAATTTTTTGATTTCCTCATTTATGTCTTCTGTAACCCCTTGATCATTCAGTAACATATTGTTCATTTTCCATGTGATATTGGATTTTCCCTTCTTTTATCATTGATTTCCAGTTTCATTCCATTATGATCAGATAAAATGCAAGGTATTATCTGCACCCCTTTATATTTACTGAGGGATGCCCTATGGCATAATGTATGGTCTATTTTTGAGAAGGATCCATGTGCTGCTGAGAAAAAAGTATGTCCATTTGATGATGGTTGATATATTCTATATATGTCAGTTAAGTCTAGGTTATTGATTGTGGTATTGAGTTCTATAGTTTCTTTATTCAGCTTTTGTTTGGGGGATCTGTCCAATGGTGAGAGAGGTGTGTTGAAATCACCCGTAATTATTGTGTTGTGGTCTATTTGATTCTTGAACTTGAGGAGAATTTGTTTTATGAACGTTGCAGCACCATTATTTGGTGCATAAATATTGATAATTGTTATGTCTTGTTGGTGAATAGTTCCTTTTAACAGTATATAATGTCCTTCCTTATCCCTTTTGATTGATTTAGTTTTGAAGTCGATTTTATTCGATATGAGGATGGCCACCCCTGCTTGCTTACGAGGACCGTGTGCGTGGTATATTTTTCCCCAACCTTTCACCTCAGCCTGTGTATGTCTTTTCCAATCAGATGTGTCTCCTGAAGGCAGCATATTGTTGGATTTGTTTTTTAATCCATGTTACCAGCCTATGTCGCTTTATTGGAGAGTTTAAGCCATTAACATTCAGAGTTACTATTGATATATGGTTTGTACTTCCAGCCATGTTTGATTATTTATCTTCTTTTAGTTTGTTTCTCCAAGGTTATCTTTCCCCCGCCCTCTGTCTTTACCGAGGCACTTCCCACTGATGGTTTTGGTTATTGTTTTTCATTTCTTCCTCGTGTAGTGTTTTGCTCAAGATGCTTTGCAATGCTGCTTTTCTGGCTGCAAATTCTTTTAGCTTTTGTTTATCATGAAAGATTTTTATTTCGTTTCGTACCTGAAGCTTAATTTTGCTGGATACAGAATTCTTGGTTGGCATCCATTGTCTTTCAGTGTTTGAAATACGTTGTTCCAGGATCTTCTCGCTTTCAGCGTCTGTGATGAAAAATCCGTTGTTACCTTATTGGTTTACCCCTGAATGTAATCTGCCTCCTTTCTCTTGTAGCTTTTAATATTTTCTCTTTGTTCTGTATGTTGGATATCTTCATAACAATGTGTCTTGTCGTTGGTCTACTGTGATTTTGTGTGCTCGGTGTCCTGTATGCATCTACAATTTGTATATCTGTTTCCTTTTTTATTTCTGGAAAGTTTTCTATAACTATTTCATTCAGCAGATTATTCATTCCCCTGGTTTGAATCTCTGTACCTTCCTCTATCCCGATGACTCGTAGATTTGGCTTTTTAATGTTATCCCATATCTCTTGGATGTTTTTCTCGTGATTTTTTACCAGCCTTTCTGAATTGGCTAGGCTCTTTTCAAGATGATATATTTTGTCTTCATTATCTGACGTTCTGGCTTCTACTTGCTCCACTCTATTAGTGATACTCTCAATTGAGTTTTTAATTTGGTTTATCATTTCCTTCATTTCTAGAATTATTGTTTGATTTTTTTTATAATCTCTATCTCCTGATAAAGATGCTTAACTTCTTCTTTTATCTGTTTATGTAATTTATTTTCAATGTGTTCTTTCACTGTTTGGATTTGCTGTCTCGTATCCTCTTTAAGGTTCCATTCCATCTGTCTAAGGTATTCCTTGAGTTGTTTATGTGACCATTTTTCTGCTGACTCTAGGTCCTCCTGAATATTTAGGCTGGCCTGCATTGTTTGTACTCCTTTTCTTCCTTGCTTTTTTATGCTTCTCATGTTACTTCTTATTCTGTTTGACTGCTGAGTTACTGTTTACTCCTATAAATTTATTTGATGCTTGGGAGGAAAGGTATTAGAAGGGAAGGGAAGAAGTCACTAAAGAGAATGAGAGTAAGCAGGTAGAATTCAAGGAAGGGGGAATAAGAAAATTGAAAAGAAATGAAAAGACAAAAGAAACACAAACAAACAAACAAAAATTAGGAAATAAAGAAAGAAAAGAAAAAAAATTTTTTACAAAAATAATAATGATAATAAAAAATGAAAATTAAAATTAAAAAAAATAATAATAATAAAATAAAAAAAATTTAAAACAAAAAAATGAAAATATTAAAAAAGTTAAAGAACAACAACAAAAAAAATTGAAAAAGAAAGAAAAAGGGGAAAAAAAGGAAAAGAGAAAAAAATGATAATAATAATAATAATAAATGTAGTCCTAGAGTTCGATTTACCTCTCTTCCAGTAGGTGGAGCTGTGCCCACTGGGTCAAGCTTCTCCTCTCAATAGGTGGGAACCAATCACTGTGCAGCAGCTCTTCCTCCCAGACTGGGCGGGTCTCCAATCCTGAGTGCCTAGGGCCTTCTCTTGTGGTTCCTCAATCCCGGCCCCGCTCACCTGTGACGCTCACCACAATACTGCCTACACACCAGGTCTGCTGTTCCTGGGAGCCCTGTTTTCATGAACGCCTGGGCTCCCTCTCCCTGTTTGCCTCCCTCAGACCCTACGTTTGTAGAGCTTTGGGCTGAGAACCCCCAGCGAATTTGCTTGCCCTCCGGTAGCCACGCCTCCGGTAGCCGGTGCAAGAGACCTCAGCTGTCAGCACTGGTGGGAGCGGTAGCCGGGAGTTCCATGCCGCCAGTCCCGCACCACTCCTGATTCCCTCGGTCTGGCTATCGCGCTCACAGGATAGCTGGGAGGGGCCCTTAAGGTTATCCCCGCTGTGTAGAGATGACTAGGGGATTACACACCTGTCTCGCTGGTTTCAATGCAGTTATCTCCTCCTCCCGTGACGTCAGTTCTCTGCCAAGGTGGTATCCCATGAAATTGGTGACCCTTCGTTCCCTATGCTGGGTGACTAATGCAACGGGTGGGTCCTGACTGTCTCTCCCAATCCCCGTTTCAGTCCTGTGGCCATTGCCTATGAAGGCTCAGTTGGCTTTTACCTCTAAGTTCAGGTGGGCCAACCAGTTATTTCAGCCGGATCGTTAGTGCTGAGTCACGAGGAGCAGGCGAACCGGAGCTTGAATGCAACTGATCTGTGCTCAGTGTGTGTTTTCTGAGGGGCCCAGACTGTACGTCCCAGATCCACGTCAGCTCAGCATTGCCTAGTGATCCTGAGCAAACAGCCTTTAGATAATTTACAGCTCCCTGTGCCCGCGCAGTTCAAGAGGTCAGAGACTTGATCTCTCCGCGCCCGCTGCCATGTTAGACCTCCTCAATGATATTCATGTTACCCTTACAGCTTCTTGGCATAAGCAAGATCTTGGGATTATACAAACTGCTGCTTCTGTTTCCAGTCCAGATTTCTAGAAATGAAACCCTGCTGCCGTCGCCTCCACCTCTGGGCCGCGCTCACGGGTGACGCGCTTGTCTGCGACCTTAGCAGTGCCGCCTCGGCCTCCGCCACTCCTCGGCCCGGTGCCCGCCTCCCAGAGCAGGCTCTGCCCGAAGGTGCAGCGGTGAACAGGCGACCGAGGTGCTCAAGCCCTTGGTCCAGCCTTCGGAGGACAGGGCTCGGCACGTAGCAGAGTTCCAGCCTCTAGATGCGGCTGCTGTACAATGTAGACAGAGCCATCAAGACAGCAAGCAGAAAGCAATGGCGGCTCCCGCAGCGTGGATTTTCGGCCCCGAAACTGCAGCTCAGCCAACAATCCCAATCCACTCTCTCTCTCTGTATAGAAAATATTCAAAAAAAAAAAAAGACGGGCGCACTGAGCTTTCTTTGCCTCAGGTACTTACAATCCACTGCTGATTACACATTCAGCTTCTCTGCCGGGAGCGAAGTGAAAGAGGAAGCAGATGGGCGCAAAGCGCCCGTGGCTCTGAGCAGGAAAGCGTCCGGGAGCCAAGCGTCTCTTTTCCAATCTCTTTGTTCTTTCTGCTGCTTGGCAAAGTGGTCCGCTACAGATTAATGGTGAAAGGAGCTCTAAAAAGCTGCGCGAAATCTTGATTAAAGCCGCTGCTCTGAGCACCACGCTCAGCACTTCAGCAACCCCGGTATGCAGCGGCCATCTTCCTGTGCCTTTGTATTCTATGTGAGTCTAGCTCATAAAACCAGCTCTTGGGTCTGATTTTTCCACCTTTTTTCTTCCTGACAATATTGTGAAAGAGCCCAGTAAAATTACATGGAGTTGATTTGTTAGCCCTTTTGTTAACTCATAAGCTAAATATATACTAGAAAGCATTTAAAACATTATTATTGTGATTATAGCTTGTGCACTTTGGTAACAAGAAACAGGACCTGCCCAGGGAACTAGCTAGAATTTGACTCATTATATCAGAAAGGCAGCTTCAACATATTTGGCTTACAAACTCTAGGCTGCACAGTATGGCAGAAGTTGTGCTTTGACAGCAGGATGGCTCAAATGGCGGTCATAACCTTGCATTATTGGGCCAGTGAAACATTTTAGTGGAATCACTGGCATCTCATTTTCCCCTTAAAATGAGTGCTGCCTTTTATTATTTGCCCAGTGGGGATGGCTGGTTTGCTCATTTGGGTGGCACACTCTTCCTCTGAAGTGAAGGCCACAGGAGTGATTTCACGTGAATGTATGATTTTCTAACTTCTTCAGGACCACAGGTTGCATTTCTCCATTCTAAGCAACTCTTGTAGAAAATCATACCCTTCTTATTGTCAAAACGATGCAAGAACGCAGATAAGTTTGGCTGAAGGTTTCACACTTATTGCTATGGTAGGCAGAATTTTAAGATGACTCCTATGACCTTTGGCCCTGTTCTTACTCCTAAGATTGTGTTACAAGAGGAAAGGGAGATTATCCAGGGAGGCCAAACTAATTACGCGAGCCTATTAAAAACAGAGAATTTTTCTGTCTGGGAGCAGAAGAGGAAGTCAGAGAGAACTGAAACATAAGAAGGATTCAACCTACCATTGCTGGTCTGGAAGTGGAGGGGCAATGTGAAAAAGGTAAGAATAAATTCTATAAAAATTTTAACTAAACCCCTAAATAATAAATAATGTGATATCATCATGGTATATACAAATGGAAAACTTCTTAGAACTCATGGCAACAGGTCACAAGTGATATAATATATGGCATTAGGTCAATGAATGATACAGAACTACGGTGTAGAGGAGGGTCATCTAACCCTAGCTGGACAAGATAGGGTTAATTTGTGTTTTCCAATCTAGGGAAAATTAGTTTTCCTTGTGATTTCCATGGAAAAGAATTAGGGAACTGCAAGTTCATTATGATGAACCAAGATGGGGAATAGAATATGGAAAAGGCAGCTTGAACTTTAATTTCCCCGTCTACTCCAATTCTTAGGGTGATCATCTTAAAGAGGAATATTCTTGTCAAGGCTCTCTCTCAAAAGCTTCCCTTGGGAGTAGAAGGAGCCTCCATCACAGACATTTATGTTCATGGAGAGTCTGTAAGTCTTTAGGTGCAGGTTAAGTTTAATGCAAGGTCCCCTTTCTGGTGGGTATCTAAGTAGGCAATCTTGGGTGAGGGCTTAAGGCAAATAATGGTAGCGCCCCAAATTCACAATCTAAAGAGGGCTAAGAAACTACCACCATCATTATTGCTGCTATTTCTCAAATTCCTTATTTGCAAAATCAGATTAGTGAACATGTCCATCTTATTAAACCAAAATGGTGACAACTGAAAAAGTCTTCTGAATCAATGTTGAATTGAAGCCAGGCATTAGGGACTCCATCTTTAACTTTACCTGATCCTTTCCTTTCTTCTCTGCACAGCTACCCCCTCTATTTTGTCCATTGTAGGCTGTACCAGGAACTGCACATAGGCAAACTGATCAGTAAAGAAAAATAAACACTGTTTTCTTTAGATTTGCAGGACTGAAAAACATCGTATGACTAGATAAGATGTGCACTATTTTGCCACAAACCTGGAAACTTTACCCACTGTGAGAAGGCAGCCACCTGTCTGTGCACACCCATCGCCTGCCTACATAAACCACTGCTAAAATCAACTTCCTGGCAAGATGAACTTTGGACAATAGACCTCCATCTTCTCAAACAGATGAGTTTTTAAATAAACTCATTTTCCATGCCTCAACATCTTATTTCTTGATTTCATTGGCCTATAGTGTGACTGAACTTGGGTCTGGTAACATTATTTTATCTTTATCTCTTATTTCTTTGAATGGTATTTACTGCATTTGTTTTAATTTTTAATTTGATGTCTTGAATCAGTTGAAAGTGAATATAAACCCTGCATTTTCTTTGAGAAGGCATGTGATAAAGCTTTCTTACTTGTGTAGGGACCAAAAAGAATAATCAGTGCATTAACAGATGAATTTGCCCAATTCATGACTCATGTGATAGAGAAAACAGTTCCTCAGAATTTCAGTATTTCATTATCAATATGTCTGTAGCAAACCAATTGCTAGATCTGAACAGTTCCCTCAGAGATTGGGCAGATCCAGTTGAGTTGGTAGGTGAAAGGGTCAAAATGAAGTTCAGAGATTTTTCTTCTCTGTAATCCTCATGTACTTTGAGAAAAAAAAAATTGTTTATCAGTTTATTAATATCCTTTTGTTGAAAGAACATCATATGAAATTAAAGAAATTGAGTCACTCTTGTTAAAGTGTCTATGTGTCCTGGGAATGCACAAGGAGCTGAAGGGCTCTCTATGTCCTTGGGAACCTTCTTTGCTTACAATTTGCACACCTGTTTAAACAGGTGGAGTTGGCGATGATTGGGGGAAAACCCAAAGTGCATTTGGAGGATCAGCTTTCTATTAACTCATGATCGATTCTTAGGAGTTAAGGGTGAGACAAAGGACTCAGACTACTCCAAGCAGAAGACCACTAGATTCGTGGGGACCTAAAGGAAAACAAAGCATGAGAAAATATAACCAGCCCCATATCACTCACTGTCATCATGCTGTCACTCTATAATTGATTATGAAAGTCATTCTTCCCTCTGTCAGATAGTACTGTCCATGGAGAATTATTTGGCTGGTGCCAACCCAAAGATTTGCCTTTATCTTATGCCACCATTGACTATTTTGCAGAGATCAGGATGTTTTCCTCCATTCAGAGATGTCTGGTTGAGCAGGTTTCAGTGTGATCAAGGAAATACCATTGCCCTCACTCTTGCTGTTCCAGCTGCCTTGGCAGCCCTCCTAGTGATGTTGAATGAGGTCATATATTTAATAGGGCAATGTCTCCCCTAAGAGATCTGAGAAAAATAGAGACATTTCTACATGCACCATTCAGAAAAGCTACAAGAAAGGAGTTTTAGTGTGCAATGGAATATGCACAGGATTTGGGGGGAAGATAGAACTTGGCTTACTTAAGACATTAAGAACGTCACTTTATCCCTCTCATCATCTCTGATTAAGTAACAAAATTATCATGACAGAGTATTAATTCAATAAATGTCAATTGTCTTCCTTTCCTTTATGAGCAACTAGTTTCAGGAAAATTTACTAATATGTTGTAAGTGCTCAAAAGTGACACATGTCTGTGTACTATGGAATAAGAAACTTTACATAATTATTTTACCCTTAAATCAGAGTCTTCATCTCCTGTCCTTCCCTGTCAGGGTAGCAGTCACAGGAATGTCAATCAAAGAAGGGAGCATTTCTAAGCTTGATGGACAGTTTGAAGCAAGTCAGAATGGAAGCTTTGACTTATTCACCTTGAGAGTCTGCATACTTTCTGAAACCAAGTGACTATTATTTAATCATTTTTGGAATTTTCACTTGAAATTTTTTACATGAACATTTAGAAAGGTCTTTTGTGAGTCAGGGTGATAGGTGTGATACTCTTTCTATGTTCTGTCCCTCAAAAGACATGCAAATAAATAGAGCTGCACTATTGAATAGTACCTGTTGGTTATGGACTTGAGGTTAATATCCTGCTTTCTTAAAATCATATGTTGAAATCCTAACCCGTGAGGTGATGTTAGGAAGTGTGGTCTGTGGGAAGTGATTAGACCATAAAAGCAGAGCCCTAATGGGTTTAGTGTTCTTACAAAAGAGACCCATGAAAGTTCCCTCACCCTTCTCCCATGTGTAGACACAGTGAGCAGACAGCTTATATGAACCAGAAAGCAGGCTTTCACCCCTCATTGGATCTGCTGTTTCCTTGGTCTTGAACTTTTCAGCCTCCAGGACTATGAGAAATATATGTTGGTTGACCAGGTCACCCAGGTCATAGTTATTTTTGTTATAACAGCCTGAACGAACGGAGTCACCATCTAACTATTCACAGCAAGGAAAAGGGATATGAGGATTTGAAATTCAGGTACAGAGTAGGTAGACAGAGATTTATTCTCAAGGAGAAAAATGAATACTTATTTGTATGAAAGTTTCAACCAAGCTTCTGGGTATTCTGCTTCATAGAAGTCTCTAGTATTTTTTTTTGCTTTATTTTGTTTTACCCTCTATTTCATATAGTTGCTGTGAAGAATGAGCTAAAAAGTTTCCTCTTTGGTCTCCTGAAGCAATGTGATCAGAGATCTGCTTGATTTTTCAGGGCTTAAAGATCCCATGGAAGCCAAGGGACTGTGCTGGTGTTCTCCTTATTAACCTCATCTGACCAGCACAGACATTTTTCAGAAGCAGAAAAGGGCCTCTTCCAAGTCTGATCTCAGACCTGGCTGTGTCCAGATTGTGTCATAAGTTGTGTCCAGATTGTGGTTTTGGGCACTTGTAATCACTAACTTGGTTTTGGCTGGAGAAAGGAGTTCCTATCATAAATATGTTCAATTACCTCATGATTCAAAGATGGAAGCAGTCATGCATGATGGACTCCATTCTACCTGGCTTTTGTTTCTGTATGCCTGGCCATACTCAAGAACAGGGAGAATGTAATTTTAGTTTTCTAATTTTTTTTTTTTTTTTTAGTTTTCTAGTGGTCGAGCCCCCATGTGGTTTCTCCTCAGACCCTCTTCCTATCGCTCCATTGGTCTGATAGAGTTCCGCCTGGGAGTCAATCTCAATAAAGCCTAGTTCAGTGGCCTTTTAAATCTGCCTCCTTTTGGTTGCCACCATTGCCTGACCTTACAAGTTACTATACCAACTCTTTATATGAATTAATCTTTGCAAAGGCCCAGTAAAATATTTAATTTATTTTCTTCATTTTTCAGATGAGGAAACCAAGCTGTACAGACATTTCAATAAAATGTTGAAGATCACAAAATAAATAAGTGGTATAGCTAGTTTTGGTAGGAATAGGAATATTTCTATCATTCCTCTTTGAAAGGAATGAAAGTCTGACACATGGATGAATCTTGACAGTATTCTTATTTCGGGTGAAGTAAGCCAGATGTAAAAGACAAACTGTGTGTGACTTCATTTACATAAGTTACATAGGGTAGTCAAATTCCTAGGGACAAAAAATGGAATGGTGATTGGTTGGGGCTAGGGACAGATGAAAATGGGAGCTATTGTTTAATGAGTTAGGGTTTCAGTTTGGGAAGATGCAAAGTCCTAGCTAAGGGTGGTTGTGATGATTGCACAATTGTGGGGATGAACTAAATGTCCCTGAACTGTTCACTTAAGAAATGGTTGAAACATGATTTTTATGTTATGTATATTTTGCTAAAATAAATAAATAAATAATGGGAAAATGAAATAAAAAAACATTGAATAAAGATTGATTGCCCGTCAAATAGTGTGCTTTCAAGGAGGGATCCATGCTATGTTTTAACTTAAATCAGTCATTTTAAGTTTGTTAATGATGCATAATGACAAGATGGCCTTTTGGGAGAGGAGTCCTTCTTGCTCTTCATGGTTAGACTTCTCAAGGCTTTGGTTCTCCTTGGGTCTTACAGAAGAGGGTGAAGGCAAGGCATCAACTCTTAGGCTTTATTATTAGTTTTGTTTCTCTTTGAATCCTTTCAGCTAAACCAGCTTACTTTACACAGACTTCTGAGATGGTTGTATTATAAATTTTTAGTTTTCACTGGTTTAAAGAAGATGGCATTTTATCTTCTTTCTTGTTTCTGGGTCAACCCTCCCTCCCCCCACCACACACTCTGCTCCCACCAGTATTATTGGAAGCTGCAAAGATGGCACTTGGTTGGGATTCCTGGGTCCACTCTTCATCCCTCCCACTTCATCCCTTCCCACTCTCTCTAGAATGACTCTCTCGGCCTTGGTATCTGACAACATGTGGTTGAGGACAAAGCATGGCCTGAACTCTCTCTCCCTGCTCACTCACAGCACACAGATTTTAGCCTTAGAATAGTCAGCGATTGCCTGTAAAGTACCTAATTAAAGTTGAATCTTGAAGTGAGAAAAAGTGAGATGTGAAATTAAGATGTTTGGAATTATCAATGTCTAGATTAAGCTGTTGAATGGGCCAGAGCAGTAATAATGTGACTCTCACTCTAGTTTCTGTAAAACTCACCTCCACTACCATGGATATCTGGAATATCAGGTCACTGCACAAGTCTTGCTTCTACTTGGTGCAGTTTTTTAAAAAGTGTAATAATTGTGGGCATGTTTTTTTAGTTATTTAAAGTGTATTCTTAATGCATTTTGAGACAAAGAGGTTAAATTTGAAAAACTTCAATCTCTAGCACTAGGTAATGTTATTTAAAATTGGGTAAAACAATTCTCCAGTTCTTTAGAAAATAGGAGAGTTGCAATGTGATTTTGCTCTATTTCTGCTACTACAATCTGCATCTGTGTGGAAATGTCTTACTGGAAATGTCTCTTATGGAGACATTTGGAGAAATTGTGCCACAGGTAATTTTACCTCATCAGAACTCATCATAGTTAGTGGCTTTGAAAAATAAATGACTAATGTAACAATAATACATGTGGCTTTTAAAAAAATGTAGATGAATTAAGGAAGTGGATTGTTCATGTGTATATTACAAATAAACAGATAATCACATAAAAGATATTGCAAAAATGTCAATATGGATGCATGTCTAGGGTAAATAAATTATATTTAAAAATTAAAAGGGCAAACATGGTGAATTGTGGAAAATTACAATGTAACCTCATAATAGCCATCTTGTCTAGACATTTTTTGGCCTAGGCATGGGCATGTTAGACTTTTACTTCTGTTTCAAGACATTTTTGACCACTGCAACAATATTTGGAGTGAGGCCCTTACTCTCACAAAATCCAATGAAGAAAAAACCTGTATATCAACTGGTGCTTATTAGGACTGAGTTGTGCCTACAAACATCTCCCATGTGACTTCTGAGGGAATAATCCTCCTCTCACTTTGTTCTTTTTTTGTATTCCATGTGTAGTGTTACTGCTCATCTCTGTTTTCTTATCCTGTGCTTTGCTTTTCTCTCCTTGTTACATTTTCTTCAAGTTCATGATAGAGAAATAATGGAAGAACCCAGTCATTAGGTACATTCCCAGAAGAATCCTGAAAGACACCTACCTAGAGTCCAGGGTATCAAAGGCTGATATTTGTAAAGAGCTTATGTCTGTATAATTTAGTGGGAAAATTTCTCATAGGCTTCATCATCTCAGATAACTAACCTTTTCTAGGATTTCTGTTTTCAATCTCTACATGGGGGGGATAAGACTTTGGAGAGTGGGGCTATTGATTAAATGAAATTAGATATGTAAAAATAATTGGCATAGTATACACACATTTTAGATGCTCAATATTTGTTTCCCGTCCTCTGTGGCAGATCCTTTCGTGGGAAGAGGAACTTTGTACTGCTATAGAATGCTCTACAACACTCTAAAATGCTCCCAGAATATACCAGAACTCTTGATGTTACCAGAGGTTCTTTCTCTTCAGGAACACAAAGTGTATGTCAAAGGTAAAGAATGACTGTTGCAGATGACTCAGAAGGCAGAGAAAGGGAACCCAATGTCAGGCATAAGCACCCAGAGCCTGCATACTTTTTCTAGCTCCAATCCAAGAAGAAAGAACAGCTGTGAAAGAGAAACTACAGGGCATTTGATCTTTTCTTCTTGATGGAATTTCTCCCATCAAGTTTGTGTGTGTGTGTGTGTGTGTGTGTGTGTGTGAATATTTCTGCATATTTCACAGAACCTAGGTCTCTCTGGTTCTTGCCATCTGATACCACTGTGTGTCCTTTTGAGACAGTCCTCAGCCCTAACCCTAGAAAAAATTCTTCTCTGCCAATCAAGAAAAAATATAAAGAAGTTTTAGACTTTGCCTTCCACTATGAGGGCATTGACATTGAAAAGGATGAAAAACCGAGAGCCAGGGAGCCTCAGTGGGGCTGCTTTCCACAGCTCAGGCATGTTGGAAGGAAAGCCAGATGAGGTTCAGCTCCAGGGCCTCTGTGTGAGAGAGGATCAGAAAGTAAGAACCAGATAGTGACGGTGACAGTGGCTGCTGCCCTCCAGCCCTTCCCATACTGGTTCAGTAACTGTTTGCTATAACAACTCTTGGAAAGTGATACCACTTTTCAGACAATTCTGTTTTAGAGTATAATGATTTTTTTTTTTACTCCACAACTCACCAAAAAAAAAAAAAAAAAAGAATAAAATTGACATTTTGACGTGATTGTTTTAGACAGACACACTCAGCCCAACAGTTTTTAATCAGAGAATCTCATATGGGACAAATTTGAATTACACACCACATAACCAAACATTCGGCTTTGCCTGTGTACATGAAGTGAGAAGGATGAAAGATAGCATCTTCTAAGACATTTCAATCTGTTGATCACACGCATTATTTCAACATGTTTTGAAGTACTTTGTTGTTTTTCTAATACTGTAAACTTGCTTTTAAGGGAATTTTGGGCACAGCATGAGCCTCACAAAATTTGAAAAATCAGAAGTGAAACTGATGTGGCAGGAAAATTACACTTTGCACACAAATGGCTTTCCTCCACAATCAAGTCTGTCTGTCTCTATATCTTATTTACAAACTATTTTTACTTACTTCTGGATGTTTTAAAATTAGATAGATAAAATCTGCATTTATTCTTCAACTGATCTTTTTTTTTCTATTTGTGATAATTATTTGGGAAGAATATGTTAGGATGGATCATATTATTATTTTCCCTGTTAAATTTGATTAAAAATGCTTTAATGGATTTTCATTTGGTTACCAAGCCTTCAAGAATGAATTAAAAATTTCAGGTAAGGAATACAGGTGTATTTATTACAGATCCCTGACAGATTTTCCCCTTCTATGTCCAATACAACGTTCCCAACTATATTTTTGGTATAGTCACTGCTATAAACTCTAATGTTAAATGAATGATTATCGACTTACGTAAGGAAGAAAAGCAGTATAAGGTCAGGTTCTTCTGACCCAGCATGGTAGTAAGCCTGGAGCCAGGATAGGACCTCAAGAAGTTATGAAATTCATCTTTCAACATTCATTCATGAGTTAAAGCAAATAACAGATAAAAACTCCATTCGGGGCACATTGTGTATAGTTGCATTTGAACAAATAAGAGTTCCACAATCTGTATTATTATAGTTTGCTTTATTGATTTAGGGAAGCTGAGGCTCAGAGAGTTAACACATGTGTTAACTCTGTCTCGCTCTCCCCTCTACCCCATTCTAAATGGAGTTTAAAGCAATGTTTCAATCTACCTTGCTTAAGTTTGCCTAACTAAATGTGACCTCACTGATGTGCTAGAGTTGAGAAGCACGCTGTTCTCCAATTCCTTAAGATTCTGGAAATTCTACAAGTGCTTCATGTGTAGCCAGTCAGGGAAAAGTGATCATTTCACAGCAGGACAGGCCTCTAGGGATCCTAATGACACAGGAGGACTCCTTTACTCCTGTCAGGAGCTTGAGGGACCCACATAACCCTGGAAATGACTGAGATGAGCTTTTTCTGGCCTTGATATTCTTGAAAGAGTTGGAGCTACTTCCTGAGTGAAATTAGACATTCCAGGAAAACTAAGCCAACCTAAAGTTCAAAAAAAGTTTCTAAATAACTCTCTCCTCATATGAATCTCATTTATTAAGGCAGCTATAAAGACCCTTTGTTATCATCCATGGTGGGACTATCAGAGGAAAGAATTCAGTTAGGGCAGGAAGTAGTTCCTGAGTACTCAGCTGTTTTGGGACGAGGCACTTCCACATCAAGTTAACCTGAACAACAGGCACCTGGCAGGTGATGGTAATAAGGGAGTGGATTGGTGTCCTGGCTGGGAAACACTGGGAAGTGTCCTTGCAGCCTGTGGTGAATTAGGGGGTCACACATCTAAGTATTGGGCTACTATTCCCCTTTGTTGGAGTCTCTGATTTTGTTTTTGAAGTTGCAAGTTTGGATTTTAAAATTAATATGTCATTATTTTTTAATCTGAAAGGTATTTTTTAAGGATTGTTTTGATCAAGCAAAATAGTCCTGGGTTGATTTTGGATTTGAAGCATCAAGAATCTTGACAAGGACCTAATAAATATTTCCTAATCATCTTTGTAAAAGATGGGACAAATGAACTTGCCTACTTTTTATTTTTGTGTCTCAGAACCATTCAAGCTTTCCATTGAGTAGGAAAGGATAAAATGAAAAAAGATACCATTCCTTAAAAAAAAAAAAGGATTATTTAGGAAAGTTGAAATGTGTGTATCTGAAACAGGAAGGATTTCAAGAAATGGCATAGAATCTCAGATTGTCCTTTCAAACCCAAATTCATAATTGATAAATCATATGTACTCTAACTTTTAAGATGTTCTCTCTATTTGGGCAGAATGAACAGAGATTTCATCAAGACTACATTGGTAGGTATAAATCCTTTGTTGTTGCTGTTGCCCTTGAATCTGAGGGTCCTTTCTGCAGAGAAAAGGATTTGAGAATATTTTTAAAAAGCAGCCCTCCTAATCTTGCAAGATTTTATTTAAGGTTTGATAGGAACCACATTTAAACATGTGCTTTAGTATTGTTCACATGGCTTTGAAAGCCCTGTGGAAGTCAACACAATTATTAAACAGTCTTATCATAACCAAATACAATCTTTTGAAGAAAAATGCTGAAATCCAGAAAAATGTCTCCTCTCTCCTAGAATCCATAGCAGGCCACAATTGATGGTGAAGAACCCGCTAAACAGGATGAAAAGTATTCTGCAAAGGTATAGTGCACATGCTGATTTAAGGGAACTTCAACTTCTCTGCCATTGTACATGGGGAATTTATAGTCACTAGTTCTCCTGGAGACCAAAGGTATAGTGTATGTAAAAGTCATTTTAGACTTTTGTTTGCTTTGTATAATATATTTTCTCCTCACCGTATTATTTTCTTATGTATATTCCCACCAGCTAAATAAGGATATTAGCATATAATTTCTTATCATCTCCATCAGGGGTTGTGAGTCTCAAGCCACAGAATCAGCAATGCCAAAAAAATAATGTACCAAATTTCTGAAATTCAACTTAATTTTAAATATGACTCTGTTCATCTGGCTGGGTTGGTGGGATAATCCACTTCACCTCACTTGTTCCTGGGGATGCCTCTAAGAAAACAAAGTCAGATACTAAAGTGATAAGGACTGACTTGAATCAATAACAATTGCAATAGGGCAGACAACCCAGGGTGAATTGAGTTGAATTTTGATTTGTGCAAAGGTGACTAGGTGAAATGAGGGGAGAATGAGACAATAGTGATGAGGAACAGTAAGGACTTGGGGAATCATGGAAGTGGAAACTCACAAAAAGCAGGAAATGGGTAGGAACTGTCAATGCGGCCAGGGCTTTTGGTTTTGCTAACTGGCAGCTGTGGAAATTGGGCTCCTACCATCCACAGACTGGGAGACAGAGGCCTTAACTTTAGATGTTGGCAAGAATAGGCAATAAAGTCTTTTTGCAGCTTTGAGAATCTTCTGGAAGGAATTTAAGGAGGCTAGACTCATCATGTTAGGTACACGTGTGTGTGTGCATGTATATTGGGGCTGTGGACAAAACCAACCGTGCTGAGAGTTTATAGTTTCTACACACCAGGGTTGAGTCAAGAAGAGGGCTTAGGAGTCTGAATATAGTCAAGGAGAGTCTGTCACCTCTCCTACTGGGGTCATGTCAATATTCCAGAATCATCCATCTCAAAGCATTGAAAATTAAGACAACAGAGTGTTGGGATGAGTCACTGCTATTCATCTCATGGCTACCCTGTTCTATTGTCCCTGTTGACAAGCCCCTTCAGGTCCAGGGTTCTTGCTGTTCCTTGCACTCTCAGCACACAGGAATGTTCTGCCCAGTGGCCATTGACTCACCCCATACAGAAAACTGGAGGTCATCTCTGTAATACTGCCATGAAGAAGGACCAGGGTCTTGCAGACTGCCTCTAGCAAAGGCATTCTTCTCTTTCAGTTTAGAGGGGAAAACTCCTGTAACTCCTCAATTTTATTTAAGCTTCTGTGGTATTTCCTTCAAGCTCTCTCCTGCAATGAGCATAAACCTCTGAAGAAACAATCCAGGAAGCTTTGCAGGTTCCTTCTATTTCTGCTCAGTCACTATCAACATCTCTTCCTGAGACTTTGAAGAACAGAGCCTGGATAGACCAGGGAAAAGGGAAAAACAAAAGTCAATATCTAAGAACGCTTTCCAGTCTCACACACACACTAGTTGGAAAGAGGAATCTGAATTTAGGTTTAAAAGTTTTTCCTGTGGACATCACAAGGCCTAGGTGGGGCTCAGCTCTGTATCACTGATAATTCACTTAGGCTGTGTCAGAGGCAGGACAACAGGCTGGATCAGAAGATGCATAGTCTAGATTCTGTCTTGCCCACTGTCTCCAGACACCAGTCCTTACCTGTGATACTTCTTCTAGCGATCACATTTTAACTTATGGGAAGAAGTAATCCTCATGATAGTAAAGGTACAAGCAGTATGTAACTTATCAGGTGGGTTGACACCTTAATCATGCAACTCACGATTTTTATACATATAAAGAGGAAATTACTTGGGCCTAGTACTGAATCATACGGCTATTTCAACTCTCAGAAAAAGTCAGTCAGACCAGTTACTAATGTCAGAGGTTACTTTGACACAGTACTTTCCTGATTGAATCTTTGGCTGTTATTGTATAGTACAAATGTTCTATTCTCTGACACAAATGGGGCATCACCTTGCCTTTGGCAAAAGTAATTGGCACCTGACCACATAGCTTCTTTTCTCTGTCTTTTCTCCTGGAACCTTTTCCCAGGATGACAATTATTTTCCTCCTTTTAAAAGTATGCTTTTTTTTTTTTTTCTTTTTAGAAAAGCAAGATAGAGCCACAATGTCTGCTAATATAATTACCCACTATGCTTTTACCAAGTTGCATGGCTAATGGATGGAAAAAATATATAATCAATATGGTTTCTACTTTAAATACGGTAACATATTGATGCCCACCTTGTAGGAGAAGCACTAGGGGCACTTTGACACAGATTTGAATATGAATCTGGGGCCTTTTATCAGCCCTCTTCAGAGGCCTCCCCTGACCACCCTTCCTCCTTCCCCTCCCTGTTACATAACACCAAAATCGAAGAGGTCTTCTATTGCACTCAAGATCTCATTCCTTTTACATTTTTTCCTATTTTTCTCACTTGGCACAGGGTTGCATTGCTTTTCTGAAGCTTTTTATAATGTAGAAGATTAATGTCTTTCATGGGCGTATTCCTGCTGCTTTCTCTCTGAGTTTCTTGTGAATATTTGAGTCTGATGTAATTTGTCAGAAGCGAATGGCTGTCAGGGTCCCACGCTACCTTCTCCCCTCCCCCCATTCTTCCTGGCTCCCTCACCCACGTGTGTGTGTCTTACCCCAGGCCAGACACTTGGCTGCCCTTCAGGATGCATCCTGATTCTGTTTACAGGTAAGGAAGCACCACGTCCAGAGGCCTGGAGAGAATGGGGGGCACGGCAGTTAATCATCACGGGCCTGTGTCAGCCCAACACAAACAAGTTACTTGTTGGCTTCCTCTGGAATTTGATGTCACAATCAGCTTGTTGTTTTCTGATTTTGGCAGACACTGAAGCCAGGAAGACTCTATATTATGTTTATTTCCATCCACTGAAGTAAGGTTGCCTCCTGCAAAAAAAAAAAAAACAAAAAATTAAAAAAAAACAAAAACAGTGAATACTGAAGAGGCTGAACGTGTCATTGACCACATGTTCTATCCGGACTCGGAGTACCAGAGAATGGACCAACTTTTCTCAAATGCTTTTCTATTACCTGAGCTACTTTGTAAATGCTTTTTAAGGGCTTTCATTTAGTTGGGTTCTATTTTGCAGGGATTCCAAGTGTGTGCCTAATGTGGTTTTGCGCACAAGAAAACTCAAGAGATGATTAAAAAAAAAAAATCAATGGCACCAAGTCTTGGATTAAAGATCCATGCTTTCTTTAAACCACAAATAAAGATAATTGACTTTTAATTTTATTTGACAATTGGCTTTTCTTAAATTTAATTATAGTAAAGTGGTTGAAATATGATAGGAATATAAGTTCATGGTAGAAAAACTCATGTTTCAATCCCTTATTTATTCATTTACAATCTAAGCAGAAAATATTGCTTGAATAATTATTACTCTCTGCCAGTCACTATGCTAACTGCTGAGGAGGCTCAGAGCTGCCAAGCAAGATTTTTCAACCAATTTAAATTTGTGTTTTATAGCTCTTTAATGAGAAAAGAATTTAATAAAATCATATAATAAACGATTGAGAAAAATAGAAATAGGGAATTACTTGAAGTAAAAAAATAAAACTGCCTCCTCCTCATTTTCCTGAGAGGCAGATATATTGATAATTTGAAGAATATTCCCTTGTCCAAATATATTTTCTAAATATGCAATTATTTAATGCAAATAGAATCACATTATACAAAAATTTCTTGAAGTGCTTTCATCTACCAATGTTTTGTGGATTTTTTTGAGTGCTAGGACTTTGTGAGTTTCTTTATTGTTTTTTGGGTTAGTGCAATATACCATTATGTGAATGTACTGAAACTCTCTTTAACCTGTCCTCTATTGAAACCACTTGCTTGTTTTGCTCCTATTGTTGTTCTTTTAATTTTGTTTCTTTCAATTTACAAATAATGCCACAATGAACTTCTGTGCACATTTATCTTAAAACACATTTCTAACATTGTGGAATTACTGGGTAACATGTATTTCGGTGGTGGTGGTGGGGTTATTGGGGATTGAACCCAGGGGCACTTTATCACTGAGTTGCATTCCCAGCCCCTTCTATTTTTTTTTTTTTTTGAGATAGTCTCACTATAAGTTCCTTAGGACCTTGCTAAATTGCTAAGGCTGGCTTTGAACTTGTGATCTTTCTGCCTTAGCCTCCAGAGCTGCTGGGATTACAGATGAATACCACTGAGCCCAGCAACATGTATATTTTATGATATATGTATGAGAATTCTTATTTTTTTCCCTTGGGATTGCCAATGTAATATTGTATTGCCAACCAACAATTTTATGTTTACCAACCAGTATATAGTTTTAAAAATCTTTGCTATTGCCTTAGTCTGCTTATGCTCCTATATTACAAAATACCACAGGTTGGGCATTTTATAAATGATAGGAATTTATTTCTCACCATTCTGGAGGCTGGGGATTTCAAGATCAAGGTTCTGGCATATTTGGTATTTGATGAAACCTTGCTCATCATTGATGGTACCAAGTAGGCTTAATTTTATCAAAGATTCAATATTTTATGAACTTTTATTAACTTGTTAGTTTTAATTTCTTAAGCCATTTATATTAGATACTATTATAGTTTGGCTCTGGAATGTCCCCAAAGGCTCATGTGTTGAAGGGTGGTTGTCAATTGGTGGCTCTATTGGGAGGTGATGGAAACTCTAGGAGGTGGGGCCTAGTGGAGGAAGTGGGTCACTGGGAGCATGCCCTGAAAGGATATACTTGAACCTGGACCCTTACCTTGTCTTCTCTCTCTCTCTCTCTCTCTCTCTCTCTCTCTCTCTCTCTCTCTCTCTCTTTCTGTAGCCTCCGTGAGGTAAGCAGCTCTGTTCCACCATGTCTTCTTTGTTAAGATGCTGTGCTTCACCACAGACCCAGAAAACAGTGGTGCCAAGTGGCCATGGGGACTGAAACCTCTGAAACCATGGGCTAAAATAAATCTTTCTTCCTTTAAGTTGATTACTATTAGGTGTTTGTTACAGTGACAGAAAGCTGACTACCTTAGATACTATCTTTTAACTTCCAATATGTAGGAAGAAAAAAATTAGCACCTTATGCATTCATTAATATAGCAATACTTTAGTCCCCTCAGGATTATTTTTATACCTGAGTTCTTTGCTTTCTCCTAGATTGATCTTGAGTATTTAAAACTAATAAATAGAATTTGTAATATTTTAATTATAAAACAACTATTCAGAGCTGACCAGTTAAACTAGATTTGGGAATGTCAGCAGTATTTTAAATCTGTTCCTCACAGAGTATTGCAAGCTTCAACATCAAAAAGGCATTCTTTCTTTCCCTTTTGTTAATATGACCTTCAAGTACAACTTTTTTCCCTTCCTCCTAGAGTTTCTAGTTGCCTCTCTTTTGTCCTCATTAAATAAAAGCTTATTCATTTATAGTTTTCCTTTCATAGTTTCTCCTTTTTCCTGAAAATTATCAATGAGATATTGTGGGATATTCAGGTTTTGGACCTCTCTAAGCTTTTTTTTTTTGATAAATTAATATTTTAAAAATATTATTAACTTTACCCATGTATTCAATTATGTGAAAAGATGTTAAGCAAAGTAGTTTCTTATATGTCCTTTTTGTGTTTGATTATGCTCCCTTTGTGGTTTTACTTCTGTGTATTCATGGGTTTTTTCTTACTTAAGCAAACTAGCATTTATTATTATTAGTGTGTTTCAAACACTGTCTTGAACTTATATTTTCAATTTTATTTGCTCCCCTTTTCCCATTCATTAATTTTTAATTTTGTCTTCATTATCTCTTATTTTTCTTAAGATTTTACTGCTGTTATTTTCCTAATTTTTTTAATTGGTTGTTCAAAACCTTACAAAGCTCTTGACATATCATATTTCATGCATTAGCTACAAGTGAGTTATGAACTCCCATTTTTACCCCAAATACAGATTACAGAATCACATTGGTTACACAACCACATTTTTACATAATGCGATACTAGTAACTGTTGTATTTTGCTACCTTTCCTATCCTCTACTATCCCCCTCACCTCCCCTCCCATCTTCTCTTTCTATCCCATCTACTATAATTCATTTCTCTCCTTGTTTATTTTCCAATTCCCCTCACAACCTCTTATATGTAATTTTGTATAACAGTGAGGGTCTCTCTCCATTTCCATGCAATTCCCCTTTTCTCTCCCTTTCCCTCCCACCTCATGTCTCTGTTTAATGTTAATCTTTTCTTCCTGCTCTTCCTCCCTTCTCTATTCTTAGTTGCTCTCATTATATCAAAGAAGACATTTGGTATTTGTTTTTTAGGTATTGGCTAGCTTCACTAAGCATAATCTGCTCTAGTGCCATCCATTTCCCTGCGAATTCTGTGATTTTGTCATTTTTTAGTGCTGCGTAATACTCCATGGTGTATAGATGCCACATTTTTTTAATCCATTCATCCATTGAAGGGCATCTGGGTTGGTTCCACAGTCTAGCTATTGTGAATTGTGCTGCTGTGAACATCAATGTGGCAGTATCCCTGTAGTACGTTCTTTTAAGGTCTTCAGGGAATAGTCCGAGAAGGGCAATAGCTGGGTCAAATGGTGGTTCCATTCCCAGCTTTCCCAGGAATCTCCATACTGCTTTCCAAATTGGCCAAACCAATTTGCAGTCCCACCAGCAATGTATAAGAGTACCCTTTTCCCCACATCCTCACCAGCACTTGTTGTTGTTTGACTTCATAATGGCTACCAATCTTACTGGAGTGAGATGGTATCTTAGGGTGGTTTTGATTTGCATTTCTCTGACTGCTAGAGATGGTGAGCATTTTTTCATGTACTTGTTGATTGATTGTATGTCTTCCTCTGAGAAGTGTCTGTTCAGGTCCTTGGCCCATTTGTTGATTGGGTTATTTGTTATCTTATTGTCTAATTTTTTGAGTTCTTTGTATACTCTGGATATTAGGGCTCTATCTGAAGTGTGAGGAGTAAAAATTTGTTCCCATGATGTAGGCTCCCCATTTACCTCTCTTATTGTTTCTCTTGCTGTGAAAAAACTTTTTAGTTTAAGTAAGTCCCATTTGTTGATTCTTGTTATTAACTCTTGTGCTATGGGTGTCCTATTAAGGAATTTGGAGCCAGACCCCACAATCTGTAGATCGGAGCCAACTTTTTCTTCTATCAGATGCAGAGTCTCTGATTTGATATCAAGGTCCTTGATCCATTTTGAGTTAACCTTTGTGCATGGTGAGAGGAGGGGATTCAATTTCATTTTATTGCATATGGATTTCCCGTTTTCCCAACACCATTTGTTGAAGATGCTATCCTTCCTCCATTGCATGCTTTTAGCCCCTTTATCAAATATAAGATAGTTGTAACTTTGTGGATTAGTCTCTGTATCCTCTATTCTGTACCATTGGTCCACCCGCCTGTTTTGGTACCAGTACCATGCTGTTTTTGTTACTATTGCTCTGTAATATAGTTTGAAATCTGGTATCGCTATACCGCCTGATTCACACTTCCTGCTTAGAATTGCTTTTGCTATTCTGGGTCTTTTATTTTTCCATATGAATTTCATGATTGCTTTATCTATTTCTACAAGCAATGCCATTGGGATTTTGATTGGCATTGCAGTAAACCTATAGAGAACTTTTGGTAATATCTCCATTTTGATGATGTTAGTTCTGCCTATCCATGAACAGGGAATATTTTTCCATCTTCTAAGATCTTCTTCTACTTCTCTCTTTAGGGTTCTGTAGTTTTCATTGTATAAATCTTTCACCTCTTTTGTTAGGTTGATTCCCAAGTATTTTATTTTTTTTGAGGATATTGTGAATGGGGTGTTTTTCCTCATTTCCGTTTCAGAAGTTTTGTTGCTGATATACAGAAATGCCTTTGATTTATGCGTGTTGATTTTATATCCTGCAAATTTACTGAATTCATTTATTAGTTCTAGTAGTTTCTTTGTAGACCCTTTTGGGTCTTCTAGGTATAGAATCATGTCAACCGCAAATAGTGATAATTTAAGTTCTTCTTTTCCCTTTCTTATGCCTTTAATTTCTTTCGTCTGTCTAATTGCACTGGCCAGTATTTCGAGAGCTATATTGAATAGAAGTGGTGGTGAGAGAGGGCATCCCTGTCTTGTTCCAGATTTTAGAGGGAATGCCTTCAATTTTTCTCCATTCAGTATGATGCTAACCTGAGGTTTAGCATAGATAGATTTTACAATGTCGAGGTAAGTTCCTGTTATCCCTAGTTTTTCTAATGTTTTGAGCATAAAGGGATGCTGTACTTTGTCGAATGCTTTTTCTGCGTCTATCGAGATGAGCATATGGTTCTTATCTTTAAGTCTATTGATGTGGTGAATAACATTTATTGATTTCCGTATATTGAACTATCCTTGCATCACAGGGATGAATCCTACTTGATCATGGTGCACAATTTTTTTGATGTGTTTTTGTATTCGATTCGCCAGAATTTTATTGAGGATTTTTGCATCTAGGTTCATCAGAGATATTGTTCTGTACTTTTCTTTCTTTGAGGTGTCTTTGTCTGGTTTTGGAATCAGGGTGATGTTGGCCTCATAGAATGAATTTGGAAGAGCTCCCTCTTTTTCTATTTCCTGAAATAACTTGAAAAGTATTGGTATTAATTCTTCTTTAAAGGTTTTGTAAAACTCCCCTGTATACCCATCCGGTCCTGGGCTTTTCTTGGTTGGTAGTCTTTTGATTGCTTCTTCAATTTCATCCATTGATATTGGTCTGTTCAAATTGTGTGTATCCTCCTGACTCAGTCTGGGCAAATCATATGTCTTAAGAAATTTATCGATATCTTCACTATCTTCTATTTTATTGGAATATAGGTTTTCAAAATAATTTCTAATTGTCTTCTGTATTTCTGTAGCATCTGTTGTGATATTGCCTTTTTCATCCCGTATGTTAGTAATTTGAGTTCTCTCTCTTCTTCTCTTCGTTAGCATGGCTAAGGGTCTGTCAATCTTGTTTATTTTTTCAAAGAACCAACTTTTAGTTTTGTTGATTTTTTCAATAGTTTCTTTTATTTCAGTTTCGTTGATTTCTGCTCTGATTTTAATTATTTCTTGCCTTCTGCTGCATTTGCTGTTGTTTTGCTCTTCCTTTTCTAGGGCTTTGAGATGAAGTGTGAGCTCATTTATTTGTTGGTTTTTTCTTTTTTTGAGGAATGACCTCCAGGCAATGAATTTCCCTCTTAAAACTGCTTTCATTGTGTCCCATAGATTCCGATATGTTGTGTCTGTATTTTCGTTTATCTCTAAGAATTTTTTTTTTTTTTAAAAAGAGAGAGTGAGAGAGGAGAGAGAGAGAGAGAGAGAGAGAGAGAGAGAGAGAGAGAATTTTTTTAATATTTATTTTTTAGTTCTCGGCGGACACAACATCTTTGTTGGTATGTGGTGCTGAGGATCGAACCCGGGCCACACGCATGCCAGGCGAGCGCGCTACCGCTTGAGCCACATCCCCAGCCCTCTAAGAATTTTTTGATTTCCTCCTTTATGTCTTCTGTAACCCCTTGATCATTCAGTAACATATTGTTCATTTTCCATGTGATATTGGATTTTCCCTTCCTTCTTTTATCATTGATTTCCAGTTTCATTCCATTATGATCAGATAAAATGCATGGTATTATCTCCACCCCTTTATATTTACTGAGGGTTGCCCTATGGCATAATATATGGTCTATTTTTGAGAAGGATCCATGTGCTGCTGAGAAAAAAGAATATCCACTTGATGATGGTTGATATATTCTCTATATGTCAGTTAAGTCTAGGTTATTGATTGTGGTATTGAGTTCTATAGTTTCTTTATTCAGCTTTTGTTTGGGAGATCTGTCCAATGGTGAGAGAGGTGTGTTGAAGTCACCCATAATTATTGTGTTGTGGTCTATTTGATTCTTGAACTTGAGGAGAATTTGTTTTATGAACTTCTCAGTACCATTATTTGGTGCATAAATATTGATATGAGCGCTTCGTAAGTTCGCTGCGATGCGTGGGCAGCAGCAGTTCAGCGGCAGCTGGCGGGATTGTGCCCCTGCTCCGCGTTGCCGAGATTCACTCGTCTGGGACAAACTGACCCCTCCAATAGACTTACTAATTCCCGGCAGGTCTCCTTTCAGCGGAATTTTGCTAGAAGTTTCACATGTAGGTGTATTAATGGGTCTCTCTGATCCCGTTACTGCGGAGGCATTGAAAGTGCTGCCTCCTCGCCGGCCGCCATGTTAGGTCCCTAATTTTTAAAGTTTATATGAAGTTTTCTCTATACAAAAGTGTCTGTAATATTGTGATATAATACTCTGCATATATCTGGTTTTTGTCCTTAGTTTCTGGCACAGAATTCTTAAAACCCTTATAATTTCCTGAGAACTGGAGGTGCTAGGTGTATTTTTTTTTCTATGATTTGGTCTTTGACCCAAATTGCTAACACAGATCTCCTAACCTCCTGGAATTTACTTGGTGTCTTTTTGATGGGCTCCTGACTAGAAGCTAGTCACTATAAAGACCAACCATGACTGCAATTTACAGCATCACCTCCCATCCTCCAAGAAGGGACGAAGGACTGAAGATTTAGTTAATAGTTGACAATTCCTGTGTGATAAAATGCAAAAATACTCCACAAAACCCTCCAAATCCCAATGGGATGTAGAGATGCTGATCATGAGGAGGTTCTGAGAGGGTGGTGGGTTTGGAGAAAGCATGGCATCCCTATCTCAACACCCCTTCCTTCCTACTTTGACTCAATTATTTCTTCCATCTGGCTGTTCATCTGTATGCTTTGTAATATGGATTAAGTCAATGGATGAATAAGTTTCCCTGAGTTCTGTGAGCTCTCCTAGAAAATTATTGAAGCTAAAAAGGGTGTAGTGGAAATCCCAATCTATAAAAGTCCTACGGATCACAACCTGGGTCTTGCCACTGGCATTTGAAGTGAAGACAGTCTTGTGGGACTGAGCTTTTAACCTGTGCAAATTGACTCTGTCTCCAGGTAGATGGTGTAGGAGTTGAGTTAAATTGTAGCACACCCAGCTGGAGTCCGAAAAACAGTTTGGTTTTTCCAATCTCAAGATTGCCTACAGACCTTTTGGAAAAAAAAAGATATTACACAGGGAATACTATGTAGCATGATAAAGAATTAACTTTTGGAAGATCAATTCTCAATAAGAAATTTATTAATAATTTATGGATACTTCAGGGCTTCTTTGTTCACCCAAAACATTTTTCCCACTGAAAGAGGAGGAATATTGAATAGTAAGGCTACCTTTGGGAACATGTTGCCCTTCTTCTGTTCTCACTCCTCTGATCTGTTGCCTTTGGTTTGAATATTGTACATTATGTTTGTATATTATTTAATGCTCTTTCGTGAAAGCAACTCAAAAATATTATGGCTGTTACGGTTTAGATATTAGATGTCCCAAAAGCTCATGTGTGGGACAATGTAGGAAAGTTAGAGGTAAATTGATTGGGTGATAAGTGCATTAATCCCCTGATTGGCATTAACTGAGTGGTAACTGGAGGCAGGTAGGGTGTGTCTGATGGAAATGGGTCATTGGAGGAGTGACTTTGGGGTTCATATTTTTGAGAAGTGCTTTCTTTTTCTGCTTCCTGATGAGTGTATGAGCTGCTTTCCTCCATTACACCCTTCCACCATGATGTTCTGCATAGCCTCAAGCCCCAAGGAATAAAGCCAGCTATCTATGGACTGAAACCACTGAAACCATGAGCCCAAATAAACTTTTCCTCCTCTAAAATTGTTCTTGGCATGTATTTTAGTCAAAGCAATGAAAAAGCTGACTAAATCAATGGCTTTAGGGTTAAATCTTAATCTCTCATCAACTGCATCAATTAGGATTCTTTCAAGAAATATACAATGTGCTGAAAATAGAGAATTTGCAGAGAGGATTTACTAAGGGACCATTTACAAAGGTATGGTTAACATGCCATGAAATGACAAAGAACAGTTTAGAAACTTGTGCCCAGTAACAGTGGGCAGTATTGCTATTTTCTGCAGGCCTGAAGGGGCGAGGCAAGGCAGAGGCGCCTAGGATCTGGAGTCAGTGAGTTGTGTGGAGTGCCCAATTGACTTAAACTGTGATCTCTGATCAAGGGAAGCAGGGGCCTGCCTTGGCCCTCCAGAGAAGAAGCAACAGAATAAATAACCCCGACAGCACGCTCCTCTTCCGACTTCTGTCAGCACTTCCCATGGTCTGTGACCAGTGGGAAGCAAGAAGGGAACAGGGCCTGTTGATATAATCTCTGAGTAAATCTTGTAAGGCAGAGAGAAATGTGGAGAAGGATGGAGAATGGCTATGAAAGAGCAAGTCAAGGATGCTGTACAGCCTGCTCCTCTCCCCAGAGAGTCTGAGAAATTGAACCATCCAACCTACAGAGTAATTTTGTGGGGCTCATTTACCACTTAGTGTCTGATAATTGCCTTCTTTGTGGAAAGGTTTTTGTAATAAATTTAAATTTTTTTAATAGCTGCAGAGCTATTTGGATTTTATTTTTCTTCTGTTTGCTTAAGTGGGTTGTTGTCAAGCATCTCACCTCTTTCATCTATGTCATGCAATTTATTCTACACAGTTGTTCACAATATTCTTTCTTAATTTTTTTTTAGTATGTACAGGGTCTGTAATGGTATATTCTCTTTCATTTCGGATCCTGGAAAGGTATGTTTTTCTTTGTCCTTTGATCAATCTTGCTGGTTGTTGTCAATTTGACTAGTATTTTTGAAGACCGACTTTTGGTCATTTTTTTCTATCATTATTTTTTATTTCCTGAATATATTACCTTAACTATTTCTCCCCACCCCACCAATGTACTCTTCTTTTGCTTTTTAATGTGGGAACTTTGATCACTACTGAAAAACCTCTCCGCTTTTCTGACATGAGCAAGTAAATCACAGACTTCCTTCTAAGCTTTGGCTGCATAATGACAAACTGTGCATCTGCATTTTCACCATTACTCAGCTTGACAGATTTCTAATTTGTATTGTGATTTCCTCTTTGGCTTGTGGGTAATCAGAAGTGTATTGTTTAATTTAAAAATATGTGGGGTTTTGCTGAGAATTTTACTAACAACAATTTCTAATTTAATTTTATTGTGATTAATTTCATTCAACAAGATTTCAATTATTTGAAATTTATTGGACATTGTATTTGGATGGGGAAGCATGTTTTTTATTTTGGTGAATGTCACATAATATCCTTGGAAAAAATATTATTCTGCTCTGTTGGGTAAAATATTCTGTAAATGTCTGTTAGGTTAAGATAATTTATAGTTTTGCTGACACCTTCTATATCTTTTCTGATCTTTTTCTTAAATTGTTTTAGTAACAACGGATAAATAGATTTTAAAATGTCTGACTATAATTAAGGATTTATCTATTCATTTACCTGGGTTTGCATTTACTTCTTTATTTTGAAGCTCTCCTTTCTGAGTAAATGAAAATCTAACATTTAAGCTTGTTGTTTTCTTAATTACTCAACTCCATTATCATTGTTAAATTTTCCTCTTCTATACTAATGGAAATACTGCTCATCTGAATGATATAATAGCTACATTTTACACTTATTATTTGTGTGGTACAACCCTTTTTCATCCTGCAACTTTGTATAACCTATCTATAACTTTATATGTAAAATTAAGCTTTGGTAAACAGAATGTGGAATTGAATTTAAAAAATATATAACAATCCCTGCCTTTTCAGTGTTTGGTTTCATTGTATGTGATTATTAACAATTATTTTACATTTGATTCTATCACCTTGCTTTTCTGTTCTTTTTGTCCCTTGTTTTTATTGTTGTTGTTCTATTTTTCCTTTCCTGTTTCCTTTGGATTAATCAAATATTCCTGTTAGCATTCCATTCTATTTCCTTTATTGACTTTTGAGTTTTAACTCCTTGTATTATTTTTACTAGTTATTTTAGGGTTTAAAATAGTCATCTTTTACGCAGCACTAAAAAATGACAAAATCATGGAATTTGCAGGGAAATGGATGGCACTAGAGCAGATTATGCTAAGTGAAGCTAGCCAATCTCTAAAAAACAAATACCAAATGTCTTCTGTGATATAATGAGAGCAACTAAGAACAGAGCAGGGAGGAAGAGCAGGAAGAAAAGATTAACATTAAACAGAGACATGAGGTGGGAGGGAAAGGGAGAAAAAAGGGAAATTGCATGGAAATGAAGGGAGACCCTCATTGCTATACTAAATTACATATAAGAGGTTGTGAGGGGAATGGGAAAATAAACAAGGAGAGAAATGAATTACAGTAGATGGGGTAGAGAGAGAAGATGGGAGGGGAGGAGAGGGGGGATAGTAGAGGATAGGAAAGGTAGCAGAATACAACAGTCACTAATATGGCAGTATGTAAAAATGTGGATGTGTAACCGATGCGATTCTGCAATCTGTATTTGGGGTAAAAATGGGAGTTCATAACCCACTTGATTCTAATATATGAAATATGATATGTCAAGAGCTTTGTAATGTTGTGAACAACCAATAAAAAAAGAAAAGAAAAAAATAAAATAGTCATCTTTAACTTATTACTTTCTATTTAAATGCAACATTGTAAAATTTCGAACAAATGTGAAAAAGTCCTAATAGTATGATTTCATTCTTTGGGTTTCTGTTATATATTTTGCATTTAAATACATTTCAGACTTAAAGTACAATATAATTAGTGGTTTAAGGAACCAATTTTCTTTTAAAATATCAAGAGAAGAAAAAAAAAATTTTTTTAAGTATATACATAGAGGCTGGAGTTGTGGCTCAGTGGTATAGTTCTTGCCTTGCATGTACAGGACCCTGAGTTCAATCCTCAGCACCACATAAAAATAAATAAGTGAAATAAAGATATTGTATCCAACTACAACTAAAAAATAAATATTAAAAAAGTATATACATATATATTTTTAAAAAGTATATATGTATGTATGTATGTGTGTGTGTGTGTGTGTGTGTGTATCAGATGTACCAGTGATGAATTCTCTCAGATTTCACTTGTCTGAAAATTAGCATAGTAGAATGTAAAAAAAGTTAGAAAATACCTATTCTGTTTCTAATTCTGACTCTTTAGTGTGTGTGATCTCAGTTAAACTGTGTAAACTCTCCATTCCTGAAAAATGAACAGGAGAGGTCATGGTTGCCTCCTCACAGTTAAGTTTTCATCCTAAAGTTACCTTGGTAAAAACAACACCTTATATAACAGGGGAAAGACAAAAAAATTTAATAAGACAATAATTTCAACCAATTGATGGGCCATCTGTTGGAATCCTGATCTTCTTCACTGTATAAATCACCCTGCCATAGCTCTGTACTGAGAGGTACCCTTCTGAGCTGCCACCATTTCTTCGGGGTGAATCACTGTTTTTCAAGGAAAGAGATATTCAGTCTTGTCTGAAATTTAATGAGGATTTACAATGTCATTAGACGGTTTATTAAAAAAAGTAACATATAATTTGAAAACATAAAAAAGAGATATGCTTTGTATGTATGTGGCACACTTATATGAATAAATATATGTTTCTATTTAATGAACAATATAGTCTAAAAGGCAAAACATGAACTCCAAACTGGAAATGTAAAGTAAGATTTGATTCCCATGATACTTTCAATCTCCAGAAAAGCCCTTTCAGGACATTTGCAGATGCTATGACCTATGATCTTGATTTTCCAGGATGTGTACATGGTGCAAACATTTAGTCCCTTCCTCTAAGAAAGGGGCATTATTCTGATTTTCACTCCACAGGGAGAGCTGGAGCCCCATTCAATACCAACCCTGCTGCACGGGTTCAAGTCAGGACACCACACTAGTCATTTGAAGAAATAAATGTGATATGAAGAATTGTCAACTAGGTAATGCGTTGAATTATAAATAAGGGATATAATAGAGATCCCTGTGGTTTAATTGGAAGAGCAACCTAGAAGGCAACCACCTTTCAGGGCTTAGGGGAAAATTAACAAGGAAGAAACTCAGATACTGGGGAGTGCAGGGGGTGGGTACATTTTTAAAGGGTAAACACACTGTAGTTTTTGGTTTAGGAGTTCTTCTATGCGGCATTGTTATTTGATATGACATTCTGGAAGCAATTTTATGTCTGAGAGTTTCCTGAATACCACCTGAAGGTATTTCCTAGAAGAAATACACAAGAAAATAAGATATTTTCACTTGAAGTGTATTTTTTTAAAAATCTAAACAATGAAAACAATTGTCAGAGCTACAAACTCTGTGTCACAGGATTCCATTCATCCCATCATGGATCCTCCCTCTGCCCCATCCTCACTGACTGAATGTGTGGAGTTCTAGACTTTGTCCTCAGGGAGATATAACGATTCACATTCCTTTAACTTGCTGTCTCCCAGGGACATAGTACACTATAATACAAAGCAGAATGGGGGAGAATGGGAGAGAGTTAAGTAAAGACAGTTGCTACGTGCAGAAGAAAAGTCACTGTGATATAAGTTTATATTTTTTAGGGCTTTGCCATTTTCATAGCACTTCTCATATAGTTCATCTCATTGAATTCTCAAAAAAAAAAACAGTAAATAGGCTAAATATTACTTTCTCCCAAATATTATAAGTTTAAATGAATTCCCCCAAATCTCAGAAGTAACAAGCAGCAGAGTTGGAATTCAGATGCATATTACTTAAAATCCAACCCCTTGATTATACTCAGAGGAGTGCTCCTCTGCTTAGCCTAAGTGAGGCTCCATTTGTATACTGAAAGATACAACCTACTTTCTCATTCTGAGTCTCCAAACTTCAAAAATTCAACAAGGTCAAGGAATCTGTCAACTAATAGAGAACCTGCACAGAAGAACAAGTGAAGTCCTCAACCAGCAGAAAGAGCTGGAAGCTCTTTGAATGAGAAGGAAGGAAGGGAGGGAGGGAGGGAGAAGGAGGAAAGGAGGGAGGGAGGGAGGGAGGGAGAAGGAGGAAAGGAGGGAGGGAGGGAGGGAGGGAGGAAAGGAGGGAAGAAGGAAGGGAGGGAGGGAGGAAAGGAAGGAAGAAGGAAGGAAGAAGGGAGGGAGGAAGGAAAGAAGGAAGGGAGAGAGGGAGGGAGGAAAGGAATCAGCATAAAAAAGTGAATCAAAATCTCAGGCCAAGGCGGGCCCCACTCGATTTCCCTTGCTAACTGCATGATTTCTGGCTTCTTTCCTAGAAGCTCAGCCACAAAAGCAAGCAAAAGTTATTTGAGACTGAGCCATGCTGCTATACCTGATAGGATCTTCTCTTCACTTGAGCAGTGGCCCACAGGGTTTGTCAGGACTGCTGAGTCACTTGCTGAGGGGACAGCTCAAAGACAGGCTCTTATTGAGTGAAGGCTCAGAATGAAGCCATTCTAGTCCCTAAAGAATTTAAGCCACTAGTAAGCTGCATTCCTTACCTTTAGCTCATAATGTCGGCCTGGGCAGGGCCCCTGGCTCTGCTCAACACTTGAGGTTTCTGGTCATGAGCATACACTACCCTCTGCATTCCTTTCCCTTGAATAGATGCTTTTACTTGTGACATTTAAGCATGTTCTCATCTAGTTTATAGTGTTACCTGTCCACAGCCAAAAAGTTTTGCTCTTATTGAAGAGGTGATATTCTTTCACCTTGAGAAGGACTTCGAGAAATCTATGGTTGTGCATTATTTCTCCTCTTATTCATCTTTCTTTTTCTCTCCCTTATCACATCTCTCAGATCAGCTGTCCTTTTGGACCAAAACATCCATGTGTGAAAGATTTTGTGGTATAAAATCAGTTAGGCACAGGTTAGCTAAGGGGAATTGTACAGTAAGTGATGGGCCTCTGTCTCATTTCTGTGTGGCCAGAGCAGGGCTCAATTCACCCTCTGCAGAAGTCATTCCGTCTTATCCTGCTAATGACTGTCAAACTGGAGGGAGAAATACAAAGTACAGTGTCGTAGGAACCAAGTAAGTCCTGATTCAATTGGGTTGCAATTCATTTAGGTTATTAATTTTTAAAAAGAGGTTTTCCATTAATGTGGGAACTATTTTCATTTATGTACTCTTCTTAATGAAAATATTAACTTTACATCTACATTTTGCTCTGCAGAACCTAGAGATCCTTGCATATAGTAGAGACTTACTAAGTGCCCATTATAAATTGATAAATGAATGAACAAATGAAAAATGTAAATTTCTGTAGTTGGATTTAAATAAACTTATAAGCATAATATAAAGAAATGCCTTAATAGAGGCACTTAAAGTAGAATTTGTTATATTTTTAATTAAATATAGTAAAATATAATTCATTATATTTTAATTGAATATATTAAAAGTATATGTGTATTACATACATTTCACAATACATAATTTCTTCTGTGTATCTTGCAATATATAAAACATTCTTTTTTGGACGGGGAGGGATACCAGGGATTGAACTCAGGGGCACTCAACCACTGAGCCACATCTCCAGCCCTATTTTGTATTTTATTTGGAGACAGGGTTCTCACTGAGTTGCTTAGCACAGCTTCTGCTGAGGCTGGCTTTGAACTAGAGATCCTGATGAAGACTTCACATGTTAACCAGATAATGAACTGGCTGTGAAGATCTAAGTATCTAAGATACTTAGATACAAATAACATGTAAAAAGGAAAATGAAAAATGATTTAAGCTATCTGTGAAGCATCTCCTGCAGAAATCAGACATCCAATCTTCCAAACTTTGGAATTCCTATGTCTATTACAGGAAAAGGTAGTTCATTATTCCCCCCCTCTCTAATTATGAAATCTCTTGTGTTTACATGAGATATTATTTTTCCCAAAACAGTTGCTCCTGCTATGTGTATGAGATAACTTGAATTCCCATATACTGTCTCACCACCTTCCTGTAAAGTTATTCATATTAGTTTAATAAATAAATGATATCCTTTTTTATGAGTAAAATTTCTTGTCCCCTCAAGTAATAATTACAGCTTCTATTGGCTGAGTCTAGGATAATGGGGTTTTTTTTGCACTTGCAGTTATAATTTAAATGTAGGAAAATTCTATGTCCTGCTGAACAGTGTGATATAAAGCACAGCTTTTCTAGTTTTTCTCTTGTACTGCATCACATGCTTTGTTAGGTCCCTGCCAATGTGATTATGACACCACACCAGATTAGCAGGAACACAGGTGTTTTTATGATGTAATGCCAATTGATTGATGGCTAAATATTGCTAAATATCCCTAGAAAAACATTACCTCATATAAGGAACAAAGATATAGCTATTGCCATAGTTAACACATGAATTCTACAAGACTCGTCTTTGTTCTTCCTGATGAATCCTGAATAATTTCACCTTGATTTTGTATCTTTAATAAAAGCTATAAATCAGCTTGGTCATCACATTGGCTCACTACCTTCATGATATGGACACATTCAGAACATATATTTATGCAAATAAAGTCATATATTTTCATATTATCTGCACACTATGAGCCAGATATATAGACACTAGTACCATCGGATTCAAACACCAAGGCTAAAAGGCCCAGTGGCTCAATATAGTATGAATAGGTACATGAGTTGACTGTCCCTAGCACAATTATTTTTTTTAATTTAATTTTTTAGGTAGTGCTGGGAGTTGAACCTAGAACCCCACTGATGCAAGGCAAGCACCCTACTCTTGCAGGTGCACCCTCAACCCTGTGGCACATTATTAATGGGATATATAATTTTCTCCCTTTGGAAAATGCTATATCTATTTATCCCTCAGTTATTTTTAAAAGAAAAGAATTGAATAAAAAAAGCATAAATGCTCTGCTGTTTTCTAGAACAGCATTCATCATTATGTAGATCTTGTCTCCACAGTCGATGTTCAATGTGGATCTTATTCTGCTCCTTCTTCCCCCAACTTTTGATCCTTCTACTTTTTCCTATTTGTGCCTCTTATATCAGAAATATCCAGCAACCTAGGATGTCAGAATTTATTAACATTTTTAGACTGTTTATGACTTCTATTTTTGAAAAAAACAATTATCACATTTAATTCCAAATATGATTAAATGTGATAATAAAGAAGACTTATGCCAAAGTCTTCTCTTATATTTGAAGGACTATTTCAATATTTTATGGATTTTTTTAACTTATGGTCTTTGGCTTCTATTGCTATAATATTAAGAATTCAGAGGACAAAGTTCTTTGCATAGGAAGTTGTTAATATCATGCTCCAAATCCTGTTATTAATAACTTCCTATGAAAGGCTTCTAGGAATTTGTTAAGATCACATCCACTATAGGTTCTGAGGGATATAGAAGAAGAAATTCCTTTGAGAAGAGATAATGGAAGTGCCATACTTGCACAGGAGGGCCTAGGAAGTTGTTTCACCACACTGAGCTAAGCAGGCACTCAGAAGCCACTGCAGCTATGAATCTAGGGCCCCAGGTATTGTGTGAGTGGGCAGTAGACCTTGGAATCAGCCTTGTGGTGCTGGTTCTGCAGGAATAAAGGACGCTAAAGTTAAGCAGTCATAGAAGCTTCTGCCAAGATTTTAAAGGAAGGCCTGTGAGGCCAGGCAAAATGTAGCAGGGTTGGATTCCCTGCAGGCTGCCCCTGAGAGGGCAACACATAAATCTATAAAGGTGAAGCAAAGCTAGAATGGAAACCTCAGGAATAAAGAGATGCCAGTAACATGGACTGTCTTCCAAGAAAAGCTTCAGGCTCCAGAGAAAGCCAGGCTAAAAGAGACCCGTGTATACTGCAAGCAAGGTCAAAGGGGTGGGGCTGCGCAAGCCCTTTGGAGAACATATCTTCTGGCTGTGTATTCTAGAGGCAGTACACAGAGTTATTGGACTTATCTGCTCAACTGGGTGTTTGATATTGCTTTGGCCCCATTCCTTATTTCTGTGTTGCTATCCCTCCCTTTCAGAATGGGAATGTTTAATTTATGCTACTATATATTAGATATATGTAAGTTGCTTTTGATTTTTACAGGGGCTAACAGAATTTGCCTTGAGTCTCAGAAGAAACTTTGAAATTGGACTTTTGGACTAATGCTGAACTGTTAAGACTGAGACTCTTAGAGGTGGACTAAATGCATTTTGTATTGTAAGATGGACATGAGCTTTTGGGGGCTGGGACAGAATGTTATGGTATGGATATAAGGTGTTCCTCAGAATCTGTTAATATTGGAATATTCAGAGGTTACATAATTGGATCATGAGAGCTGTAAGCAAATTAGTAATTCTAGTTTGAATGGCCTGCAGGGTGGTAACTGTAGGTAGTGGGGTGTGGCTGGAAGGGGTTGGTCACTAGGGCATGCCCTAGAAAAGTGCATATTTTCTTCTGGCCTTTTACATTCCTCTCCCTCTCTGCTTCCTGACCATGCCATGAGTTAAGAAGTTTTCCTTCACTAGGCTTTTCCCCCATGGTGTGCTGCCTCAGCTTGGGCCCAGAGCAATAAAAACTGAAGTAAACTTTTCCTCCTCTAAATATTGTTAGGTATTTTATATATATATTTTATATATAAAATTTATAAATATAAAATATAAATATATATTATATATTTATAAATATAAAATACAAATATATATTATATATTTTTATATATTATGTATATAAAAATATATAATATATATTGTGTATATATATATATATATATATATATATAGAGAGAGAGAGAGAGAGAGAGAGAGAGAGAGAGAGAGCGCGCGCACACACAGGAGCACCTTGATTCTCAGAGGAAACTTTGAAATTGGACTTTTGGGTGATCCAGGAATTGTTGAAACTATGGGGACTCTTGAAAATGGACTAAATGTACTTTTCATTGTGAGATGGACATGAGTTTTGGGAGATCAGAGGCAGAATGCATTGGTTTAGATATGAGGTGTCTCCCAAATGCTCATTTGTGAGACAATACAAGAAAGTTTAAGGTGAAATGATTGGGTAATGAGACTCTTGATCTAATCAGTTCATTAATATCCTGAGAGAGATTATTGGGTAAAGATTGTAGGCAGGCAGGGTACGGCTGGAGGAGGTGAGTCATTGGAGATGTGCCTCTGGGTTATATATTTTGCATGTGGTGAGGGGGAGCTGTCTCTGTCTGTCTGTCTGCTTCCTGGTGTGATGTCCTGAGCTGCCTTCCTATGCTACATCCTTCCACCATGATGTTCTCCTTTACCTTGAGCCCAGAGAATAGAGTGGGCTGTCTATGCACTGAGACCTCTAAAACTGTGAAACCCAAATAAACTTGTCCTCTTCTAAAATTTTTCTTGTCAGTTCTTTTGGTTACAGTAGCAAAAACACTAAAACAATGTCCACTGTCAGGAGCTGTGAATGAATTTTGGATTTGTTTGAGCCATCTCAAAGCAGTGGGGTTGCTTTTCTGAGAACTCTTGGTGAAATTCCACCTGAGACTGTTGATGCTGATACTCCACCCATTGGCTCAGACAGCCTTGGATGCAAACACAGCAGCCTGGAAGTAGAGCAGATAGGTTTAACCTGATAAACCCCAACTAAATTGTTTTTGCCATCTTCTTCCTGTTTTCCTCAGGAATTCCTTCACTCTGAATCCCATTGGTGTTCCTACCCAACTAAATAAAGTTCCTGGGCTCTATCCTACCATGCCCCCACTTTTTAATTATTTCCATGTCTCATTTTTATTTCTTAAATTTCTCATACCATTAGTATTTCTAATATGACTCACCACCCTAGTTCAGGGAAACTGATTTAATATCATGCAGGTCACGGTAGTCCATATTTCTACATTATTATTTATGTATTCTCTGAAAAATAGTAGCTTTCTCCATAGCTCTCCTCTTTTCTTTCTGAATGCTCACCAGAATCACGGTTAGCAGTTCCTTCCAGCAATATTGGCTCTTTCTGGAATTCAAATAAACCCTCTGCCATATTCATTACTATCAATTCAAATGCCAATCTCATCTAGAAACACACAGACTCACCCAGAGATGTTATTTTGCTAAATACTGGGCACCCTGTAATCCAGTCAAGCTGATATAAAGAATCAACCCCTGAGATCCACCTCTGCCCACCTGGATGGGACCCAGGCCCATGTTAGGCCTGGGTCCATTCTGCCACTGGCAAATTATTTCATGAAATAGAAAAAGGGGGAGCACTTCCAAATTCATTCTATGAGGCCATTATCACCTTGATTCCTATACCAGGCAAAGCACATCAAAGAAAGAAAACTTTAGACCAATATCTTAATTAACATAGATGCAAAAAATCTCAATAAAATTCTGGGAAATTGAAGACAAAAACATATCAACAAGATAGTGTACCACAACCAAGTGGGGTTCATCCCAGGGATGCAAGGTTGATTCAACATATGGAAATCAATAAATGTAAATCATCACATCAATCAACTTAAAGATAACGATCATATGATCATTTCAATAGATGAGAAAAGGCATTTGACAAAATATAGCACCTCTTTGTTTTCAAAACACTAGAAAAATTAGGGATAACAGGAACATATCTCAACATTGTAAAATCTATCTATGTTAAACCCTAGGGCAACATCATTCTAAATGGAGAAACATTGAAAGCATTCCTCATAGAAATAGAAAAAGCAATCATGAAATTCATCTGGAAAAATAATAGACCCAGAGTAGCTAAAGCAATCTTTATCAAGAATAGTGAAGTACGTGGCATCAGTATACCAGACCTTAAACTATACTACAGAGCAATAGTAACAAAAACAGCATAGTATTGGCACCAAAATAGACTGGTAGACCAATGGTACTGAATAGAGGACACAGAGACAAACCCACATAACTACAGTTATCTTATATTAGACAAAGTTGTCAAACATGTACGTTGGAGAAAAGATAGCCCCTTCAACAAATGGTGCTTGGAAAACTGGAAATCCATATGCAACAAAATGAAATTAAACCCCTATTTCTCACCATGCACAAAATTCAACTCAAAATGGATCAAAGGTCTAGGAATTAAACCAGAGACACTGTGCCTAACAGAAGAAAAAAGTAGGCCCAAATCTCCATCATGTTGGAATAGGCCCCGACTTCCTTAATAAGACTCCTATATCATCAGAATTAAAATCAAGAATCAATAAATGGGAAGAATTCAAACAAAAAAAGCTTCTTCTCAGAAAACAAACAAACAAACAAACAAAAAACAATCAGTGAGGTGAATAGAGAGCCTACATTTGGGGAACAAATTTTTACCACACGTACATCAGATAATGCACTAATCTCTAGACTCTATAAACAACTTCAAAATCTTAACACCAAAAAATCAAATAACCCAGTTAATAAAGGGACCAAGGAATTGAATAGATACTTCTCAGAAGATGGTATACAATCAATCAGCAATACATGAAAAAATTTTCAACATCTGTAGCAATTAAAGAAATGCAAATCAAAACTACTCTAAGATTTCATCTCCAGTCGTAATGGCAGCTATTAAGAATACAAAAAACAGTAAGTGTTGGCAAGGCTGTGGGAAAAAAGGTACACTTATACATTGCTGTGGGACTGCAAATTGGTGCAGCCAATATGGAAAGCAGTATGGAGATTCCTTGGAAAACTGGAAATGGAACCACCATTTGACCCAGTTATCCCACTCCTAGGTCTATATTCAAAGGACATAAAAAAACAGCTTATTATGGGGACACAGCCACATAAATGTTTATAGCAGACCAATTCATAATAGTTAAACTGTGGAACCAACCCAGATGCCATTCAGGAGATGAATGGATAATGCAAATGTGGGATATATACACAATGGAATACTATTCAGCATTAAAAGATAATAAAGCCAATGCATTTGCAGATAAATGGATGGAGCTAGAGAATATAATGCTAAGTGAAATTAGCCAATCCCAAAAAACCAAATGCTGAATGTTTTCTCTGAAATAAGAATGCTGAATCATAATGGGGTTGGAGGCAGGGAGCATGGGACGATTAGATGAACTTTAGGTAGAGCAAAGAGGCGAGATAGGAAGGGAGGGGACGTGGGTAGAAAAGATAGTGGAATGAGATGGACATAATTACTCTAAGAACATGTATGAAGACATGAATGGTGTAACTCTTCTTTGTATACAACCAGAGCTATGTGTAATATGTGTAATATGAATTGTAATACCTTCTATAATATGAATTGTCATACGTAAGAAATTAGAATTTAAAAAAATTAAAAAAAAACCATCACACACTAATTTAGTAAGTATTATTGCCTACTGAATGAAATGATAGGCAGCACCATTAACTGTGATGTTATCATTGGTCTCATTGAAACATGGATCATGGCACTGATTTTTACTTAGAGGCATCCAACTGTTTAGAGATGTGTGACCTTTTTCAAAAACAAGCATGATCAGGCCACAATGCATTAGGCACAGTGTCTAGAAATATAAAGGTTCTACTTAGTCCTCTGATCTAAGTAACTGGAAAACATGCAAATAATACTGTCTCCTGGTTAAGTTGTGAAAAGGATATAAAAATAAACAAAACAAAGCAAGCATAATATCCCTGGGGTCAAGTGTGGATTACATGTTAATACTTGCACATTTGTTGTTTATGCCTTGCAAAGAGTTGGAAAAACAAACCTTCTTAATGTTTAGCTCATCTGCAAAATGCTCACACCATCACACTCTGGTGGCATCTTTTCTTACCAGTAGTTATTCATTTGTTCGTCAAATATTTAAGAAACTGCTACTCAGGACTTCTAAAATGGCCACATAGACAGAATTGATTGAAAATTATGTTCATTCTCAGATCTTCTTTGGACTTTCAGGTCAATTTTTATTTGAAGCAGCACAGTTTATGCAGCCTGGGATTTATAAAAGGCAGAGTCCGTCTTACAGCAGACAGCTTAACTTTGATGCTTCTCTTTTTGTTTACATTCATGCTTGTGGTTTGCGAGTACTTGGAATCTTAGTTTTCTTATCATACGCCTGATTTATTTGGACAATTAGACCTATGTTTTTAATAAAAGGCTTTTTTTGTTTTTGTTTTTGTTTTTAGCAAAATCACCTCAAGCACCTCCCATTAACCCTTTGGCTGAATAAAGTATGATAGTGTGAATACCTAATTCTGATGGAATAAGTTAGTTACAACTTGTTGAATGCTTATTCTTTAGCAATAATGGACTTAAGTACATGATTACTTTTTGAAGGAGTCTTTATGTTTCTTGGCTAAAACTATTGTTATTTTCAAATAATATAAAAGGTGGGAGGCTTGTCAGTTTCTTCCACTTCCCCTTGATTTTACCAAGTGGGGACTTGGTCTGTTGATTGAATTTTAGCATATGACACAACAGGTCTCAGTTGTTTGGGGCTTGGGGCTGTGGCAGGAACTGGCCTCTAGCTCAGGGATACCCACTGAAAGAGCTTAGGCAGCCAGGACAACAAGGAAGAGGTATGTTTATTGCCTGTGTTGGGTAATCTGATGCCTTGAGGTGAAGTGAGTGAAATCCAGACAACCCTTCTGTAAGTTCTTTTGGATGGAAGCTGGCAGAATCTAGAACTGGCAGTTTTCCACCATGGAATATCCATTAACCTTGTTTATCTCTGGAAAAACACTGCCCTAATTTCACAGTCTTCTGTTTGTCAAAGAATGGTGCAAGAGACCATCTTCGAGTTCAAGGAGAAGATGAGCTTTCCAGCTACTGTGAAAAGAGTCTTGAATGCTGATTCTTACCCTTTGTTTTGAGAGGGCAGGTGACATGCAACAAAACATGATCTGAACACAGGTGACTGATTCAAAGAAGCCCTCCCTAGATTCTGGTAATTACAGATCATAGACCTTGTTGTGGTTTGGATTTTTTTTTATTTTTTATTTTTCTATTTTTAAGGCTCAATAGAATTATATTGTGAAGATTTACCACGTTTTCTTTATCCATTCACCTGATGATGGATACCTAGTTTGCTTCCATATCTTAGCTATTGTGAATAATGTTGCAGTGAACACAGGAATGTATATATCTCTTAAGCACACTGATTTCAATTCTTCTAGATATATACCCAAAAGTGGAGTTATTGGATCATAGGGCAATTCCCTTTTGTTTTTCTTTTTTTTTTTTTATTTTTAATGGGCCCTGAAAAGCTCATATGCTAAGCAATGCAAGAATATTCAGAGGTGAGATTAAATTATCAGAGTAGAAACTTCATCAGTGGATTAATCCATTTGATGCATTAATTATTTGAATGAACTAGTGAATTGTAACTGTAGGCAGATGGGGCATGGTTGAAGGAAGTAGGGCATTGGGGATGTGCCCTTGGTTCCATTCTCTGTTTCTTTGTCTTTGCTTCACAGCTGCCATGAGCTGGGCAGCTTTTCTCTGCAGTCATGCCCTTTTCTCATGGTGTTCTGCTTGATCTCAAGTCTAAAGTGATGGATGTGACTAATCAAGGACTGAGACCTCTGACACCTTGAGCCCAAGTAAATGTTTCCTCTTCTAAGTTGTTCTTGTCAGGTACTTTGGTCATAGTAATAAAAAGCTGACTGATACAGATCTTTTATAGCAAGAGACAGCTTCTACAGTTTGTGGGTAATATTTAAGACTTGGAAACCACATCTGAATGTAAGATGTTTACCTTGACTCCTAGGATTTCCCCTTAATACCATATCCTACCCAGCACACGGCTGCTGAATTGTGGAACTACTCTGGTTCTTTCTTTCTCCGTGGCTCATCCTACACCGTGTGTGGCATTTCAACACATTCAAAGCTACAAAGCACTTTCATCTGTCTTCACAGCAACCAATTGGGTGTTTCATATAAATGTTAATAAATGAAATAATCTATATTAGAGCTGTAAAATAGAGTTTGGTTAGACTTGTGAAATATTATTCATAATAATAATTATTCAATATGAATGCAGGCTTTAATATGAGGTTTTAAGTTACCAGATGTAACAATCTTCAAATAAGAAAGAAAATTATTTTCTTGGATAATTAACTTCTATTTCACCTTAGGACAACTGTGGAGTTGAATAGGTGAGGATGCTGTTGAGTCTGATGTAGAAATTTTTAACTAACTTAAATTAATTACTTTATAAATATGACCTTTTAGAAAATACATTGAAAATTGGTACTTATTTTAAAAAATATTTTAAAATGAAATGCAGAATACAGACTTGGAGAAATAATATGCTAGTTATATACAGTCACGGATATTGCAAGGATGGGATATGTTCTGAGGAATATGTCATTTAGTGATTTTTGTCATAGTGGGAACATCATTGAGTACATATACAAACCTAGAAGATATAGCCACTTATGCACATCTAAGCTATGTGGTAGATTTCATTACTGCATGAAGCATTGCATGCATCCTGTGGCAGTAATTTGTGCCCCAGTCTCTACTCAACACGAATTAAGTCAGCTTTAAAAGATGCCCTAGGATTCTGTGGCATGTAGTTAATCAACCATTGTATCCATAAATTCTTTCTCATGCCTAAACTCAGGCCTAATAGTCTATATTTCAAATGTGTTTTTTCTCCAATAGATAGTACAAAATAATATTTATGTATAACATAATTAAACACAATGTAGGTATGAGTTATAGTTGTGTATATTGAGGCATACATGGGCTTGATTGCATTAAAACACAATAAAATCAGCAGAATAATAATTTTTATAGTAGCCTATTTTGCTTATCTTGTCACATTTGATCAAGTTTATTTATTTAATTTAAAAATTTTTTATTTGTTCTTTTTAGTTATACATGAAAATAGAATACATTTTGATATATTTATACAAACAGGAATGGATAATTAGGATCCCAGACTCGTGGTTGCACACAATGTTAAAATTCACTGTAGTGTATTTATATATGTACATAGGAAAGTTGTGTCAAATTCATTCCATAGTCTCTCTTATTCCTGTCCCTCATCCCTTCCTTCATTCCTCTTTGTCTAATTCACTACATTTCTATTCTTTCCCCCCACCCTTGTTGTAGATTTGACCTTTGATTTGGGGGGATTGGCTTATTTCACTTAGCACTATACTCTCCAGATCCATCCATTTACTGGTAAATGTCAGAGTCATTTCTTCTTTATGGTAAGTAATATTCCATTGTTTATACCATAATTTCTTTATCCATTCATCTGTGATGGGCCTCTAGATTTATTCCATTTCTTAGCTATTTTGAATTGTGCTGTGGCTGCATCTATGTAGTATGCTGATTTTAAAAGCTGACCAAAACACTATCATATATAGTTCATTTTGATATTTTTTACTTTATTCTACTATACTGCTAAAAATAATGTCTACAATCCATTAAAATAATTTCACAATCTACTAATGGGTTTCAACCTGAAGTTTAAAAAAATTATGATATACTAACATTGGATTTTACTACCCCTATCACATACTCAAAACACTTCAGATAAAATTTAATTGATGTTTTCTTTTTTTTAAGTTTTTTTTGGAATTAATTTTTTTTATTGGTTGTTCACAACATTACAAAGCTCCTGACATATCATATTTCATACATTAGATTGAAGTGGGTTATGAACTCCCAATTTTACCCCAAATGCAGATTGCAGAATCACGTCGGTTACACATCCACAATTTTACATAATGCCCTATTGTAATTGTTGTATTCTGCTACCTTTCCTATCCCTTACTATCCCCCCTCCCCTTCCCTCACATCTTCTCTCTCTACCCCATCTACTGTAATTCATTTCTCTCCTTGTTTATTTTCCCATTCCCCTCACAACCTCTTATATGTAATTTTGTATAGCAATGAGGGTCTCCCTTCATTTCCATGCAATTTCCCTTTTCTCTCCCTTTCCCTCCCATCTCATGTCTCTGTTTAAAGTTAATATTTTCTTCCTGCTCTTCCTCCCTACTCTGTTCATAGTTGCTCTCATTATATCAAAGAAGACATTTGGTATTTGTTTTTTAGGGATTGGCTAGCTTCACTAAGCATAATCTGCTCTAGTGCCATCCATTTCCCTGCAAATTCCATGATTTTGTCATTTTTTAGTGCTGCGTAATATTCCATGGTGTATAAATGCCACATTTTTTTATCCATTCATCTATCTAAGATACCATCTCACTCCAGTAAGATTGGCAGCCACTATGAAGTCAAACAACAACAAGTGCTGGCGAGGATGTGGAGAAAAGGGTACACTTGTACATTGCTGGTGGGACTGCAAATTGGTGCGGCCAATTTGGAAAGCAGTTTGGAGATTCCTGGGAAAGCTGGGAATGGAATCACCATTTGACCCTGCTATTGCCCTTCTCGGACTATTCCCTGAAGACCTTAAAAGAGCATGCTATAGGGATATTGCCACATCGATGTTCATAGCAGCACAATTCATAATTGATGTTTTCTTATGTTTGAAAAAGGATCCATCTATTATAGGAAAAAAAAAGAATGAAATTCTGGCTATTGAATAACATGAAAGGAGCAAAGATTAACATGATTAATTGAGCAAATATACTCATTAAGGTAGTGGGATATTGTCACAGCTCCGAAGACCCTGTGTGGAAGAGACCCCAGATTACAGTACTATGTTTTCTTCATTAAAGTCAATAAGAGAATTCATACACACTTTCACTATATCTTTTGTAAGTAAAAAAAGAAGAAGAAAAAAAAGAAAGAAGGTAAGTTTTTATTCCCTGTTTACTTGGGCAGCATTTTCAAAGAGAAACTTTTATATTTTCTAATAATAAGGAAGTAGATGTTCTAAGAATCAAAGCCAATTTTATCAATAATGTGCTCTTATTTCCCAAATAACTTTTGTACTCTTTAATATGTGTTTGCTTCACTGAGAAAAATGAGTTTAGCCAGGTGTTGTGGTGTATGCCTATAATTCTAGCAACTTGGGAGGCTGAGGCAGGAGGATCTTAAGTTTGAGACCAGCCTCAGCAACTTAGCAATGCTCTAAGCAATTTAAGAGGAATTCTGTCTCTAAATAAAAAAATGAAAAGCACTGGGGATGTAGCTCATGGCAAAGACCGGCTGGGTTCAATCCCCTGAACCAAAAAAAGAAAAAATGAAGAAAAGGAAAAAAAAAACTATCATTTGAATAGTGTGTCAATTGCTCATTGCATAAATGTTTGTTGAGGTTCTTCAATTTGAACCAAACTGGGATCTAAAGATAAACAGGATGGGTGAATTTTCTTCTTTAATCAAGCTTGTCTTACTATGAAACATAGTAGATCTTCACATCTGTTCGATTAGACCAGGTACTACAAAATTTTCATACATGCCTATAGTATGAGAAATCCTAACTAAACCTTGTACAATTTAATGCACAATAAATAATCCTTGTGATTTGGAGAGATCACTTAAGATGAAGAGATTGCATGTGTGTAAATCTGATTTTTTTTAAAATTAAACTTCATTTTTTTAGTTGTTGATAGAACTTTATTTTTATTTATTTATATGTGGTACTGAGAATCAAACTCAGTGCCTAACACATGATTGGTAAGCATTGTACCATTGAACCACAACCCCAGTCCCAAATCTAAATTTTTTATGTTCTAGTGTTAATGATCTGATTTGCTGTGATTTGCTCAGCACTGAAGTGTGAAGCGGGGTGAGACTGGCAAGTATGAAGAATGAGAAGTGAGACCCAACAAAGGTGAAAAGTTGAATGGATTTTTATAAGGCACATAAGCAATATGCAGCCACTCTCTAAATTCAGGGTTTATAGCTTGGGTTTTCATGGATTGAGTTTGTGAGTTTGAAAAGGAAGAAATTATATATTCATTTTCTTTGAACTTTAACTGACATTGGACATTTTCTTCTAATAAATGTGGGTAAATCATCATATCTGAGTTATAACTTATGATTTTTTAAAAATTTTTTATAACTTTATTTTATTTACTTATATGTGGTGCTGGGGATCAAACCCAGGGCCTTGCACGTGTGAGGCAAGTGCTCTACCACTGAGCCATAACTCCAGCCCCTAACTTATGGCTTTTATGCCAATACACATCACAGACATTTCATATTCTATTATAGTAGCTGGAGGTATCTTAAAATATTGTCTGTGCTCATCATTATATTTAAATTATGGCACTTGTAGGTCACATTCTAGATCTTGTTATTTATTTTATCTAAATTTTGTGCTTCAATTTTTTTTTGAAAACTTTATTTTGATTGGTTTACTTTTGTTGTCTTGTGGATACTCTGTTATGTTTTTAAAGGCATTACTCCAGAGAGTCCTATAGATTTTCCAGATTGCCAAAGGTGTTTATGTCACAAAAGGGGTTAAGATCTCCTGCTCCAGGCATATGATTACAAACTCAAATGCCAGGAGACATCAAGGTTTGACTGGAAAGAAAGGTCAGTTGGATGGTCAAGATAATAATCTAGGAGGAAAAAAAAAACACATTGGGAGTTTTGTGGGAATTGGAAAATCCCATCCTTGTTTTCTGCTTAATTTGGATCCAACTGAAGGAAAGACCAGAAAAGATATCTGATGGAGTTCAAAGCATCACCTTTTCAACTAACAAAACTGATATTATAGAATGTGGTTTCTTTCCTGGCTATCACATTTTGGGGGGCTCTACTATAGAGGAAAGGAGCCCCCCAAATTGTGGAGCACGGAACTGGCTCTACAATAGCATGCTGCAGCCTGCTTCATGTCCTCAGCCATCGACACTCATCCTGCTGGACTTGAACCAACTTAACCCAGCAGGGCTGGTTTGGGCAAGCCTCCTTCTTCAGAAAGATTTTTTTGCCCCAGGCGGCCTTGAAATGGGTCAAAACAATGCATTATTTATATGGACTCCAAGGCCAAAAATGTTCTCCCTAGTTCTTTCCTGCTCCAACTGTCCAATAGAACCCATTGGAGGTTCTTCAATAAAATCTAATAAACACACACAAAGAAACCCCATCAATAAAATATTGACAATGTGGAGATGTCCCAAATTTGAATATAATTCCTCCCATTGTGAAATCCCTTCAGAAAAATTAAAATCTGAAGACCAATTCCTTTACATGTTTAAGCCTAAAGATGACAAAACCCCAATGAATTAAAATCTGAAATAAAATCCCATTGCTCTTGTGAATTATAAGTGCACAGGAACTGCAGTTGTCCTGGTTTCCTTTAAGTGCTGGGCTGAAGGCCTTCCACATCCTTGGCAGAATGAGAGGCTCTTCCCATACCTGCAGCCAGAATGTTCTCTTCCTGGGGCCACTGTGGTTCCTGTAAGGCTGCAGAAAATGTATTGTTCAATGCTGGGCTTTTTATGAACATAACCAGTGAAAATCTTTTGAAAGTTAATATTTCTACTGGTGACTCATATTTTAAAAAGAAGCCAAACCTCACACTTTAAAGAAATTATCTCAGAAAAAAATTATATTCCCAAAATGTGGGGCTTAGTATGTTGCCCAAGACTCTGGTCCAAAATGAGGTGTTTACACTCCCACAAGAGGTCCACTTCCTAATCCCTTGGAATCTGTGATGTGCTACTTCACAAGACAAAAGAGACTTTGTAGGTGTCTTTAAATTAGGGATTTTGAGATGAGAAGATTGTTCTGCATTATCTAGGTGGGCTCAATATAATCACAAGGTTCCTTATGAAAGGAAGGCAAGAGGGTCAGAATTAGATATTTGAGGATGCTATGATTTTTTTTTTCCTGAGGATAAATGAAGGCCATGAGCCAAGGAATACAGGTGGCTGCTAGAAGCTGGAAAAGTCAAGCAAATAAATTTTTCTTCTATGGGCATCAGAAGGATTGCACCCTGGCCAACTCCTTGATTTTACACCAATAGGTCTCATTTTGGCCTCAGGAACTATAAGGGAACAAATTTATATTTCTATGCATCTGTGGTAACTTGTGACAGAAGCAACCGAAGACTAATACAGGTGGTTAAGAGCTTGGATTCTGGCACAGAAGCAGCCTGCTCAGATCCCAATTATAAAACACTAGGCCATGAGGCCCGGCAGCAAATGCTGAGGTCTCTGAATTGCCTGCACCTAGATGGTAAAACCAGTGTTAAGATTTCACCATAACATTTCCTGCACCCACTAACACCCAGGAATTTTCTGGGCTTATGCGGTTGGTGTCATTGAGGTCATCCTCATGTGTGTGCTTGGCTGAGCCCCAGGTTTTAAGAGTCCCTCAGTCACTGCATTATTGAAGTCAAGTTGTCTCATATTTTTTCTTTGCTGGGGGACATGAAACTTTGTTTTAGGCTGTAACAGTCCATAAAATGAGCAATATTAAAAAACAATGCATATAAGGTAGCCATAGGGCAAGCTGTAATCATCTACCAGGGTTGAAATATCATGTAACCTAAAACTTTTAAGGCTCTTTTTTCAAGTAATAGAATTTTTAAAAAGCCATGTGCAAAATCAGCTGCATGAGCCAATAAGAGCTTCGACCATCCACTGAGGTCAAAACATCTCTCCCATATACAAAAACTTCCCAAGCACCAAACCCCTAAAGATCTTCTAACAGGTTTATTTTATCCCCCTCCCATTGCAGCCATTTATTATATTTCTTTTATTTTTTTATTTTTAGTACTGGGGATTTTGGTACTGGGGATTGAACCCAGGGGTGCTTTACCAATGAGCTGCATCCCCAGCCCTTTTCATTTTTTATTTTTAATTTTGAGACAGGATCTCACTAAGTTGCTTAGTGCCTTGCTAAATTGCTGAGACTGGCTTTGAACTTGCAATCCTCCTGCCTCAGCCTCTGGAGTCTGAGGGATTACAGGCATGTGCTCCATGCCCAGGGCCATTTGTTATATTTCTTGGTGTTTTCAACTAACGTGCCAAACGTTGGGCTATTCTAAGAAAAATTATTTTTTTACTGCCCCAATTTAAACACAATTAAAAAATAAGACAAGGGAATAAGGCAAATGTACACCAAATCATCTTATTAATGAAAATGTTAACGGTAGAGAAAGTGGCTTATGGGTGCTGTCAAGGGAAGAGTGAATGGGGTGTGGAGGAAGACCCAAGTGCAATGATAATGCCTGTTTCTCCACACTCAAAAAAAAAAAAAAAAAAGCAGTGGCTAAAATTTCCCCTTGATAAGGATAAAATACTGGCTTAGATTAACCTGGTTACAACCATAAAACTCAACTCAGCTAATAAGTTACTTGTGCTGTTCAGGTTAATCAAGCCAATGGTTAAGATCTGAAGCCACTTCTCATGGCACAAGGCCCCACCCTTGTGGACTTTCAGTTCCTCTGAAATCCACCTGTTAGATCCGATCAAGATATTTCCATTATAGTGGAAAGATAGCTTTGTGATACCAGTCAAGCGATAATGACTTTTATTATGGCATGACTGAAGGCAAGAAGCAGGGATTTAGGCATTGTCATATAGTTAACATAACTCAACCAGAAGGTCCCCCTGGAGGTGACACTGGATTAAGCACAGCATTTGTAGAATCCTTGTGAACTATAAAGTTCAAATAGAATAAATCCATTCCTAAAATTCATCTTTTTAAGATTTGCTTTTTTGTTCATAGTATATCATATGAACATTTTCAGGTAAAGACTTGTCTATTTTTATATAGAATTTCATTTCCTAGCCCACATTCAGCTAATTGTGCAATGAAGATATTGGCTGAAGTGTGAGGGCCAATTTATATGGAACTGTCTTAGCTTGAAGTTTGTAGTGAGTGACAGGAGTAATGGGGTTCACTCATCCCCGAAGAGTCTAGAACTGGTTAAGATGGAGCTGCTGAGAGTGTGTTTACAGCTGACAGGCTTCCTCTGGTAAATCTGATCTTACTCAGGAAAAGCACCCTGCTCTGCTTTATTGATTGTGCATTTCAAGTCTTCTAGTGATATTTCTTTGTCAACTATAGCTTAAAAGTTTACTCATGGTTTACTGATTTAGTGCCATGGCCTATTTGTATTCTCTGGTGATATCTGAGAGTAATTTATGTTACTTGGACACATCTATAACTCCTTGGTGCACGTGGCTTCTGCGGGGACTGAGCTCAGGAGTAATGAAAACCCCAGAAAGCTGCTTCATTGCCAGTATCAATACTGGATGTGAATGTGGAAGGGGTTGGTAGCTTAAAAGAAACCCATTGCCATCACTAAAAAAACTTGCACAACATGTGTGTTCAACCAATACTCAGCGAGGAGCTCTCTATGATTTCCAGGGGAATTCAAAGAGCTTTATGTGGTATTTAAAATTGTATTGTAAAAATAAGAAGACATTGCTTTAGATCTAGAGAACCCTTAAAATGGTTGTGCTATTTTAAATTTTATCACCATTTTCTTTGAAATAGTTGCATTATTTTAGGTTTTATCTTTGATAATTTTCAGCGTCCTTTCCTTGGGGGATTTTTGGTGATGTAGATTCCTAAGTGAAAATTGTTGGTGTCACTGTATTAGGGAAGGTTAAGTTTTGATGATTATTTCCTATGCCTGAGACACTTCTTCGTTCATTTCTTGGGAGTCTTTCTTGCAGCAGTCTTTCATATTCAGAATCTAATAGAACTAACTTTTAAAGAAGCAATGATAAAGCAAAAATAGAGGCTGAAACCAAGATGTTGAAATTCCCAACTCCCACCCCTGACAATGTGATTTTACAGCAAAGTTGTCATCTTGCAGTAACATACTACTCCCAGCCCTGGTTTAGTTGGAAATACCATGACTTCCAATTGCTTTATACATGCACCTGCAGCTGGGTCACCCCCACCCCTGAGGTATACCTTATTGTACTAAGAACCTGAATTAATTTCTTGAATGTGTACATATTTGTGGACTGAATCATATCAACCAGCTTCCCTATCTGCTGTTTTGTCTGTCTTATTTTCTCTTTTGGTTCAATCGGGAGTAAGGCCAAGAGGTTTAAGTTTTCCTGGAATTACTTTCTCTGCCATGTCAGGGAGACCTGGCACACTGTGCCCAGAGGCAGCATGTTATCCTGACAGGATGTGTGACTGCTCCTTTCAGGGAAATGGTTCTGGATCTGTTCTCTACTGCAGGGTTTAGGGAATGACTAGTCATACACAAGTTTGAAATAACTACCAGAATGAGAGACAAAACTTTTGGTGGCTTATAAGAAATTACTGTTGTCGTTGTAGAGCAGTGTCCTAGATAAACTCATCATGATTCTAGGGCTTGGATTCAAGTGCCTGCCTTGTGCAGGCCTGCCTCAGCATAGTGCTCAGTGTTGCTCCATTAGACATTATTTTCTCAAAGCATTTGGGGGAGGTTCTGGAACCTCAGTGACACAGTTTTTGTGAGTGAAGTGAAGAGAAATTACAGCCAGGTTAGGTGACATAAAAGGATGCAGGGAAGGCCCCTAGAAGGGCAGCCAACAGTCCAGAATCCAGTATCCAAAGGGACTGTACATCAGTCCTACTTCCCTGAGTCTGCTCCTCAGGTATGATCTGTTAAGTAGGGATTGGTAGTGGGGGTTCTCACAGCAATAATAGTAGCAATTAGATTGGTGATGACGTTGTGCATCCAGATGGACAGGACTCCAATCGGAGGTCCCAGTGAAGGTCCTGGCATAAGCCAAGGAGTCAGACCACAATCAACAGGGAGGGTCAGGCAAGTTAATCAGGAAAAGACCATAACCTGAAGCAGGTACATGAGGTGGGATTCAAACCAAGAAGGACAACACAACAGGGGGCTGAAGGAGAGCCTGACTCAGTGTGAGCATGGGTTCCCATGGCCCATCTGTGGGACTAGGTCTATATCAGGGTTTCCCATCTCCAGCACTATTGACATTTGGGACTGGATAATTCTTTGATGTGGGGGATTGCCCTGTGCACTGGAGGATATTTAGTAGCATCCCTCAGCTATGCCCATGGGTGCTAGTAATGCTTCTCAGCTATGAAAACCATATATGCCTCTAGACATTAACAAATATCCATGGGTGGAAAATATGCCCCAGTTGAAAAACAAATAGTTGGCAACCAAAGACTAATTCCTGTCTTTACTGGCTGGTGAGACCACTTTCTTGATTAGCATGGCTCAGGAATAGGCCAATTGAGAATATCAGGGTCTGTAGACAAGCAGGGTGAGTGCTTGGCCAAGATATCTAAAGGACTCCAGGAGCAAAATGGAAGAGATCAAGTGTCAGAAGAAAGAGAACGTTAGTTTTACATGGAGTTAAGAAGAGAGGGGAGAAATCAGGGTGGAATTAGGTCTAGAAGTTTGAGCCAAGTTGAGAGTTTAAGGTAAAGGCTATGAATACTCCCTTGGACTTGTCTGGAACAAGGACTATTATTCAGAAGCTCTTATCCTCAACATCTGGCACTTTGAGATGGAAAATCTCAGGTGGATTTTAATGAAGAAGTCCTTCCATGCTTCTCACTGTACCTTGATGACCCATTTTCTTCTGGGTTGACTGGCTGGTTTCATTATGAGAAGCCTTCAGGATGCTATAGCTACAACTTTAAAACAATAGGAAAGTTTTGAAGGATCCTGTGAACTCAACATAGAGAAGAATCTAGGAAAATTCAGGGTGTTTTCATGCTGAATCTTGTCTAAATATCTCTTTTCCTGAGAGATGGTAGTTGACTCTGGAGCAGATTTGAGTTGAAGTCAGTGAGATCTGTCCCTCAGTTTCATTCCCAGTAATGGTGGCCAACACTGGCCTTATTCATGGCTTTGTATCCAAAGTGTGTTCTCAAAGATGATCTCATACAGTTTTCCTCAATAGATCTTCAACCCCTAGAAATTTCTTTTAAAAAAATGTTTATTTTTATTTATTTGTATGTGTTGCTGAGGATCAAACCCAGGGCCACACGTGTGCTAGGTGAACGCTCTACCACTGAGCCACAACCCCAGCCCAACCCCTAGAAATTTCATTGCTTCTAATCTCAAGATTACTACCACTTCCTGGGGAAAGTTTGATTTTTTATAGCACATCTTTTTTTTTTTTTTTTTTTTAGAGAAGCTATTAAATATATTCCATGGTCTAAGCAAAGAAGCCAAATTAAGAACAAAGAGTGCCTGCCTGGGTACCACCCAGGAAGTAGTTTGTATCACTTATAACACTGAGCATACTCTGAAGTGCCATAGCTCATGTAAAGGCTACTCCCAAGAGTGCTAGAAGCCCTGGGGGAATCTAAGTCAGAGTCCTGCATTTCAGGGGGCAAGGCTTCCTCCTCAAACTCACCACCACCATCTCACAGGGACAAGTATGTGGCAGCTAGCAGGAATTTAAGGCATGATTTTTTTTTTTTTTTTGTTAAATGAAAAGGAAAGTGTTCCTTATAACACTTCAAAATAGTGTTTTAGGTAAGTACACATGAATTTCAGGGAGCTTTGGATGGGTTTAATTTCATTTCTACCCTCTGAGAATATCCAGAGTGGCAACAGCTGAATTCTCTTAGCTGAGAGATTAAGAAGTTACCAATTAACAAACAGACTGGGGCCATTTGCGCCTTCTTCCTTCTGTGTACTTAACGTTTATTTCTTTGATTCCTTGGCTTCTGTATTTATAGGAAAGCATTCTTTCTATTTGAATATGATTTGGAAATATTGGGTAAATTTCCTGATCCATTAGGCACTTTCTTCCTATTGGTTAATATTTGTACACATTATAAAATTACATGTGAAAGAGCGATAAGGGTAGAACTTTGCTTTAATTCTGCAAATTTCTTATTTTAGCAATATTAGAATTCTTTACTCCAGATATAATTAGAATTTATTTTATCCATTTTAATGCATGTCTTTGCTTTTAACTTTCTAGTAGTTTTTTGATATTTGTTTGAAGAGCATTGTGTGTGTGTGTGTGTTCGCATAAAAGAGAGTGGGAGAGAGTGAGTTAGCAAGAGAGTTTTGCTTTCAGTATCTAAAAAAGTTTAACTTGGTTAGTCAGGAATGATCTCAATTTTGTTTTGCACATATTTTTCTCAGAATTTTATCCAGAAATTTAAGGCAATATTAACTCTTCTGTACTTGAAAGCCTTTTTTAATTCTAGCAACCTCAGTCCGATATACATTAAGAAAGGTCTAATATATTTAGTACTCAACATTTAGACTCTAATTTCTACTTCTGTTCTTGTATATTATGCATTATTTCTAGTGCACTGACTTTCTACTTGGTGGCCTTTGAAATATGCAGGCAGGGCATGATATGGGAACCCACAGAAGTTGGCCTTTCCATGCTTGCCTTTGAGGACTCCTTCCTGACAGTGTGCCTGACACTGGAACTGACCAATAATACTCCAATTGAAATAAAGCTCCCACTCATTTAGATTTCTGACTGCTCTCCATTGATCACTTAGCTGTGTGGTCGAATATGGTGAATAGAAAAGTCCAGCAGCCAGGTGGGTTTGAGGCCTGCTCTTGGCCCCCTCTGAGAATGTGGAAAATTTGGAGAGATTTAAAATTCATACATTGGCTCAAAAAAGATTGAAGACTCAAACAGTGGCAATTGCTGTCTCAATCTCGATATTCTCACCAGAGACTAAAGGAATTAAGTAGAATTAATAATCTATTGAATTCAAAGGACAAGGAACCTTATACAAAAGCTCAATTAACAGAGATGGACCCCCTTTTTTATCTTTTTGGTATTGGAGATTTAACTCAGGAGTGCTTTACCACTGAGCCACATCTCCATTCCTTTATTTTTGTTTTGAGAAAGGGTCTTGCTCAGTTGCTTATGGCCTCACTAAGTTGCTGAGACTGGCTTTGAACTTGTGATCCTCCTGCCTCAGCTTCCCAAGTTGCTGGAATTACAGGTGTGTATCACTGTGCCCAGCAAGGTGACCCCCTTTAATTGTATGTGAAGCACTGCATGTTGGCTTGACTTGGGATTTCAAGATGGTACAGAGAAAGAGACGTTAGAAGGCACAACCCCTACTGTGGCCTCAGAGTCCTTTTCTCTGCCTTCAAATGGGATAAGCTTTCAGTGATCTCAACCAAATAGACTACACTGTCAACAAGATTCTCTTGGAGACCCAACATGATGTCCCTATTTTGCTAAGGGAAAGGTGTTCTCTTCTGGGTCCCTCTTGTCCTGATTCTTTTTCTCACCCTTGGGAAGTTAATGTATGTCCTCCTGTCCAGACATAAATGGAGAAGTAAGAAAGGTCAGTATCCTGTATTTGAGAAATCATTCTTTATGCAATGATGTTGATGCTGTGTTTTAACATGGCATTCTATTTAAAGTCTTGCAGGAAAAAAAATGTGATCACTTATCATTAAAGCTAAAGCTTCTTAAAAAAACCAATAAGTTATTATTTGAGGCCTAATTGTAGTCAAGAAAGGAATTAATAGATAATATTGTATTTATGCTACCAAAATTTTTGGGGGGCGAGGAGGGTACTAGGGATTGAACTCAGGGGCACTCGACCACTGAGCCACATTCCCAGCCCTATTTTTTGTATTTTATTTAGATACGGGGTCTCACTGAGTTGCTTAGCACCTCACTTTTGTTGAGGCTGGCTTTGAACTCATGATCTTCCTGCCTCAGCTGCCTGAGCCACTGGGATTACAGGCATGCACCACCACACCTGGCTTTATAATACTATTTAAAAAAATTAAAAAATGCATTTATATTTAGCTAGCATCTCTAACTGTGAATGCCTTTTAGAAGCAAGAAAGGAGGGGAAAGTAGGTGTTCTTGTATTAATTTTAAATTTATTTGTTTAATTAAGTGATATGATGAGCTAAACCCTTTTGAAAATAACTCCATCAGGGGAATATGGAGGTAATAGTGTCATATTCATCCTTGTGTTCAACTTCTTCTTTATCTCCTATACCTGACTTGGCTCCTAGGAGGGAGTAGGCCTATGCAGTATTGTTCAATGATGAAATGTGGAAAATCACATAAATGATTTCTTAAATGAATATGCCTAATGCTGGCAGCTTGTGGGAGTACAATGGGAGAAACCTAGGAAGAGATTCCTGCTAAGTGAGAAGAAAGCATCCCAACCAGAGAGAAGGCCACAGGTAGTTTGCTCCTTATATTAGAGGGATAGCTGTCTTGGATTTTTCCCTAAATTTTTTCATGGGAAGGATCTTTACACATCTTTTATAATACTGTTTGAGTAATTTTTTTAAAATAGAGAGAGAGAGAGAGAGAGAGAGAGAATCTTTTTTTTTTTTTTTTTTTGTAGATGGACATAACACAATGCCTTTATTTTTATGTGGTGCTGAGAATCAAATGCGGGTCGTGCCTATGCTAGGCGAGCGCTCCACCACTGAGCCACAATCCCAGACCCTGTTTGAGTAATTTTAATAAAATAGTTTTTGTGATGCAACCTAACTAAAATATAGCAAGTTCAAAATATATTCACTTTTAGTGCTGATAACCACATTACTGATTTATCAGTGGCAAAGATGCTAATTACAGTAATTACAGTCAGTTCTACCATAATGCAACATATGTTTTCTTACAGCATGATGAAAAGTGGTATGTTAAAAACCATGGAGTCTGTGGGGAAAATGGGATCAGAGGCATAACACACAAAAACTCTGTCAGTGACACATAAGAAAGACAGGGATCTAATAAAAATGGTGGGACAGTTTTACCTGTGTTAAATTATCAAGAAATGCATAAATACCATGAAAATAGAAGTGGGTGTTCCAAGGGTTGCAGTTGATAAGTTTTTATGAAGTAGTGGAAGGAGGTTATTTGAAGTCAGATCAGAAGTCATGATCCTGGATGCAGGTGGGTGTGGCCTGTCACACAGTGATCTGCAGCCATTGGGAGATGGTTCAGGTGTGTGTCTTTGTGCACTTTAGGTTTTCCTACATAACACAGTTTATTACAGTTTTCTGGGCTCCATTGGTATTATTCACAGACAAAATTGTACGTGATAAACTTGAAATTCGCATTATGCTCAAATTGTTCCTATATATCAGTTGTACTGGGTTAAGTTCATGTTTTCAAAACAAGTATTTATAGAAGAACTGATTATACAAAGTAGCTACCAATGATCATAGCTAGCACATTCTGAGACTTTGTCACATGCCAGGTGAAATTACAAGCTTTGGCATATATCAGCTAACTCAGTAAATCCTATTAACAACCATACAAAGTAGGTATCATTATTCGTCTCATTTGTAGATGAGGTCAATAGGCACCAAGAGGTGAAATAACTTGCTCAAGTTCATAGAGCTATGTGAGGAGGACTCCAGCTCCTGTTATTCATTCTGTCCTTCTTCTGTTAAAAGGAAAGTGCCTACCTTTGGGTGCTAAACTTCTAGTCACAGAGCAGCAAAAACTATCTGATACTCTTGGCAATCATTTGCTATTGATCAGTAGCAATAGCAAAACACATCAAATCAAAATAGCAAAATAAAATTTTATAATACTAATTAATAAATTTTATTAATCAAAATAGCAAAACACATCAAATCCTTCAAGCCAGCAGTACATTCATTGAATACAACCTAAACAGCCAGAGAACCAAGGGATTACTAAGCAATGTCAGACCTAATTCATTAACTTACCTGGTGTGTTCGTCCTCTTGGTGTCCTATGCAAGGTTGTCACCAGCTGAATGTGGAAAGTGCTGGGCAGGGGAAGGCAATTAAGTGCTTATAGAGGGGTACATACCTGGACTTGGCCAGGGTGGATCTATATTTGGTAAGGTTCCTACACCCTGTTTTATTTCCATGATTAAAAGCTACAGAATTGAAACTTGTACCTCAGGACAGGAATTTTCCATTTACATTCCAACATTCCTTTTCTCCTCAGCAAAACCACTACATTGAGGTCATCTAATCCCCTTGTTTTTATATTTTCCCCTCTTGCTTGATACTCTCTCCTCCTCTTTCTGATCATCTGACTACCCTATGATGAGAGCTGTTTTGTTTTGTTTTCCCTCCTCCTCTTGCCTTGCTTTGTTTTTACTGGTGAAAGGTAGTGGTGATAGAAAGTAGTATGCAAAAAAGAGTAGAGAAGGAAAATCACATTAGTCTTTGAAATAATGATAAACAAAGGGTCTATTCTCACTCATTCTTACTGTTAAAAAATGTATCTTTCTTGCAGCTGTATGTAAATGTCAAATTAGTTAAAAAATTATAAAAATGGACTTTTATTATCATAATTAGAGACTATTTTCCTTCCTCTCTCTCTCTGTCTCTCTCATTTTGGTACCAACGATTGAACCCTAGGCACTTTACCACTGAGCCACGTCTCCAGATATTTTTTTTTTAATTTTTTACTTTGGGACAAGGTCTTATTAAGTTACTAATGCTGGCTTTGAGCAAGAATAATTTCTTTCTTTCTTTTTTCTTTTCTTTATTTTTTTTAATGAATACTCACGTGTAACCAGAATTGATAACAATTATCCAAGCCCAGTGGTTCTCAATTCTGGTTGCATGTTAGAATCAATACTCGGGGAAAGTTTTAAAATTACTTAAAACACAATATTGACAACTCTTTTAAAAAATAGTAAAACAGAACACTAAATTGAGTTAACCAATGCAAGGATTTCTGTCTCTATGACCATGCAAAGGCTGCACTGGATAGCAGTTTTTCATTAGTGTTTACTGAGGTCTCACCAAGTGCTGAGCGTCGGGAGGAATAATGTGGAGAGCAAACATCGACTCTGGAGCTAGAAGATGCAATGATCTGAAGGAGGTGAAGAAATAAGCTGGGTGGTGGGAGGAGCAGCATCAGAGATTGCAGTGTAATTGTAGAGTAATCTAAACAAAGGGGAAAAACCCAAGGGATGAGGGGAAGGAGACTTGTGAGGAGGTGTGACCAGGGATGGAGGACAGACAGGCACTGCCCTCACCTCCCAGGAGAGCTTCCTGCCTAATCTTGGGTCTGTGCTCACAAGCTGCCTGGGGGAAAACCCAGAAGGGTATTCTGTCATCCCTGTTCCCTGAGACTCCCTGAACACTCATCTGCCAGCAGCTGCTTTCTTTACCGACTTCATCTCATCCTTTCTCTCTGCTGCTCTGCTTATTTTACTTTTCCTCTGCAGGATAGCAACATCTTCTCCTCAACTATTAAAGTACATGTTAGTGGGGTTCATTTTAACATAATCATAGATGCATATAGCATCATTTGCTCCATTTCCGTCACCAGAACTTTCCCTTTCTTGTTCCTCCTCCCTCCTCTGATTCACTTCTTCTACTTCACTGGTCTTTCCTCTGTTGGGAGTCGCCCAGGCTCCAAAGACTAACTTTCCCATCCCCCAAGAAGAGCCGTCCAATGGTGAGCCCTACTGGCTCACATGATCTTACCTACCAATCAGACTAGCCCTGCTGACTCACATGATCCTTACCCACCAATCAGAAAGCACCGCATGCCAACTGTCAAACTGTTCAACCATTAAACTGTCATAACCGTCAAACCACCTCCAGCTCTATAAATATGCAGAGTTGTTCCTCAATAAATGGGCATTTTCTCAGACGACAAGCCTTGTTCATTCTTTCAGACCCTCCATTTACTGATTTTTTAGTTGATGCATTTTAATTATACATAAAAATGTAATTCATTGCAATATATACACACAGAGCACACTTAGGCCAATTTCATCCCACAATCCTCCCCTTTCCCATCTCTCCTTCTTCCTCCTTAATTCCCTTTCTTGACTCCACTGCTGTCCCTTCTATGTTCATGAGATCTCTTTTTTAAAAAATTACTTACCTCTTTTTAACTTTTATACGTGAGAGAAAACATTTGACCATTGACTTTCTGAGTCTGGCTTATTTCACTTGTTATGATATTCTCCAGTTCCATCCATTTACCATAAGATGACATAATTTCATTCTTTATGGCTGAGTAAAACTCCATTGTGTCTACATACATTTTCTTTATTTATTCACCTGTTTTTAGGCACCATAACTTGGCTCCATAACTTGGCTACTGTGAACTATGCTGCTATGAACAGTGAAGTGCCTGTATCACCATATAGCATGCAGATTTTAGTTCTTTGGATAAATACCAAAGAGTGGGATAGGTGGGTCATATGGTGGTTCCACTCCTAGTCTTTTGAGGAGTCATCATACTGCTTTCCAGAGTGGTTGTACTAATTTGAAGTCCTGCCAACAATGTGTTAGTGACCCCTTTCCCCCATGTTCTCATCAGCATTTATTGTTATTTCTGTTCTTGATGATCACTATTCTAACTGGAGTAAGATGAAATATCAGTGTAGTTTTTATTTGCATTTTCCTGATTGTTAAGGATGCTGAATATTTTTCATATATTTGTTAACTTGTGCAATAATTCTAGGAAATAAAAAAGGCAGGTAACTTTTCTCTAGTTTTGTAAAAAGAAAACAGATTCAAAATTTGGTTCAAGGTCTCAGGGGTAATTCATGGAAGAGTTAGGTTAGGCATGTAAATTTCTTGGCCTATGGGAGACCGTCCTTGTGGAAGCAGCTTGCACAATGCCTGATGCATTGTAGGTGCTCAATAAATGTCCTCTGAAGTTGGATCATAGACAGGTGCCTTTCTAATCCCTGAGTGGGAGACCATCTTCTCTGGTGGTCTAATGTTCCTGATGGAACATGTGTATTCTCTCTTCTTAGAGGAACAGAGATGAACCTTGATTTAATGGCCTAGGAGCTGCCAAAATACCTGTGGAGAATTGCATAACATTGTCCCTCTAAGGGCTTAGAAAAGAATGAATCAGACACTCAATTCTCAGACATAGTGTCCAGGAAAACAGGAAGGTTCTCTTAATCAGAAATCCATGTATGTGACCTTGGATAAATCATTGGACGTTTTTGGGAGCAATAGCTTGAAAGACGAATTTGAAACTCCACACTTAGGACCATGTGATCCTTCTGCGGTTAGCCTTCTAAGACACCTAAATTTTATGTCCTCCGTACATATCAACAGATTCTCAATATTTTCAAGGGCCTTGGACTGCATTTCAAACTTGATTGTTCCCTTGGTGTAATTTAAGATCAAAATTTACTGAGTGTAATTTATGATTTAAATCTGGATATGCCCAATTTTCTGTCTGTCATCATGGTTCAGAAAGGAAATGAACCAACCAAATTATATAAAGAAATTAGATTTTCAACTTCTTAACTGTGTTTCTTAAAAAAATGTACAATAGAACTTTTTGTGTAAACATAAAATTCCAGCTATTTATGATGTGGCTAAAGAAAAGATAAGAAGTCCTAGAAATGGAATCTGTTATTGCTTGGAAAATAAGAACTTAGGACCTTCTTTGGGGAAAAAATGGAGAACATAAAATGCTTTGATTTAGGGTTTGGCTGTGATGTCAAGGTCAGTCAATGAGCTCAGAAGGAATCTGAGAAAAATAAAAGGATAAATAGAAACAGATGTTTGGAAAATCTTATTGAATATTGCTAATGACACTGTATTGTTAGAAATCAAAATTTCAGTGTTATACCCATCATCCAAATTGGGTTATAGTAAAAGCCATATAAAGGGGTATTCGAAATCCTCATTAGAACTGTGGTCAACTATTGATGAAGTATGTTTTGAACTGAAATCCTTGTTAGGGTTATTACTCAAGGAGGTTAGTTGTCATGGTATTTCTATTTATGTAAGATCTCTATTATGAATTAATATGAGAAAATTTTGATTGGAAAGGGAGAGGGGATAAAGATAGAAAATATTTTGGTTTCTGATTGGTCAGTTTTATATTCTCTGGAACAAATTTCATTTTGCCTTTAGATGTTGCTGGTGGCAAGACACAGAAAAGTCCTATCTTATATTCAAGTTACCAAAGACTGAATTGAGTAGCCAAATAGAGGATATAAATCACCAATAATGGAGTCAAAAAGAAATAAAAGTAGACAGCTTAGAGATAGGACCCTTGGAAGCACTCAGATTGGATGGCTAGTCAAAAAGCTAAGCTCAAATGGCTAAGAGGAGCTCTTGAGTCCAATATAGGATTCAGGGGATTTAAAAAAGAAAATGATTGAGATTATTGAGAGGGTTTGAAAATATAATAGTGATACTTACTTGACAGTTTTTTCCAAAAATTTCATTCCTGGTTTATTAATTATTTTTCAAAATTGCTGCATTTCACAAAAAGAAAGTAAGGAACAATGATTATTTCTATCTTGATTTAAAGCCTTGATTAATTCAGTTGAATTCCTGCTAGTTAGAGGTATTTTTAAAAAAAGCTTCAAATAATAAATCAGACTTTCTTTATCTTGTTTATACCATGACTCACTTAGAAGTGATAATAAGACAAAATTTTGATAAGGTTATTTTAAAATGAAAAAGGAATAAAGTTACAGAATTTATAGAGATGGAGCCAGAATAAAAGATAAGATAGAAAATGTGAATTAGTGGGTCTGTTTCAATCAAAGACAACAGAAAATGGTTGACATTCAAAACAGGGTTATTTGAGGAACATCTATTTACAAAGGGAATATTTACAAAGGTGGGATTACAGGAGAACCTTAAGGGATAATTTACTCCTTGACCTGAAAGAGGGTTAGGTTGCAGGATCCATTGCCTTGGGTGAGGGAAACCTCTTTTGAGGGATGCAACCTGCCTAAGGTGACCTCATGGGAATGGAGATGGGGAAATGCACACCCACCCTGAATTCACTCTCTTTCCTTCCTTCTATTCTGTTGGGTCTCCCCATGAGCCAAAGAGAACTGGAAGTCAAAGAAAATGAGAGCCACTGTGTTATCCACACAGACACCACATCTCCAGTAGTAGAGAGAGGACAGAGAATGGTGGGCTGTGGATCCAAAGAACAAACAGAACATGTCTGGGGGGCAGGGCCATAAAATGCTAAATCAACATCAAAATCTTAACTAGAATCCAAAGCAGAAACAGAGTAGGATCATATACAAAACCCTGTCATCAATAAGCGATGAAAACCAAAAATGTCATTTCCTCTGGAAGTTTTCTAGTCAATTCCAATTTTAAGCAACATTCTGCAAATTTCTTTCAGTTGCTAAATATTATATGAAATGGTTGGACATCAATTTTCATCAAATAAATTTAGAATGTATTTAGAAAAAAATAATAATTTTGGTTTTAGAAATTTTCCCAATCTACTGTTTCTGAAAATGAATAGATAATAAAATATTTATTATCTATTATGACCCTTACATTGTGACAATACAATGCTTTATTTTTTTGTCAAGGAGGTTTGTTTTTTCATTCACTATCATTAATACAAGTTCACTTCATGAAAAAATATTTTTGCACTATTAAGACAGATATAAAAGAAAGAAGGCCAAAACATACCTATTTATCACACCAAAATAATATGCTGATGTGTCAAGAAAGTATTCCTGAGGCCTGAGTCTCATGATGGTGAAATTCAAGGAAAAGTATTAGGAGTCAACATTTTAAGCTGAGTACACATAGGTGGGCCTGTGAGTTGTTCTTGCTCACAGAGATGCACTGTAAGCAAAAGCTAAAATTCTGTGTATCCTGCTGGTGAGTCCTCCTGACAGGTAAAGAGACAGCAAGAGGAGTCTGTGGTGGAAACAATATTCCCTATACTTGTCCTGATATTTTAAAAACCAAACCTCCTTCTCTCTCTCTCTCTCTCATTCTCTCTCTCTCTCTCACATACACACACAAACACAACACACACACACACACACACACACACACACACCACATGCCAATGCAAAGATTTGCATAGCTCCCTTTTGTAAATTTCCATTTTTTTTTTTTTTTTGTCAATCTGATATTGGATGGAGCGGGGAAATGCAGATCTAGACACATGGTACCACTAACAAACAACTTTACCATATTGTGTTACACTTTGTAAACTCTTTAATAGATGGAATTATGGAAACCTCAGAACAACGCTATGAGGCACTTCCCTCTTAAGAGGTTAGAATTGTAAAACTCGAGAAGACTGAGAACATTCTCCAGATCACCGACTGGTAAGAATTAATGTGGGAATGTTGGGTACAGGGGTGAGAATCAAGCCTGGGAACATAAACCCGTCTTCTAAATGTTTGTAAATCAAATCAAACATCTTGCTCTACCAATTTGGATTGAATGAATGCCTTTTGCATTCATGGTGAGCTTATAATAAATATTTATTGCTGAATGAATGAGTGGTTGCATGACAATTCTGTGCTCATTTAATTCCTAAGAATGTGATTTCTACAGACCACACACACAAATGGAGAGGCTTTCAGGTAAATTGCGATGGGAAAGGAAGAAGTAGCCATGGCAGAGAGGGTAGCAGGAGCTCCGGGTGGTTCAGGCTCTAGGGGGCTGTTAAAGCCTGCCAGCTAGCAGGAGTCAGTCAGTGAGGCACAAGTCGTTCAAATTAAGTCCAGTCCTCACTGCCTGGGAGGCCTGGAGACCTAAACACCCACAATGACAGGCCCTAGCAGCCACAGGCAAGCATCACTCATCTGGTCACACATTGCCCATGCTCCTGTGCCAAAGGCCACAGGTCAGCCTGGAAGCCTTGGCATGCAGTTACCTCTAGTGAGTCCTCTGTGTGAAGTACCGTCTGCAAATACAGGGATAACCAGAGCCTCTGTTGGCTCCTTTTGGATTCTGTACATGAGAATCCTTAGTGAGCTGTCAATACATGTCCTTCTTTCCTCAAGGCAGATAGGAGCCGGGTGACCACCCCTTTACAACCTTCCTCAGAATATTCTAAAATGACAGGACTTAGTAAATAGGCCTGCGGCATTCTCAGCTAGGGAGACACCTTACTGCCCTTTTCAAGGGGCTTGTGGGGGTCGCTCAGGCTGCCAGATTCTCTGTTGGGAATTTTTCCCTTTTAAAATAGGAACATGCCTTCAGTGATGAGGGTCTTGGAGAGGAGTTAAAGAAACTACTCTGCCTTGATTAGTCCAAAACATTGCCCCAAATGCCATGATTGTGGCTCCAGATATCCCTTTGTAACTTTTTGATGGGACTTCTGTAGCCCCAGAGGGATTTGCCTTGGTAAGAAGACATTGCCTCATTTACTGAACTTAGCAAAGCCCCCTTGAGGAGCCAAAGCTCTAGAGAACCCCTCAAATTCATATGCCAGGGATTCCCTAAAGCTAGTGTAAAGGAGAATGACTACAGCATGACAACTTATGAATGCCCCATGGATTCTAACCTGGAGGCCCTGGGTCCCTGTGGGACTGAGGAGTACACTCTTGGCTCACAACGGACCCTGGGTAGGAGGCACCACCACTCTGAAGTCAGGATTCCAGAAACCTCCCTGAGAACACCAGATGGAGCCACCTTGATTCCATGACCAATGTGGGCTTTGTTTGCTTGGTAGAATGGATAGGGAATGTGTAGCTGGCAGATCTTGGTATGAAGTTTCCCATCAACACTTAAGAGTTTAAGCAAGCTTCTTAGTTTCTCTAAGCTTCAATTTCTTTTTGGTGAAAATTGGAGATGACAATACCTGACTTATGAGTGATTAGGTGCACTCTTATGGAGAGGGTGAGGATAATGGACTCCCTAGGTATGTCTGACTGTGGAATAAAGATAATGTCTTGGATCTCTGTAGTATTGTTCTGTTCTCCAGTGCCCATAGCTTTAACCTGTGTGTTCTCTTTGAGACTCCCAGGACTCCCAGGACAGGGTTAAGAGCAGCTCTGGAACATTATCATGTAAAAAGAAGAACACAGTACTGGCAAATTCAGTGACTTTTCCCAATATCATAGAATCAGGTGGAACCAGGACTGATGTTCTGCTTAACACTTTATCCAGGAAACTTGGCTAAATTGTATTTTATAAATATCCTGACAACATCTGATATTTCACAGATATTTCACAGATATTCAGGTGAAACACAGGAAAAAGAGCTGTTCTGCCCTGAGATTAACCACAAAGGGGAAATTGTAGCATCTTCTCTGAAACTACAGGATTTCAGTAATACAAATCATGAAAGTGGGACTCCTATTGGAAAAATAACATTCCCACCACCTCACTGTTAATCTAATTAAAATGATATAGTTAATTTTACTCTTAGAATCATATGCTATGAATTATTATAATGGAATTATGTGATATTATGATATAACCTGATATATATGAGATAGTGACCTTATGAAATACTATGAAGCTGTTAAAAATGATGCAGATCTAGGGCTGGGGTTGTGGCTTAGTAGTAGAGTACTTGCCTCACACGTGTAAGGCACTGGGTTCTATTTTCAACACCACATAAAAATATAAAAATGAATAAACAAAATAAAGGTATTGTGTCCATCTACAATTAAAAAAAAATATATATATGTATATATATATACATATATATATGTATGTGTGTGTGTGTGTGTGTGTGTGTGTGTGTGTATAAACTAGTGGGCCAAATTAAATTATTTTAAAAAATGAGTCAGATCTATATAAACTGACATAGGATGTTATTTGGGAGACATTGTTTACTGAAAAATATGGAGCAATATGTATAATGTAATTACACTTTTGAAATAATAATATATGCAATTTGTATGATTCACATATTGTAGGATATTGGTAAGAATGTGCATCAAACTTTGGACTAGATTTATTCTGGAGAGTATCTTTGGAAGGGAGAATAGTAAAAAGATTTAAATTTTTACACATGTCTCATTTGCATTTTTACAATAAATATATTAATCTTTTAAAATTGTAGAACACCAAAACTTGGAAGAAGTGAAAAAGTCATGTTTAATATATGTATATAGATAAATATGTATTGAATGAAATCATGATTTCATGATTTCATCTTGGTGAGTTGAAATCATTTCCCTAAAAATGTTATTATTATACTCTATATTTAATTCTGCTTTATAATATGTAAAGTCTCTTGTATGTGTCATTTCATTTTGATTTTATACCAAACTCTGAGTTGGAAAAGAATACCTTACAAAATAGGATTTGAAGGCTCAAGAAAGGTAGATCACCTTTTGAAGATCATACATAAGTGGTACTGGAGTGAAATTATTATTATTGACTTTTTAATTTATTCTTGCTTTCAAAGATTTTTTAAGACCCCTCTGTGCATGAATTCTCTGTCCTTCCCACTCTATCACATATACTGTAATTGGCAAATAAGCATGTTAAAATGTAGAAGTACCATATAAGTTAAAGTGATGAACAAGGCTTAGATGCAAATTATATTTTGTTTACTTTCATCATATGCCTTTCTAATAATGAGCCACAGCAGACTTTATGTACCAAGCCAAAGTTCTGGGCTTTTCTGAAGAATGGGCTGGTTTCAACTTTAGCTTTTCTTACCTATGTCATTCACTTAAAGAGCAGTCCATTAAATGGTTTTTAGTTCACCTCCACTTTCAAAAAACAACCAAATGTCTGCACGATCCTTTGTTTCTCTCTTCCATAGCAGACTCCCTTTCCTTCATTTTTTATACAGAGGGAGAAGAAAGGATTGAGCTGAAAGGATGGACCAATCATCCCAGGAGACATGAGAAACTTATAAACTCATCCCTAAAGGAAAATTCTTTTGCCATAATGTCTCAATTAAGTTAATGCTTGTGGTCTGGCTTTGCAAATAGAAACTTGAGTCCATGGATGTACTCAAAGTTAAACACCAAGAAACTGCAAACAAGTGAACTGTAGGTGTTGGCTGTATACACACAGAGAGGAACTGGAGACAGAACTCTGTCCACAGTTCTCCACTAGTGAAGGGCAATTCATGCAAATATGATTTTGGACCCCTACCACAGAAACATCAGTAGGCAGGGGAAGAGGTCTTCCAAAGCATTGGAGGTGTCCTAAGGATGATATTTGTTTACACATTTGTTCTTTCATCCTAGATAGTTAACTAAATAGCTAGCTAGCAAGATATACAGGCAGGCAGGCAGACAATCTATAGGTACTACCTGTAAATAAACACATAAAGATAACTAAATAGAGTTCTTGCCTTTCTGCAGCAGTTTTTCAGAATGAAGATGGGACAGTGAACCAATATTTAAAAAATTAATAACAGATTGTGATAAGTGTTAATTAGAAAGTAAACAGTTCTAACATGATTAACGACAACAGTGGAATGAAAGCAGAAACCCATTTAGATAGGAAGGTCAGGCAGAACCTAAAGGCAAAATGATAAGTCCCGCCATACCTCATTTCAAGCCCTCCTTTCTGACAGACCTTTATGCTGGTTGGTCTCTCTTACAGGTTAGGACTCAGATGCCAAGTAGCACTGTTTCCCCAGGGCCAAGTGATCAGCTCCTGCCCAGTGTTGACTGGGGTTGTGCTGTGGGCTGTGGAGGAACCCCGTCTGGTGCTGAGGAGAGGGAGTGTTCTCGCTTCGCTTCTTTAAGTTCACCTTTCTCCTCTGCTTCAGTTCTGATCTCCCCACAAGGCAGCAAGAACTCCCTGTGTGGTGGCCATTGTGCATTTGTGGGAATTTGGAGAGTGGCAGGCACCTGCATGGCCTGTGACTTTGTCCAGAGGACTTGTACTCAGAAAGAGAAAAATGGGCTTAACAAGAAAGATATGCATTCCAACAAAAGAAGGCTTCATGACTGCCAAAAAACAAAACCAAAATCACAAGGATCCAAGATGAATGGCACAGTAGAGCTTTTTTGCACTCTCTGAAATTGTTTTGGTACAGTCCTACCTTGAGGCAGAGAACAAAGCCCAGCAGAATTCAGGTGTCCCTTCAAATAACAACACAGAGGAGCTACAATACAGAGTACCTTTTTTTTTTTCTTTCATCTTAACCATATTAGCGCGTTCCAAACCTCTCCCTGAAGATAGAACCAACAATGAAGAAAATAAAAAGCATATATTTGGAATTCCTTAAGATAGTCTTTCCTTGGATACACTGTTTAATTGCATGAACTTTTCCAGATGTGAGTTTCACTCCATGGGAAATAAAGAATTTGTGAATTAAGGAAATTATCCTGCTTTTATGCTATTTTTTTCCTGCATGGTTATATATTATAAACAGAATGTTGTAGTTAATCACCAAAATTTGTTCAAAAATGTACTCTCACAATTGTTTTGCTTAATAAAAATCAAATTTCTTAAGGAAAAAGAAACCAGCTGTTTTATACTTACAACAAAATTGGAGGTTACACATTTAAGAATTCAGTGTTGAGTCATTTTAAATGAGGTAACTAGTTTTCATAAGATGAAAGAGTATATCGCAAAAGCTTTAAGTAGAAAAGAATATAAAATATATTATATATCTCAATTTACAAAAAGATTTTGACTATTATCTATTTTTCCTTGTTTATTAAAAAAAAAGTCTGCTTCATTTTACTTGTGCTTGATCTTTTTGTCTTGATATAATGCTAAATTTGTCAAATTCAGATTTGAAAATCTACTTTTTCCTGGCCTAAGTGATGACAATCCTTATGGTCCATTTAGATATAAGTAGTACTTACAGCTCTTTGGTATGAAGAATCCACACAACTATTCTCAGCTGCTGGGTCCCATGTTCTGAGGCTTCCCTCCTCCTTTGCCGCAAGACACATGATTCCCTTGGATTCTGTCTGGAAGGTTACATAACCATAGGGTCAATAGCCTTTCCAGCGGTTCTTCTCCTAAATGAACACCCAAGTCTTGGGACAAAGTTTCAGACTTTTGTCCCTCCGGCAGAGGGTGAATTTATTGTATATCCTCCCCAAAATACATGAAAAGTTGATCATTCTGAAGCTGATGACTTATATCTCCCTCTTCCTTCAAAGTAGATTCTAAGAAATGGTAGAAAGAAAAAAATCATTTGATCTGCATGTGTTGGGATGTTATGCTCATGTCTACTGAAATAAGAAACAGAAAAAAAAAAGGCAGGAATAGCACCCTTCATAAAAAAACAGATGAAATAAATGGAGGTTACACATGTGATTCTAAGAGGGTGAGACAGGTGAGATAGCTGCATTGAAGCTACCACACGAAATGAGATATTCATGCACCTTCATCCATCTATTTCAATAACATTCTTGGTTCTCTAGCCCAGTGAAGATGTCGGCATGTGGGTCCATTTGGGAAAAATACCAATGTTCATGAGCCATGTTTTTGTGTTTTAAAAAAATAACTATTTAATCCTGTGAAAAATGAGTAGTTACTTATTTAGATTATTAATGCAATAAATGTAGAAATTGAGTGGGAATATAGGCATGACCTCTTATTGACTAAAACACTAACATTTCACAGCTCTGAGAAGTGCAATAGAGGCAGCTTTTTCATTTTTCTCTCTTGCTGCTGGAAGAGACACAGAAAGCTAAATTGTACAGATTGCTCATTACTCGACTGGGCTCTTCTCTCGTTTTTGGATTACCCCTTGCCTCTCCTGCTAGAGAAAACTGGAAGTTTAAGTATCCACTTTGCTTCTCAGAGCTCAATTTTTTCCACAGGAAAAATTCTCAAGAGATCCTTCCATCTGTAGCATTTCGTGTATTCATGGTTTGAAAGGGAAATTAAAGTCATAATTACCATCATTAGGACAAGTTGTCTCAATTGAATTGACTTAATGCTTCTTTGGACCCAAACAAGTCTCATTGACAAGCTTGGCTAGGAGGCATTAACTGAGGGGAAGCCAAAGAGAAGCTGCCAGACCTGCCTGAAGCCAGAGCCTGGATTTGAGAGCAAAGCTACCCAACCTGAATAAGACTCACCAGACAGTCTGGAAGGTGAGCTGCCCCACCCAGCTCCCCTGACCTGCCTGCCTTCATCCCAGCCCAATCTTCAACTTGTCTTGATAGGGTACTGAGTTAATTAAGAAAAAATATTTTAGATATCCAACTGTACATAGACACTTTGATTTATATATCTGCCAATTATTTTTTATAGCATGGAAGTGCATATAATAACTAATGGAATGTATAAATGAGGTGGGAGGAAGGGGAAAAGATCTAATTTTGAAAATAAAGAGAGAGAGCTTTCGAGGAGAAAGTAAAAGGAGATGGTAGTTTGCATCTTGAGACTCAGCTGATGCCATTAGATCTGGCTTTGTTTGTTTTTGCTGGACTTGGCTCTATGCCAGGAAAATGTGTTCAAGGAGGCATCCAGGTCACTGCAGGCACTCCATGTATTTGAATCCTGTGGCACATATGAGAAGTGAAGGGCTATGCAGTTACAGAGGTAGACAAGGTCTGGTTACAGGGAGCTATGCCAGGCTAATGGGTGGGCCTGTTTTGTAGGGTTGGACTTTTATGATTAAGTGTGTCTTAGGAATTGACACTGACTCAGATGGTGCTGATTTGACTGAATAATATGACTTTCTGGGACATATCTACTGCAGTAAATAATCCAGAGGGTTGCAACTTCCATGAGAAATAGTTAAAGGGAAGTGCTCAAGAGGCTTACATTAATCCTTTATGTCTGCACATCTATAAGCACAAACATAAGAACAAATGCAATGATTTTGAGAACATAAATAATGAACAGCAAGTGCTACTCTCTATACCGGGACTATACACTTGAGCTTTGCTATTGATTATTTCCTAGGTACATAGGACCAAAGCATTGTTTTATGCAATTATGCCATTGACCAGAAAAATACTTTTTCCCCTTACTTTATTTATAATTATGGATGAATCCAGTAACCTTTTTATACTCACATAATGAGTATAACTCAGAGAAGCTCATCCAAGTGTGGGAAACTGAGAGTCAAGCCCTTGCTTCAACACGAATTGGAGAAAACAAAAAAGTAAACATGGCTTGCACCCGCCCAGTTGGCAGAACCATGTTCAGATGGCCTTCGACAGGCCTTACTCCTGCCTCTGCTTGTTGGTGATCTCCAAAATACCTTGGATGAGTCAGCTGACTTTTCACTATAGCTTTGAGTATGGGCTGGGCAATTCCTTTGAAAATATTAGGTCTGATTTCTTTGCATGCCAGTTCAATAAAGTGATATGTGAAACGGGGGGCTTCCCTCCTCTGTCAGAATAAACATGTGTTATGAAGTGAATTCCTAGAGAAGAAATCGTCTTGACAATAGCATTGTTGTTGAAAATATTACTTCTCCAATTAAAGAGCAGCAGATCTGTATCACCCCCTCAGCTCTTTTCTTCTGAAAAACTGCTTATTGAAATGACACTTGGCACAACTTTCCAAAATTGCTCTTACCCATTCCATCGACTGGCCTTATTTGTCAAGAGAGTTATTAAATGGATTATTGGTGACAACAACCATAGAGGTGGAGTAAATGAATTCTTTCTTCTCTTGCAATAGGCATTTTGCAACAGTCCAAATGAGTAACCCAAACTTGTTTTCAATTGATTTTTCATCATTTCCTTAAGTGACAGCACATGCTCTTAAAGTAATGAAAACATGCAAATGTGAGCTATTTTGAATACAATAAAATGATGAACTGGATTAGGCTGTGGAATGAGCCCCATTATTTTATGGTAAGCAAATCAGTAGGTCCTTGGATTAATTTCTATTATAGTTGTTTTCAAAGTGTCCTCAGACCCTTAGATGCTCCAAGTTTCTTCTGGGTATTTGTGAAATTCAAATGTTTTTCATAATAATACATACATATTATTTTTTGTCTCTGTCGAAATTTCTACCAACGTACCAAAACAATTATGTGTGCCTGAAAAGAAATCAAGGCAGTGATGTCAAACCACTCTTCTGTCATTGTATGCTTCACCATCATATACTTGCAGTAAATATTCATGCTGTTCTCTCCTAAAGATGTTTTCATAAAGAAGAAAGGCATGATTGATTTTACTAAATTTTGATATCTGAGTAAGGCTTTTAAAAACTGTTTTATATAACAAAATGAGGAGTAACATATATAACAGCTCTGCTGTGTATTATAGCATGATGGTTGTATCAAAAAAGAAAAAAAGTATGTGCATTTATTTGACTTCCTAGCTAAACTTGACCTTTTTAAAAAAACTGAAAGAATGACAAATTATAGTTATTCAGATTTGGGTGTTCAGGAGGTATTTTCTGAAAATTAACAAAGTCAGCCTATTGTTTCAAGAAAAACATCTAACAGAATGTGTTACCAATGATAGAATTTATACTTTCAAGCAACATTATTGATTTTTTAAATGTGTATATGTCACCAGGAGTTGATATCTTTCCAGTATTTTAAACTGTTTTCTGCTAATATAGTATAATGAAACATACCAAAATTTGGAAGACTTGCACAACTCAGTAAACAAATGTTTTCTAAATGAACAATGTATGATGTTACACAATCTGGTGGGGGTAAGAGCTCCATTCAAAGGGCAAAAGAGACCCCTGGGTTTAGTGTTACAGAGTGTCAAAGGTTATCCAACAAATCACTGCCTGTCAAGTTGTGACAGTGTCATGATGATCTGAAATGGCATTGAACCCTCCTTCTTCTTCTAACTACATGTAGGTATAAGGCAGGATTTCATTCATATTTCAACCCAAACAACATATCACAATAGATTAAATACAGAAACTGCTGTCTCCTAATCAGATATTTTTTGTTTTAGAAAATACAACTATTTTCATTAAATGTGTTAACTAATTGACATCCAATGTGTTTATTATTATTCTCTTAAAATAAACTAATGGATTTTTTAAAAAAATTTAACTTGTAGTTTCTAGTATGTAAACATCCACAGACATAACCCATATAAACTAATGTTCTTTGAATTCCTCAGTAATCTTTCAGAGCATAAAGGGGATCTGAGACCAAAACATTTGAGAAGCTCTATTTTAAGAACTGGGTAGAATTGCAGGTATATTTTCTACTTATGGAAGAAGAAGAAGAAAAAAAAAACTAGCATTGATCTGAAATTAGAGGCATTCTAGATCATCACATTTTATGTAACTTTTTTTTTAAGTTGGTCACATAGTATCTGTTCACTGGGCCACGAAGAGCAATCATTTGGAGACAATTATTGGAGGCAGGGAATTTTTAAAAATGTGATAGTCAAGATTACACTTATTGAAACAGACATTTAAACATTATTTCAAGCACTCTGAAATCTTTACTTCCTTTAGCTCTATAATGAACGATCCAACTTAGCTTGAAAGTAGAAATAGTTGCTAACTTTAAAGACTGAAGGTGTTCCTTATCTCCATCCTCACTCTGCATTTCTGATTATGACTGTCTTCTGCTCAGACACTCAGATTCCTTCCAGGTCAGAGAGAAAAACAGATGTTATCTCCTTAGCATTCACCCAGGGTCCTGTATTATAAGATCTCAACCTTCACCAGGCTGATTTGATGCTTTTCTTCTCACCCTCATCCATCCCTCATCCTTGCTCTCTACACCAACCACGCTGCACTTTCTCTGTGTACATCCTTCCCTCACACGTCTTGGGTCTTTTGAATCCCCTATTTCTGCTCCTGACATGTTCCTGCTCGTCCTTGTTTCATCCAATGCATTCTCACTTACTCTTCAAGATTCAGGACAACTATGTCTTCAGTGAGAAGCCATTTTTTTTTTCATTCATTTACTCATTCAAAAAAAACAGGAGATACCAAGCCATGGTCATACACGATCTCTGCATTCATGTGCTATATATTGTAAATGAAAAACAGCACAATCATGAGGAATGCCTGTGCAGGGATACTGTGAGAATTATGGATACTGTGAGAATCTGTAAGAAAAGGATTTTTCAGGGAGGTCAGGGAAGGCTCACATGAGGAAACAACACTTGATCTGATAGTGATAAGCAGGTAAGGAGGTGGGGGAGGTGTTCAAGGTGGGACACAGCTGTGGCAAAAAGGAACAGCTGGAGCACAGGGACTGGAAGAAAAGCACTATGCCTGGAGTACAGTGAGTGCAGCGAGTGGGAGGAAGCCCAGAACATTTGAACTTAGAGGATGTAGAGCCCGGAGGAGGCAGGACCTTGTGAGCATGTTAGTGAGTTTGGTCTTTAATCTAAGGGATGCATGAAACTTTTTAAGCTGGAAGGATGGTGGATTCTCAGATCACTGTGGTTGCTTGGTTGCTGTAGGAGAATAGACTAGAAAAAGGCACCGTTGCTGTAGGGAAATCGGTCACGAGGTTGGTATAATAATTTACCAGCCTAACATCGGTTTCTTGGATCATGAAGGCGAAGGAAAGTGGTGGTTTTAGGGATGTTTAAGTAGAGAAATCAAGAGACCGTGCATGATGGATTGGATACTTGGGATAAGGGAGAGGCAAGGGTCAAGATGTTACCTAGGTGTCTAGCTTATGCAACTCATTGTGTGAAGGGTCCATCCATTAAGCCAGGGGACCTCTGGAAAAGGATGAAGCCTAAGAGGGAGCTCTTCACTCTTCCATTAAGAGGTATTGATTGTTCACAACCCTACCTTCATAGCTGTCCCTCATTTTATATGTGAATTGGTCAATTTGTCAATGTTTTTTGTTTGGTAGTGCCCTTACTACAATGGAAAAAATCCTTTTTTTTTTTTTTTTTTTTTTTTACAGAACACCACTTTTCAGAATGGAAAACCAAATGGACCAGAGATACAATTTCAGTCCACCCCTTCTTATTGTTGTTATACATGTAAATTGGGCTCTGGTGATTATTTGCTTCCATATAGGACTTTGAACTTGGAGCAAGTGGAGAAAATGTGCCTTTATAATTTATTTCACTCAGAAGTGTTCATGGAAATGTCCAGCTGAGATAGCAGTGGTATCTATTAGCACAACTAGTGACAATGGTTCTAGGGCCAGCATTCCCCTCAGGCTGTTTCTGCAGGATAAATGTTGCTATCCTGCTGCTCAGCTTCCCTTGATGCTTGCTCATTTTCCAAATCTTCTTCCATGGCCTTCTGATTGAGAATAAATTGATGATGACAATAGCTAATGTCTACTGAATGTATAATACGAGACAGGCACTGCTCCAATTAGTTCAGGTATATTCAATCCTTTAATCCTTACCAGGGATGCTTACTATCTTGGCCCTCATTTGACAAATGAGAGTCTGAGTACAGAGTGGTTATATAATTAGCATACATATCCTACAGCTAGTAACTGATAAAGGCAGAATGGAGACCTCAGAGCCGGGCTCCAGAGCCAGCCTTCTCATTAAGGATGAATTCTGTGGCTTGTAACCAAGAATCCCTGACGTACATTTGGTTTTGTGGTGTGTTTCCCTCGCTAAAGCCCTGAATATATTAAGATCATACATTGGTATCATTTGCTCTGCCTGACACAATGTGCCTGCAGTTGACATTCAGAGTATCTCAGGGTAGCAGCAGAAATGGGGTCTTCTTCATTTCCCTTCATTTTCCTGCAGGCATGTGCATTCCAGCTACCTTCTTCTGCTCAACTGCTGCCTGGGGCGGGGTCCCCAGCACTGCTCTCTTTAGGAAGCACTGTCTGTTCTGTGGCACTGTTAACCCGTGGCTGCAGGTGCCAAAGCAGGAATGAAAGCTCCTATTGTACAACTCTGTGCAAGGGATCCTGTTGAGGTTTCTGTGGGGATAAGGGAATGCTCAAAGCCAGCTGACAACACAGCAGGACAGTGAAACTGTGTAGTTTCGATTCCCCAAGTGGGGGAGCCCATTTGTTCAGAACAGCTGCAACAGTCAGGACACCACACGGAGTTGTATCTGCATTCCATGTGAAACAAGCTCCTTGCACACAGAGCCAGCGAGGCAGCAGTCCCCAAAGGAGGCACTGCCCTTCCTTGGAGACCTCCTGCTGAACATTTGGCTTTTTTAGTGCTGTGCTGGGAAGGTTAACAAGGCTGTTTGTATGGAGGCTCATATGCTGAGAAACATCTCAGGGAATTGGGGTCTGGGCTTACTCTGCATCCTCCAGGTTGCCCATGTGGGACAGTATGTGACACAATCTCTCTAAAGTTTCATTACCAGAGTTAGTTGTGTAGCTGCAGCTTCCCTGATATTCTTGGGTAACTTTTGCTCTAAAAGCCATTCAAGTCATATTGGAGACAGATTAATGGTTCCAGTCCTAAAAGCTCTGTGAAGTTTGATCAGTCCATCACTTTAACCCACAAAGAAGTTCTGAGTTGTCCTTGCACCTTACTTCTCTTCCTAAGATGAAGATGGGGTGAGAGAGTACATGTGCATCTGGGATGGTAGGTTCTACCACCCCCACTTCTCCTAAAGGCACATACACCACAGCTTGCCTTACCATTCTAGTGTATGTGGTGCTCTCTGCTGGCAGCTGCAATCTTCTTGTGTTTTGAAGCAGGATGTCTTTGTAATCCTGTTCAGGGCTCTTAGTACGGGTCCCTGTACCATAGAAAGAAGCTTAGAGTTTAGATCAGCAGCCAGTGTCTAAACTTTTCCTCTCCCTGCAGCATGGCTTTTGTCCATTTAGGATCAATTGCCCTGCTTGCAAAGATTCAGTCAAAATGAAAATGAACTACTCCTTGACCTCTTCTCTCAGGAGTCTGCTCCTTGGGGTTGCAATGCTTTCTTAACTGGGCCAAAGCTACTCTTCATCTTCTACAGGCAGGAGGCAGCAGGCAAGTCAGTCTCATTCTTTTTGCTTTTTTTTTTTATTTTTCGAAATGGTGATACAAAGGGCAACAGTGACATCAGTCAGCAGTAGGGCCAAGGAATGCCTTGAAGGAAGGGTGAAAACTAGATGAAAAAACTATGTGTTAAAACTAGATGAAAGCAGTGTATTTGCTATGAAAACACAGCTCCAAGAAAAACCCCTGGCTGTACCTTGTAGCCCGATTACTGCTACCTACTCCCTAGAGAGAGACATTGATGGCACTGTCACAGTCACCTGGATCAGAGATCAAAGCAATTTCTAACACTTATCATTTGGTTTTCCTTGAGTGACTTTATTGATCTCATGTTGCTCCCAGAATGGCTGCTCCTCCAGAATTTCTATCTGCATTGAGAAATAATGAGAAATGATGCGGGAAACCAGAGTTACCTTTCTTCAAGCAAAGAAGAGAGAACATTGGAAAGACTGCTGATGTGTTATATCAAAGGAAAACTTATTTGTGGGCCCATTTTTAAATTGTAGTTTTAAGATTGTGATGTGAGAAAATTAAGGCGCAGAATAGTATTTGTTAAAAAAAATGGAAAGGAGAAGGAAAACTATGTATCTGGAATATGAATATAGTGTCTAGAAGGATGCACAAAATTAATGGTAGCAAATCTCTATTGGCACTTATTTTGTGACTTTAAGTGACTTTGTGACTTTCTAAGTGCTTTATATGTGTTAATTTAACCTACTTTCCATAAAAAAAAAAACTCATAAAAGAGATGTTTTAGTTTCCCCATTTTTCAGGCAAGAGAATGAAGCCAAGAAAGAGTAAGCATTCTGCTCAAAACTATGTCTGAAGAGTGCAGGGCCAGAATTAGACCTGTTGTTATGTGTTGGCTGCCCCTAGGAAAGAGAACTGGCTGGAGGACAGGGGTAAGAAGGAGATTTTAAATTTTATAATTATTTGTACCTTTGGAATTTTGAACCACAAATTTGTAAAATATATTCACTACATAAATTAATATATGCTAACGTTAATTTAAAGAAAGTGAGAAATGTAAAATTAGAAATGAATATGGAAAATGAAATGAAACATTTTCTCTATTGTCTATGTCACTGGAGAAATTTTCTGAGAAATTCAGTAATAGCACAGTAGTTAGTGATTCAGAGACCAGCTGCATGAATTCAAATCCTACTTCTGCCACTCATTGTGTGTGGGTGAAATTGTATTCTCTCAGTGCCTCTGAGAGTTATTTTGAAGATTAAAAAAGTTAATGTGTGTTAAGTGTTTAAAAGAGTGCTTGGCACATACTAGCTGCTAGGTACCTACTAAATATCATTATCTAAAATTAAAAACCTAAAATAATTAAACAATCAATAAATATTGAGCATTTACTATATACCAGGCCTTGTTTTTAGATCTAGAGATACTGCCATAAACAAAACAAAACAAATAACTTTTGCCTTCATGGGGCTATTAATTCCTCAGAGATCAATAAAGAATATTACTTGGTATGAAAAAATAAGGAGGCATAATAAAATATGTGAATAAATGACTGAAAAAGAATATAACATAGGTACTATGTATTCAAACCAGTGGTATTTCATGACATATTTCATCTTAAGCAACAAAGATATTCATAGGTTACATTTATATGTTCTTAGAATTCATATAAATGCCTATATAAATCTATAATACTTAAAAAAAGTAAAAAATAATTTTTATATTATTTGTTTACATACCTAATATACTTCCAAAGTGTATTTAACATGGACCATAACAAGAATTTTTATTTTTAAAACAGAAAAGAGAACTCATATATGTATATTTAAAACATGAGACTATTCTAGAAAAATTCTACTGGTAACTTAAATGGTCTTGAGAAGAACGAATTTTCAGACTCATTCCGCTTCTATGTGACCTAATGGCCAAGAAAGCACTGTGATGGTCATCTATGTCAGAATCACATCAGAGGAATATGTTGAGAGCTTTTCAATGGATTAGCTAACCTAATTGTGATACACTCATTAGTTTACAGTTAATATTCCAGGGAATGGTTTCTAAGGCTTGGAAAACTTAAAAAAAAAAAAGTTGGAGAAACCAGACAGTGAAGGGATGGCTGCAGAAGATACTGTCCCTTGGAGGAATCAGCCTGGGTTGATTTTGTCTCTTTTCTTCACTGTGACAGCCCTGGTGTTTAGAACCATGCCTGTACACAGTAGGTATTAAAAAAAAATCTGTTGAATGAATGAATAAAATGGTAGAATCTACACAGTAAATGATGTCAAACTCACTTATAAGTTGAGGAAACTGCAACCCAAAAAGGTTATTAGACCTACTCCAGGTCATAGAACTAGAATGCATTCCTTGGTATGTGATGATCTGGATCTGACCCCCTCCTCTAAATGTCAGACTGAGTCATTCCAACACCCTCTGGCTTCATCTTGGATCTAGGAGAACACCGGGACTATGACGGTTCACTTAGGGTTTAGTTTGTGCTGTGTTTTTCAATGGGATTGAGAATTTAATTTATTCTTATCACAGTCCCCGTGTTCTGCAGTGTATGTGTCTAGCTCTCTTCTTCCTCTAGCATGCCCTTTACCTGTATGCAGAGAAATTGCAGGTGCCACGGAAGAAGGACAGCACCTCTGGACCAAAGTGACAGAGCAGGTGTTTCCTGAATTATTCAACACTACTAATTAAACACACAGAGAAAAGACAAACAAATTCCATGAAGGCAGGGGTTTTGATCACTGATGAATATAAAGCACCTGGAATATCATCTAGGACTCAATAAATATTTATTATAAGAATGAATGAATAAAGTGAAAAGGAAAGAGGTAAAAAGGAAGAAATAAATCAACCGTGTACCAGAGAAAGGGAGAAATGTTTACTTGCAAGAAGTAGGATATAAATCTTGAGGGGTGATGAACCCACTTCTCTTCTGTTTCCTGAAGGATTTTTATTATTGGCACAAAAGAAAAATTTGACCTAAAAGAGTAAGGGAAATATTTTTTTTTTACTTGGAATTACACACCTTGGTTTTAACTCACTGCCTTAGCTAAACGAGCCAGTTGATATTCACTTAGCTCATTTTCTGTACAATGAAGTGTTTGTTGTTGTTGTTGTTGTTATGCATTAGTGAGCATCAGAAAAAGTCTTTAAAAACTCCTGGGAGGGCTGGGGTTGTGGCTGAGTGGTAGAGTGCTTTCCTGGCACATGTGAGGCCAAGGGTTTGATTCTCAGCACCACATAAAAATAAATAAGTAAAATAAAGGTATTGTGTCCATCTACAACTAAAAATATTTAACAAAAGAACTCATGGGAAGGGTTAAGAAATCTATTTATGCTGTTCTGATGGGCGATTCTGAAGCACCCTCACAGATTTTTGATACATTAGACATCAGTAGCATGACTAAGCAGAAATTTTGCTCAATTTCTAAATAATATTTACTGAAGTTCTCGGTTGTCTCTTTTGTATCCAAGGCTGGTTTCAATATTTCTGCATGGCTGTATCCCTGAGGGCCACTCCCTGAACCAAAATGTCTAATTCTAGAACTCAATCCCTTAGAGATTAACAGTGCTACAAGCCCAACAGACCAAGGGGAACCTCAATTATAAAGTGCCTATGCACTTTGATTCAGTGGGAATTCATGCGATGTACCCAACAGGTAATTTTTTTCTTTGACTAGAAATCATTGCCATGTTTGGCATTCATCCTTTGCTTGATCAAAATCCTACCATGTAGCAGTGGTTGCTTTTCTAAGCTGTTATAACCAGAAAAATTGTCCATACATACAAGTTGAAGAGCAAAGAGTTTATGAAATAGTTCAGGTCATGTGAGTAAGAGGTGGACCTTGTGGAGAGGAGGGAGGTGCTGTGGGCTTTGGTCCCACCCCTGATCTGGACTTCATGTGACTCCAACAAAGGCTCCTAGCTCTTTCCTGGAAATAAGTGTGCTTGTTGGAAACAAAAAAGAACACAACGAGCTCCATCTAACTCTAATAAAACACTCACTCCTGGCTTTGTTTCCTTCATAATCAAGACCAGTTTTGGCATTTGCTAAATGGCTGCAGACCTACCTACTGAAGTGATAAAAAAGGTGATTAGTTCATAACTGATGATTCATAAAATATGGTAATGTATTAACAGTTCCTAAGCAATATTTCATTCTCATTAGAGTCCTTTGAATGGAGAATAAAGAATATGTAAGAGACTTATACATTATTTAACCCACCACAAAGAACCATAATTCAATTGGAAACAGACACTGAGTTCATGTTTTTTATGTCTACAATTATTTGTTCGTAAGACCACAGGTGATTTACTGGAGAAACTCATGCTTGCTGACAATTACTTTGCTTAAAAATATGCCCTGTGCTCCCATTTCAAATATTGCATCAGTGAAAAAGAAAGAAAACATTTCATTGAAAATTCCCTTGTGCTTTCTGCTCCATCAAACCATGATTAATTTTCTTCATGAAGAACAAGGTGTCATCAAAATTTCAAAAGTATTTTCCAAGTGTTTTTTTTTTTAAGTAATAGAAGCCCTAATTTTTCTGAGGCTTTTATTTTGAATAATCCAAACTAACTTCCAAGTGCATTTTTATGTCGTTTTGGGAGTATCTTTCTCTGCTTTGCATTACATCTTTCCAATTTTTTTGCCAAGCTGATTTGAAATTATAGGAAGATAAACTAGCCACTTCAAAATCAAATGATTTCTGGCAGTATTAGTCAGGCAGTAGGTTAGGTTGTTAATCACATGTGAACAAGAAACTTGTAACTAGAACAAATATCCAGGAATCAGCAAATGTTCTAAATCTGTGTATTGAATTGATATAAGTTTGAGGATTCTCACTCAATACTGTTTTTTTTTTCATTATCTTTTCACTGTCTGGAGATGAATGATACTGTTGTCTACTGACTTTAAGACCTTTTAGTAATAAAATGACAATATTGTGTTTTTCTTTTTGGGCATAAATACTTCAGTGATGAATGGCATTTTGGTAGTAATGAAAAACAGTAGTCCTATAAGAAGTCCTTTCCTACAGTAATCAAGAAGTAATATATAGAGAAAGTTTTGAATCATCTGTAAGTTTTAAATTATGCCTTCCCCTTAGTTTATTCTGATCAAGAAGGAAGTTAGATAAGGGCCACAAAAACACAGTTAAATAAGAGGAAATCAGTTCTGGGTTCCTGTGGCACAGTAGAGTAACTGTGTGAAAGTTAACTGTGTGAAAAAAGTAACTCTGTGAAAGACATGTATGAAAGTTACTAACACATGGAAATAATTAAATATCTGAGGAGATGAAAGAGCTTATTATCTTGTTCTGAGTGTTACATGTTGTATAAATGTATCAAATTATTATATTATATTCCATAAATATGTACAAATATTATGTCTTTAGTAAAAATGATGATCTGAAATTCCATGTTGGCTTGAGGAATGCACATATGTAGATATACAAAGCAATTTTAATACATCTAACTTCCTGCTTGGGGTCAATGATTATGCTTATTTTTAGTCCAAACAATGTGGAAGTTATAAGAGTGAGGGAATGATGTATTTCATGTACACACAAGTACAAGACATCTGTACACACATGCATCATGAGCAAATTTCATTTTTCTTTGTCTTGCTTTGTCTTTTCTATATGCTGAATCATGGAAGAAGGAAAAAGACAAATTGTAGCCCTGACTGTATCTAACTGTCAAGTTATTGCAAATCAAAATGAATTTTTATCCAATTATTTTTTTCAGAATCCTTATGACAAAGCAAGTGGCCTTTGACAGTTCTGTTGAAGATAGAAAGACACAAAGAACAGAGAAACAAACAGAAGTTATGGAATGATTTTTGAGGTCACTCACATTTCCCCTTTACTTTCTCAGCATCCTTCAAGTAATGACACTTAAAATAATGAGATGATGAGCTGGGCCCAGTGATTTCTTACCAAAGGAGACTTCCTGGACTGTGTACTCCAGCAGGTAGAGGCAAAGGCGGGACCCAGAGACTAAAGACTCTGATGTTACCATTCATATTATCTCTGTCATCTTACTTTGACATTTTATTAATTTTTAATTTATCTTGCTGAAAGAATAGTCCTAAAAACTAAAAGAAAAAAATAAGTTAAAATTATGCACAGATAATAACAACAGCAGAAAAAAAGGCTCTATATTTTGAAAAGCTATTCAGGTCTGGTTTTAAAATGTCAGGATAGCTATGGACATTTTTCTAATCTTTCAGAAATCACCCAAAAGCAATACAGGAATAAAACCCAGACATGTTTACTCCACTATATATATATATATATATATATATATATATATATATATATATATATATATATAGTGTCCACCTACAACAAAAGTGTATATATATATATATTTTTTTTTTAATTTTTATGTGGTGCTGAGGAATGAACCTAGCGCCTCACATGTGCTAGATTAAAGTAACAGACTTGAAACTCAGAACCACAAAATAGGAGGAAAGCTTGCCCAAAAGTTCTAATAGGCAAGAGGGAATTGTGAGGATTCAGAACATGCTTATAGTTGCATATCTCAGAGAAAGCTGGCAGAGCACAGTCCAGCATCCAGTGGCACACCCCAAGGAGGAAAACAATAGGCGCTCATTGCCTACAGTGGGAGTGGACTGCATGACTGGGAGCAGGGGCCTTCCTGGATTTTCTTGGGCAAAAAAATCTAAAAAATACAAGACAGTGTACAGAAAGAACACATATTTACGGGAAGTAGTTTGTGAGACAGCGGGAGAATAAAAATCTTGCTGAACTATGAATAATTTTGCAGGGAGGTTCTTAGTTTGCTGAGAAAATTAATAAAAATATGCACTCTCCCACACATTGTGTCTTCAAGGGAAATAACTTTTGCATGGAATAGAACCATGTCCACATGTCCACACAGAAACTTGGATCAACAGTCCAGCAAGAATTCACCTCAGTCCCATGTAAGAAATGGTCAAAAGGAGACCAGCAAGGATCTCAGAATTAAAAATAAAGAAGGGGGTGAGAGTGAGAAAGAAATTAGAAAAAATAAATTGCAGGAAAATAAAACTTACTAGAAAAAAGCTTATACTAAATAGGTGAAAAGTATCCTGCAACAGAATTAAGAACCTAAGAATGTCTTTCTAGCAATGTGGCTGATTTTATACTTTGTTCAGCCCTGTCATTAGAAAAATCTAATTTAAACATATTTATGTATATTAATATATAATAAGCATGTATATTAAAAATATATATTATGACATATGACATATTATTTATATATTTGTAATTTAAATAAATATGGCAATGAGCTAACAGCAATATATCCAATTCTCAGACACCAAAAGGTAAATGAAAATGGGAATCTAGAGAGATAAGTTAAGCTGGCTTCTACTCTAAGTACATTTGTAAAATCACTTCATTTTTCTCAGGATCAAGATGCAGGAAAAGAGATAAAAAGCCTAAAACTGCCTTAGGTAGGAGATCTCATAGGATACTTCCTCCCATGAACCTGATACCTCAAACAGTGCACTAGTGAGAATCTATAAAGGTGAACTAGTAAGAATCTGCTGCTTGCCCATTGGGAATGGAATGATAATTAAAATGACCTTTCTGTAATTCTGAGAAAGGCAATGAACTGAAGAAACAATTGGACCCTTATCTCACCATTCTATAAGAAAAAACTAAAATAGATTAATATTTAAAAATTAAAGCCTGAAACTGTAAAACTACTAGGAAAAAATCACAGAGGAAACTCTACAACATTGGACTGGGCAGTGATTTCTTGGATATGATCCCCAAAGCACAAAAACACAAAGGCAAAAATAGATAAATGGGATTGCACCAAACTAAAAAAGCTTTTATGCAATAAACAAACAACAGAGATAAGAGACAAACTATAGAACAGGAAAAAATATTTGCAAGCCATACATATGGCTTAGTATTCAAAATATATAAGGAACCCAAACATCTTAATAACAACAACACAAAAACTGGGTTAAAAAACAAGCAAAAGAACTGAATTGAGTATATCTCAAAGGAAGATAGAAATGGCCAATTGGTGTGAAAAAATGTGAATATCACTAATCCTCAGGGAAATACAAATTAAAACACCATTGAACTATCACCTCATACCTGTTAGAATGGCTACTATCAAAAAGACAAAAGATAACATTGATGAGGATGTGGAAAAAAGGAACCCTTATACATTGTAGATGGGAAAATACATCATTACAATCATAGAATCAATTAAATGACTACAAAATCCCATTCCTGTATATGTGTGTGTATGTGTGTGTGTATCAAAAGCAATTGAAATCAGCATGTTAAAGATATGTCTTTACTCATGTTCACTGTAGTATTTGCCACAATAACTATAGGTAGTAAATGTGGAAGCAATCAATAAATAAACACTGCACGATCTCACATATATTTGTGAAATTTAAAAATTAGAAGAACTTTTAGAAGTCAAGAGTAGAATGATGTGGAGGAAGAAGGGGATAGATGGGTAAAAGGGAGTTGATGGTCAATGGGTACAAAGTTTCAGTCAGACAGACAGGAGGAATAAATTTTATTGATCCACTGCACAGTATGATGACTGTAGTTAATGAGAATGAATTGTGTATTTCAAAATTGCTGAAAGAGTAGATTTTTAAAAAGTTCTCACCACAAAGTAGTCATATGTAAGGTGATCAATATGTTAATTAGCCTAATTTGATAATTCCACCATGTATACATGTATTAAAACATCATTCCACAAATACATAGTTATTATTTGTCAATTCAATTAAGTTAGAAAATATTGTGCCTGGGTCGGTTATGTCAACATTGTGTATGTGTGCATACATATGTGCATATGTATATATATATGAATTAAGGAACATGCTTCTAAATAAGCTATAGGTCAAAGAAAAACTAACAAGGGAAAATTCTATCGTAGACTACATTTTTTTTATTGGTTGTTCACAACATTACAAAGCTCTTGACATATCATATTTCATACATTAGATTGAAGTGGGTTATGAACTCCCAATTTTACCCCAAATGCAGATTGCAGAATCACGTCGGTTACACATCCACAATTTTACATAATGCCCTATTAGTAATTGTTGTATTCTGCTACCTTTCCTATCCCCTACTATCCCCCCTCCCATTCCCTCACATCTTCTCTCTCTATCCCATCTACTGTAATTCATTTCTCTCCTTGTTTATTTTCCCATTCCCCTCACAACCTCTTATATGTAATTTTGTATAGCAATGAGGGTCTCCCTTCATTTCCATGCAATTTCCCTTTTCTCTCCCTTTTCCTCCCATCTCATGTCTCTGTTTAATGTTAATCTTTTCTTCCTGCTCTTCCTCCCTGCTCTGTTCATAGTTGCTCTCATTATATCAAAGAAGACATTTGGTATTTGTTTTTTAGGGATTGGCTAGCTTCACTAAGCATAATCTGCTCTAGTGCCATCCATTTCCCTGCAAATTCCATGATTTTGTCATTTTTTAGTGCTGTGTAATATTCCATGGTGTATAAATGCCACATTTTTTTAATCCATTCATCTATTGAAAGGCATCTGGGTTGGTTCCACAATCTAGCTATTGTGAATTGTGCTGCTATGAACATCGATGTGGCAGTATCCCTGTAGCATGCTCTTTTAAGGTCTTCAGGGAATAGTCCGAGAAGGGCAATAGCAGGTCAAATGGTGGTTCCATTCCCAGCTTTCCCAGGAATCTCCAAACTGCTTTCCAAATTGGCCGCACCAATTTGCAGTCCCACCAGCAATGTACAAGAGTACCCTTTTCCCCACATCCTCGCCAGCACTTGTTGTTGTTTGACTTCATAGTGGCTGCCAATCTTACTGGAGTGAGATGGTATCTTAGGGTGGTTTTGATTTGCATTTCTCTGACTGCTAGAGATGGTGAGCATTTTTTCATGTACTTGTTGATTGATTGTATGTCCTCCTCTGAAAAATGTCTGTTCAGGTCCTTGGCCCATTTGTTGATTGGGTTATTTGTTTTCTTATTGTTTAATTTTTTGTTTTCTTTGTATACTCTGGATATTAGGGCTCTATCTGAAGTGTGAGGAGTAAAAATTTGTTCCCAGGATGTAGGCTCCCTATTTACCTCTCTTATTGTTTCTCTTGCTGAGAAAAAACTTTTCAGTTTAAGTAAGTCCCATTTGTTGATTCTTGTTATTAACTCTTGTGCTATGGGTGTCCTATTAAGGAATTTGGAGCCAGACCCCACAATATGTAGATCGGAGCCAACTTTTTCTTCTATCAGACGCAGAGTCTCTGATTTGATATCAAGCTCCTTGATCCATTTTGAGTTAACATTTGTGCATGGCGAGAGGAGGGGATTCAGTTTCATTTTATTGCATATGGATTTCCCGTTTTCCCAACACCATTTGTTGAAGATGCTATCCTTTCTCCATTGCATGCTTTTAGCCCCTTTATCAAATATAACATAGCTGTAACTTTGTGGATTAGTCTCTGTGTCCTCTATTCTATACCATTGGTCCACCCGCCTGTTTTGGTACCAGTACCATGCTGTTTTTGTCACTATTGCTCTGTAATATAGTTTGAAATCTGGTATCGCTATACCGCCTGATTCACACTTCCTGCTTAGAATTGCTTTTGCTATTCTGGGTCTTTTATTTTTCCATATGAATTTCATGATTGCTTTATCTATTTCTACAATAAATGCCGTTGGGATTTTGATTCGCAATGCATTAAACCTGTAGAGAACTTTTGGTAATATCGCCATTTTGATAATGTTAGTTCTGCCTATCCATGAACAGGGTATATTTTTCCATTTTCTAAGATCTTCTTCTACTTCTCTCTTTAGGGTTCTGAAGTTTTCATTGTATAAATCTTTCACCTCTTTTGTTAGGTTGATTCCCAAGTACTTTATTTTTTTTGAGGATATCGTGAATGGAGTGTTTTTCCTCATTTCCGTTTCAGAAGTTTTGTTGCTGATATACAGAAATGCCTTTGATTTATGCATGTTGATTTTATATCCTGCCACTTTGCTGAAATCATTTATTAGTTCTAGTAGTTTCTTTGTAGACCCTTTTGGGTATTCTAGGTATAGAATCATGTCGACTGCAAATAGTGATAATTTAAGTTCTTCTTTTCCTATTTTTATGCCTTTAATTTCTTTTGTCTCTCTAATTGCTCTGGCTAGTTTTTCAAGGACTAAATTAAATAGAAGTGTTGAGAGAGGGCATCCCTGTCTTGTTCCAGGTTTTAGAGGGAATGCCTTCAACTTTTGTCCATTCAGAATGATGCTAGCCTGAGGCTTAGCATAGATAGCTTTTACAATGTCAAGGTAAGTTCCTGTTATCCCTAGTTTTTCTAATGTTTTGAACATAAAGGGATGCTGTACTTTGTCGAATGCTTTCTCTGCATCTATCGAGATGATCATATGGTTCTTATCTTTAAGTCTATTGATGTGGTGAATAACATTTATTGATTTCCGTATATTGAACCATCCTTGCATCCCAGGGATGAATCTTACTTGATCATGGTTCACAATTTTTTTGATGTGTTTTTGTATTCGATTCACCAGAATTTTATTGAGGATTTTTGTATCTAGGTTCATTAGAGATATTGGTCTGTAGTTTTCTTTCTTTGAAGTGTCTTTGTCTGGTTTCGGAATCAGGGTGATATTAGCCTCATAGAATGAATTTGGAAGAGCTCCCTCTTTTTCTATTTCCTGAAATAACTTGATAAGTATTGGTATGAATTCTTCTTTAAAGGTTTTGTAAACTCCACTGTATACCCATCCGGTCCTGGGCTTTTCTTGGTTGGTAGTCTTTTGATTGCTTCTTCAATTTCATCCATTGATATTGGTCTGTTCAAATTGTGTGTATCCTCCTGACTCAGTCTGGGCAAATCATATGACTTAAGAAATTTATCGATGTCTTCACTATCTTCTATTTTATTGGAATATAGGTCTTCAAAGTAATTTCTAATTGTCTTCTGTATTTCTGTAGCATCTGTTGTGATATTGCCTTTTTCATCCCGTATGTTAGTAATTTGAGTTCTCTCTCTTCTTCTCTTCGTTAGCATGGCTAAAGGTCTGTCGATCTTATTTATTTTTTCGAAGAACCAACTTTTAGTTTTGTTAATTTTTTCAATAGTTTCTTTTGTTTCAATTTCATTGATTTCCGCTCTGATTTTACTTATTTCTTGCCTTCTGCTACGTTTGCTGTTGTTTTGCTCTTCCTTTTCTAGGTCTTTGAGATGAAGTGTGAGCTCATTTATTTGTTGTTTTTTCCTTTTTTTTGAGGAATGACCACCAGGCGATGAATTTCCCTCTTAAAACTGCTTTCATTGTGTCCCATAGATTCCAATATGTTGTGTCTGTATTTTAATTTATCTCTAAGAATTTTTTGATTTCCTCCTTTATGTCTTCTGTAACCCATTGATCATTCAGTAACATATTTTTCATTTTCCATGTGATGTAGGATTTTTCCTTCCTTCTTTTATCATTGATTTCCAGTTTCATTCCATTATGATCAGATAAAATGCATGGTATTATCTCCACCCCTTTATATTTACTGAGGGTTGCCCTATGGCGTAATATATGGTCTATTTTTGAGAAGGATCCATGTGCTGCTGAGAAAAAAGTATATCCATTTGATGATGGTTGATATATTCTATATATGTCAGTTAAGTCTAGGTTATTGATTGTGGTATTGAGTTCTATAGTTTCTTTATTCAACTTTTGTTTGGAGGATCCGTCCAATGGTGAGAGAGTTGTGTTGAAGTCACCCATAATTATTGTGTTGTGGTTTCTTTGATTCTTGAACTTGAGGAGAATTTGTTTTATGAATGTTGCAGCACCATTATTTGGTGCATAAATATTGATAATTGTTATGTCTTGTTGGTGAATAGTTCCTTTTAACAGTATATAATGTCCTTCCTTATCCCTTTTGATTAACTTAGTCTTGAAGTCGATTTTATTCGATATGAGGATGGCCACCCCTGCTTGCTTACGAGGACCGTGTGCGTGGTATATTTTTTCCCATCCTTTCACCTTCAGCCTGTGTATGTCTTTTCCAATCAGATGTATCTCCTGGAGGCAGCATATTGTTGGATTTGTTTTTTTAATCCATGATACCAGCCTATGTCGCTTTATTGGAGAGTTTAAGCCATTAACATTCAGAGTTACTATTGATATATGGTTTGTACTTCCAGCCATGTTTGATTATTTATCCTTTTTAAAAAAAAATTAGTTTGTTTCTCCATGATTATCTTTCCCCTCGCCCTCTGTCTTTACCGAGGCACTTCCCACTGATGATTTTGGTTATTGTTTTTCATTTCTTCCTCATGTAGTGTTTTGCTCAAAATGCTTTGCAATGCTGGTTTTCTGGCTACAAATTCTTTTAACTTTTGTTTATCATGAAAGATTTTTATTTCGTTGTCATACCTGAAGCTTAATTTTGCTGGATACAGAATTCTTGGTTGGCATCCATTGTCTTTCAGTGTTGGAAATACATTGTTCCATGACCTTCTTGCTTTCAGAGTCTGTGATAAAAAATCCGCTGTTAACCTTATTGGTTTACCCCTGAATGTAATCTGTCCCCTTTCTCTTGTAGCTTATAATATTTTCTCTTTGTTCTGTATATTGGATATCTTCATAACAATGTGTCTTGGCATTGGTCTACTGTGATTTTGTGTGCTCGGTGTCCTGTATGCATCTTCAATTTGTATATCTGTTTCCTTTTTTATTTCTGGAAAGTTTTCTGTAATTATTTCATTCAGCAGGTTACTCATTCCCTTGGTTTGAATCTCTGTACCTTCTTCTATCCCGATGACTCGTAAGTTTGGTTTTTTTATGTTATCCCATAACTCTTGGATGTTTTTCTCGTGATTTTTTACCCGCCTTTCTGAGTTGGCTAGACTCTTTTCAAGATGATATATTTTGTCTTCATTATCTGACATTCTGGCTTCTACTTGCTCCACTCTGTTAGTGATACTCTCAATTGAGTTTTTAATTTGGTTTATCATTTCCTTCATTTCTAGAATTATTGTTTGATTATTTTTTATAATCTCTATCTCCTGATAAAGATGCTTAACTTCTTCTTTTATCTGTTTATGTAATTCATTCTCAATGTGTTCTTTCGCTGCTTGAATTTGCTTTCTCGTATCCTCTTTAAGGTTCCATTCCATCTGTCTAAGTTGTTCCTTGAGTTCTTTATATGACCATTTTTCTGATGACTCTAGGTCCTCCTGAGTATTTAGGCTGTCCTGCATTGTTTGTACTCCTTTTATTCCTTGCTTTTTCAAGCTGCTCATGTTACTTCTTGTTCTGTTTGACTGTGAGTTACTGTTTACTCCTATAAATTTATTTGATGCTTGGGAGGAAAGGTATTAGAAGGGAAGGGAAGAAATCACTAAAGAGAATGAGAGTAAGCAGGTAGAATTCAAGGAAGTGGGGATAAGAAAATTGAAAAGAAATGAAAAGACAAAAGAAGAAAAAAAGTAGGAAATAAAAAAAGAAAAAAAAATTTAAAAAAATAATAATAAAAAAATTAAAATTAGAAGAAAAAAAATTTTAAAAAAATTGTAAAAAAATTTTAAAAAACAACAAGAAAGAAAAATGAAAATGAAAGAAAAAACCCAAATCAAAAAAAAAAGAGAAAAAAAACACTAATAAATGCAGTCTTAGAGTTTGATTAACTTAGAGTTTGATTTCCCTACATTTCCTTTCAGCTGAATAAACTCTCCCTTTATTAAATGCCCCTTAAATTCTGTATATTTTCTAGGGTAAAAACTTAGGAGCTGAATTGATGGGATATATGATAAATACATGTGTAACTTTATAAGATATTTCTAAATTATATTCCAAAGTTACTGCACTTTGTAGTCACAGGAGCAATGTAAAAGGATAATTTATTCTACATTTCTATCAATATTTGGTATTGTTAGACACTGTTGTGTGTGTGTGTGTGTGTGTGTGTGTGTGTGTAGTGGTTGATCATTATTGTTATAATTTGTATTTCTCTCATGACTAAAGATGTCAATCACATGCTTATATATGTGTGTATCTGCATATAATTATCTGTTTATTTATTTTTTGTTTTCTTTTGTTTTTGATACTGGGGATTGAACCTAGGAGTGCTTTACCACTGAGCTACATCTGCAACCCTTTTTACTTTTTGTTTTGACACAGGGTCTCACTAAGTCGAGGCTAACCTGCCTCAGTCTCCTCTCAGTCACTGGGATTACAGGAGTGTGTCACCATGAAAGCTAAGTCTATCTTTTATTTCCCACTAGAATGATAGATTTTCTCAACTTATTTCATAATCTTTATAACTTGACAAAGGTCAGATGTGAAAGGAAAATCAGAGGCCAATTTATCTCATAAATACACAGATTCAAAAAAGTTTTAGGAGAACTTATTTGCAAAGTCAGGGAAGTACTTAAAATTTTTCTACAAACCAAAATTCCAGACCAGCTTAATATTAGAATATTAATGAAATCTATCTTGTCTGCAGAAAAACAGTCTGACAAAATTCAGTGTTTATTTTTTATTGAAAGAAGTTTTTATTCAAAATAGGGAAAGACAGCTTTCTGTAAAGGGCATCTGAAAAACAAAAGCTGTATTACATACCACACATTGTGCTGAAACACTGAAAATGCATCCTTAAAATGAGAGAGGACAAGAGCGGCTGATATTCCCTCTCTATTCTTCATTAACTGTGTTCCTATAAGTGCAGGGTAAGTTGAGGAAAGAGAAGAGATATTAGAAAGAAATAAAACTGTCATCAACCATAGTTAGTATAATTATCTATATTGAAGGGTCAAAAGAAATTACAACTAAATCACTAGAAATGATGAGTTTAGTAAAGATGAGCATAAAAAGTGTAAGTATCACAATAATAATAAAATGTTTTAAAAGATAATTTTTAAGAGATTCATTTATGTACATAGGAAAGTTAGGTCAGATTCATTCCACTGTCTTTCCCTATTGCATCCTTCCTCCCTTCCCTTCCTTCTCCTTTGTCTGCTCCACTGATTTTTCTTCTATTATTTTTAAAAATTTCCCCTCCCCCTTATTTCAGATTAGCTTCCTCATTTCAGAGAAAACATCCTTCCTTTGACTTTTGGGGACTGGCTTATTTCACTTAGTATGACAGTCTCCAGTTCCATCCATCTATTGGCAAACAGTATAAAGTTATTCTTATATATGGCTGAGTAATACTCCATTGTTTATATATACCATATTTTCTTTAGCTATCCATCTGTTGAATGGCATATAGGTTGGCTCCATAGCTTGGCTATTGTGAATTGTGCTGCTACAGATAATGTGTCCTTATGTACATATATGAATATACCACAGTGAATCTCAACATTATGTACATCCACAAGAAATTGATTTAAAAAATAAATAGAAGGTGGAGGGAATGTAACAGGGAGAAGGACAAGGGGAGGGGAAGGGGAAGTACTGGGGATTGAATTAGAATACATTATATTTCATGCTTTTATACTTATGTCAAAATCCTATTGATATATATAACTAAAACGAATCAATAAAAAGTTTAACTTATGAAATAGTAGACATTGGAAATAACTGAGAATAAATCTAATAAAGGGAATAATGTATTTATGAGAAAAATTATAAAACTTTATTATAAATATTAAAAATGACCTAATAAAAGGAGACTATATTGCGTGTGCACATTGAAATTCTCAGTGTCAAAAAAAATCGTTGATTTTCACAATCAAAATCCCAATGAGTTTTGAAAAACTTAAAAACTGTCTAAATAATATATGGAAGTTCAGAGGGTTCATTATAAACAAAACACTCTTGAGGAAGAACTTACTGGAGTCTTATAATACCAATAAAAGAACAAAAAACCTATAATACTTAAAACAATTCCATGTTGTCCAAATGATAGAGAAACTGAGCCCTGTAATAAAGAGACTAGAAACATATTTACACTGATGTAGATGTCTGACCTTATGTTGTAGATCATTTGGAGACTTTCAGAAAAGACTGTGGGAATAATTGGTTCTGTACATCAAAATTTCAATCTTATATGTAAATAATTTCCCATTAAATGTCTAAATATAAAGGGCAAAACTAGGAACATTTAAAAAGCATAGGACAATATTTGTATGACCATAGAGATGTGTGGAAACAATTCAAGAAAGAAAAAAAGGGGGGTGGGTGGAGGAAAGGTGTAAGAAAGGGAGGGAGGGAAGGAAAAAAGAAAACATAAAGAAAAAGACTGAAAAATGGGCACAGTGGTGCACACCTCTAATCCCAGCAGCTTGGGAGGCTGAGGCAGGAGGATCGTGAGTTCAAAGCCAGCCTCAGCAACTTACTGAGGCCCTTTCTCTAAATAAAATATACAAAGAGCTGGAGTTGTGGCTCAGTGGTTAAGTGACCCTGGGTTTAATCCCTAGTACTAAATAAAACAAAACAAAACACCCAAAAAACAAAAAAATGAAGTCATCAAATGGGGTCAATAAATGACACCTTACAGTGAAAAGGTATGCTGTAAACTTGGAAAATATATGTGAAATATATAGAAATGATAAAGGATGAAGATACACAATATTTGATAACCTCATAAAGACCTCATCAAAGTGAAAATTTTTCCCATTCATCAATGAATGTATCGTCTTTCCTTTCTTTCTACTCTAAAATAAGCACTGACATTACTCTGGCATCTGTCCACACAGTGTTTCGTCTAATCTATTTGTGTGCTTGTGAATGCATGTATATATATTAAGATATACTATATGTACATTTTTTGAATTGTGGGGTTTTTTTCACTGAAAATAATATCGTGGGTATATCTTCAAAACTTAAGCATTCTGCCAAAGATAATACTTAATAACAACATACTATTTTGTCTAGTCAATGTACATTTGTTTCTTTAAATCATCCCCTTTCACTTAGGAAATTGAAGTATTTTGCTAATTCTCATAACTAATTATTTCTTTAGGATCAATTCCTAGCATGGGAATACTGGAACGAACATTTTGATCATTTTTTAAGTCCCTGTTTCCTATTGCCAAATTGCTTCCGAGAAAAGTTACATTAATTTATGCTTCCATGAAAATTACATGAGAATGCCCGTCTCAACATACACCTTCACAAAATCTTAAGCATTTCTAAAATTTCTAGTAAATATGGAAGCCAGGGCTGCACAACGGAAAATGGAGGATATAGGAGGCGGCAGCTATTTTGAAGGATCTTGGGGCCTCAGAACTTTTAGAATTAAAATCAACTACACCCTTGCTCACAGATCCTCATGCCTTCTACCATCAAATACCATGGCTAGCATATTCTTGACATGTCAGAAATCAGAGTCACTCAGGAACCAGACATGCCATGAGTTTCGATGCTTTGCTTCAGTATTCTTTAGAAAAAAAATTTTGCTTGTCTGTCGTTCGTTTTAATTTGGTATTAAGTATTAATGCCAAATTTACTTTCCCATAAGAAATAACAAATCTAAATGTTGGTCCAATAATAATTGTTTCATCCTTGAACTGAATACTTGTGAGTGAAGAAAAGTAGCCTTAATTAGCATGATACAAAATGAGTTGGGAGGAGAGAGAGTTCATGTTGACATACAGGGCACAGCAAGCTAGCTTTTAGTTTGCATATTTCTCACTTTCTGGGTACACTGAAAGTTGTTCACAATGAGGAAAACATTAGGGAATTATTTTCTATAGAGAAATGAAAGAACACTCCAGGTTGGGCCCCCATTCAAATTACATTGTTTCAGGAGACTTCAAGAGATTCATGTTGGATAAAAATCTAAGTTTATCTCTCAAAACTTGGAATCTGTAAACCATCGAAACTCTCACTCTCTAAATGCAGACAGGAAAATACCACTGGGCATCTGCCTGCTCGTCACCATGGAGATTTCCTGATGCACATCTGGTTACAGGCAGGCAGAGCTTTTCATCAAGAGCATGACCATCACTTCACCCTTCTCTAATCTCAATAATATCTTATGGCTGTACTCCAGGAGCTTATAAATTCTGTTTGTGTACTTTTCTTTTTATTTCCCCTTTGGGTATTAGTCTTCAACATATATAAAAGCAGACACAATCATTCAGATCTGCATCATTCTTTCAGCCTTTAATTTTGCATGTGAATTCGTGTTCTGCATGTTTGGGGGGTATCGGCAGATTGTTTGTGGTAAAGCGAAATATTCTTCATTATCCGTATTTGAATGAATAGAAAATGTTCTCCATCCCTTGTCAATTTATAATATATTACAGGCAAAAAATATTTGAATCCATTTCCTATGCCTTTTTGCCAAAGGTTCTTTCTATACTAAATTTGTTTTCTTTTGATTATTTTTGAAAACCATCATATAAGAATGTTCACTTACTCCCTTTTAGAGACACACTTCAGTTGAAAATTTTGTAGACACCTCAGCTGCATACACGGAGGATCTGGGCTCCAGAAAACAGACTTTGCTCTATTGCTGTTTCTTTTTTGTTCTATTGCTTTCTTTTTTGTAAAGTAAGCCTGAGTGTAGCCTTGAATGGATTGAATAAGTATTTTGGACTCAGGAAGCCTGTATTAGATGCCAGATGTTGAAAGGGGAGTTCTGGGAAATGCTGATTACCACCAGCTGGAGATTTTGGGTCCTTTGTATCTTCAAGACGTTGAGTTTGGGCATGGTCTCTCTATTTCTGGCTGGGGTGTCTAGGTTTTCAGCTATTTTTTGTCAATAAACTGAGAGGTAACCTCTGGGTCATATATCAGAGAATCTGGCTTATTTCCATGCCCATTTCTGAACTGTAAATATGCTGCTGGCACCAATTTTCTTATTAAACCTATATATTGATATGATTACATATGACAGATGTGATTGATTTGTAAAAATTGAACTCTACTATCACTAAGGTAGAATTCCATATGATGGTATGCTGGTAAATGTTTAACAACTGGCTTGGGGGAGGGTGGGGAGAGTTGAAAAGACCTAATTTGTGAAGTTTACCAATTTCCCTTGTGTAAATGTAGACGTTCCCCATCTTGTGATTGTGTAAAAGCATACCCATACAACAACAACAATTCTGATTTTCACTTTCAGTACTGCATTCAATAAATCACATGAGAAACTCAGCAGTTTATTAGAAAATATGCTTTTTTTTTAGATAGTTTAGCCCAACTATAGGCTAATGTCAGAATTCTGAGCACATTTAAGGTAAGCTAGGCTGAACTATGACATTGAGTAGTTAAGTATTTGAAATGATTTTTAAGTTTTCAATATTTTCAATTTATGATGGGTTCACTATAAGTGAAGAAGCATCTGCGCTCTCATCATGGCCAATTTCATGCTGTTGATGTAAAATCACTGAATGTAAAATTGGGAAGAAACACACACACACACACACACACACACACACACACACACACAGAACTCCTGCCAGCTGGTACTAGTACTTCATTGACTCTATGTTTTATCTGGGCAATTTTTCTGTTCTCAGTATCATCAGCAACAACTAGTTATACCTATTCATTAAAATGCAGTGATTGATTTTCCATTTGAATTGTGTTTACTTATTTTTGGCATTCAGCTGTGATACAAGTTTTTTTGCTATGTAATTTAGAATTTTAAAGATTCTATTTTTATAAACATTAAGAAAGCAATATATAATTTCACTCATATCAGAAGCAAGTCTGTTCTGCTAACTATGGTAAATATTTTTAGATGTCTTAGGATGGGATGGTCCCATTCCAGCTGCACTAAGATCTTCATTTAAAAAGAATGTTAGGAGTCAGCTGAGTCTCTTTTGCTCAGGATTGCTTTGGCTATTCATGGTGTTTTGTGGTTCCATGTGAATTTTGGGTTTTTTTTTTCTATTTCTGTGAAGAATGTCATTGGTATTTGATGGCAATTGCACTGAATCTACAGATTTCTTTGGTAGTATATAACAATGTTAACTCTTCCAATCTGTGAAAGTAGAAAGAACTGGAGGACATTTTGTTATGTGAGATAAGCCAGGCATAGAAAGACAAATATCACATGTTATAATTAATTTGTGGAAACTAAAAAAATCCAACTCATAGAAGAAGAGAGAAAAAGGATAAAAGGGAAGAGGACAGAGAGAGGCTATATAAGGGCATCCAGACACAGATCAAAACAATTAGTTCTGGTGTTCTATTCCCAATAGGGTAACTACAGTCATGATAATCTGTGACATACTTCAGGAAGAGCCACTACTAACGAAATGATCAATGTTTGAGGAAATGGAAATGTTAACTACCCTTATTTGATCATTACACAATGTATACATGCATTGAATGATTGTGCTGTACCCTGTAAATATGTGAACATCATGAATCAATAAAAATAAATAAATGCATGCACAAATAAGAGGAAAATTTAGGTGAAACCTTTAGCTCTTATTAAATGAAACCATTTCTTTATTTTTTAAACTGCTCTTATTTTTTTTACTCACAATCAAGAAGATTCTACCTAGTAGATAATATATAAAATTATGAGAGATATGAATATTTATCCAACATCTAAACTGAGGGTGGTCCTCCTCGGGCCTCTATGCAGATCTTCCCTAATCACAAAATCTACAGGGAGAATGAGTACATAATTGATCTTATTCAGTTGGATCATGCAGCTATTGCTCTATCAGAAAGCAATGGGCCTTAGGGGAGTGAAGCTGAGCCAGCAGGGCTCCAGCTATGACCTAATAACCTCAGTGCTGGTCTCAGGCACCAGCTGACCTCTGAGAAAGAGAGTTTGGCATTTTCTTTTAGTCTCAGTTCCAGAGTCAGCTCACATTGGCCAGTCTCTTCAGAGTTGTCTTCAAACTTGACTGGCTTTGTCCCAATTTTTTTTTTCTTGCTTGGGGAATTTCCCTTTTCCCCTCTATATCCTAATAGGGAAACATCATTTTACCCTTGCTCAACCTTCACTGAGTTTCTTCAGACAGTTTAACCAACTTTTCTTATCTTTTCTCATTGGATATCCTCTCTCTGGTAGGTTATTTCATGTGTTAGTGGAGCAGATAAATGCCTCTGTTTATATGTTGTACTTGTCCATTCCTTTGCTGAAATTTCTGAGAAGAATCAAGAGTCTGATTCCTTGAATTGTAATCTTTGTAGTTTAGACCAGGGCATCACTAGGGCTTATAAGGAATTAGATGATGCTCAGAGAGGGTAGCCATGGCTAATACTATGCTGTATGCTGTAGCAAGCACCTACAATCCTATTTGATCTCTGTATAGAGGAAGATCCCCTTGAAACCTGAATGAAGCATGAGAGGTTATGGTTCAGAAAGGCAAGGACATCCAAAGTAATGAATTACTGTTTTTATGTATATATTTTACTAACTGCCAATATTTTCATCTTAATGTTGGTCTTATTTTTTCATCTAATGACTTCCAGGCCTGACCTGTGCTCTCTCAGCTGTGCTGAGCTGAGATTACTCACTGCATTTGACTTTATTTGTAGGATGTCAAAATCTTGTGCTTCAATCTCAAAGTCCCCAGAGTCCTATGAGCTGACTGCAAACTATAAAAAAATAGATAAATAAAAGGCGAAATTCTAAGGCAACAAGTCAGAAAAGTCTCTGGCCCCACCCTGAAGAGGACTTACTTCACCTCCAATCAGTGGTCTCATGTGGGAAAGAGAAAAGAAGCAATAATAAAAACTCATAAATTCTTCCTAGTGCTGACAAAGGTCTTGATAGTTTTTCTCTAAAAACTGGTTCCTTGAAAGTGTGGGCTGACCACTTACCCTTCTTATTGTCTCCACTTAAGAGTTTAGGAGGAGTTCATGGTAAAATGACCTTGAAAAACCCAGCATCATGTCCAACCTAAGGGATGATTGAGAAAACTATAGAAATTATATATTCACTTAAACGAGTTAATCAGCTGATGTGTTGTTGAACACATTGACTTATGTTTCCCCAAAGAGCAACAAAAGTTCATCCCAAAGACCTACAACCTCTGGCACTGGTCATTGCTTTCTATTTATTACACAGTTGAAGGCCACACACCTGCTCACTGAAGTTGAATAGTCTGGCCATGGGACTCTGCTTTATCCAACATGATAGACTAGACATCTCAACAAGCCTTTAAAACTAAAATAATGGGGAAAGCAATAAGAATTCAGACAATCTTGATGATCCCAGGACCCTGGAGAGCCCTAGACAAAATGTACTTTTGTAGTAATTATCTTCTCTTCCATCTGATTCTTGGAATCTGCCTTTTCTTGTTTAGAGAGAGTAAGTGTGAGAATTTCTCATCTAATATAAATTAATATATGAATAATTTTTTCTAGGACAAGTTTTCTTTTACAAGATTTCAGGACAACTATGTCTTACTATGTGAATGGAATGATGCCTTAATAAAGTAAGAACTTTCTCTTCTTTTTCACTAATACTGGCAAGATTTTCTCTTGAATTCTTTAAGGATCGAAGGAAGCTATGGGTAAATAAACTATTTCCCCAAATCATCATTCTATACCAAGAAAAGAATGTGGTATGTGTGCAGAATTTCCTTCTTAATAGTATTCATTATTGATAGTTTTTTTTTTCTGAAGTTACTTGTAGAAATGCATTCACTTTCTCCAGGTGGACATTTACTTGGTTTGTAGACCTTACTGTATGTATTAGTCAGTTTTTTGTTGATGTGACAAAAGTACCTGACAAGTACAATTTTAGAGGAGGAAAAGTTTATTTTGGGCTCACATTTTCAGAGGTTTCAGTGATGGTTAGCTGACTCTATTGCTCTGAGTTGTTGGAATAACTTTCAGTTGCAGCTAGCGGCTATGAGCAGCTTGGAGTGCTTGAAAAATCTACACTCGTTCAGGCCTGATAGGAACACCTGCAGGATGAGGTGCTCTGCTCTAGCGAGCCCTTAGTGAAACCACATCCTTAGCACTTGTGGTTAGCATTGCCAAGCTACCAGGCCAGAAAACCGATAGCTAGGAACTTCAGGCATGAAACCTGTAACTTAGAAAGCCCCCTCCCTTAGGAACAAAGACCCTTCCTGATGATAGCAATAATTAGAGCATCCTCATAGTGTGATTACATTAGGCATAAGATGATTGGTTTATGGATATTATCTTGCTTAGGTATGATTGACAAGCACACCCCACCTGAACCTTATAACAATTGTATGCATTCCAAAAATAAACTGAGCTAATGGATATCAGCTAGTTTGCCACCAGCCAGTTTTCTCACCAGCTCTCGGTGTCTGTGTTTTGACTCCATGTCTACTTCCCATGACTGAGATAGCCGAGTGACTAATTGACCACATCAGTGACCAAAACAATATCACTGAGTCATGGTGGAAGAATGGTGGAGGAAAGCTGCTCAGCTCATGGCAACCCAGAAGCAGAGACAGAGGGAGCATGAAGATCCAGGAACAAAACACAATCTCTAAATGCATACCCCTAAAGACCTACTTAACCCCACCATGCCCCACCTGCCTATAGTTACCACCAAATAGTCCATTCAAATTATTAATTCATCAGATAGATTAAGGTACTAATTAGGTTACAGTTCTCATAATCATTTCACCTCTGAACATTTCTATATTATTTTATAAATGAGTTATGGGGGGATGCCTCATATCCCAACCATAACACTATAAATGATGAAATGGAGCAATGCAAAATAAAGCTGCCTCAAGAAAGAACCTTAGAAACGTGAGGGAGCTGGGTGTAGTGGCACATGCTTATACTCCCAGCCACTCAGGAAGCTGAGGCAGGAGAATTGCAAGTTCAATACCAACCTCAGCAACTTAGTGAGGCCCTAAGGACTTAGTGAGATCCAGTTTTAAAATAAAACATTAGAAAAGGGCTAATTTTGTGGCTCAGTGGCTAAGTGACCCTATACCTGGTACAACAAAACAAAACAAAAACAGAAAGAAAGAAGGAAGAGAAAACTGAAAAGCTGACTTTGGTGAGGAAAAGAAGAGGGTAGTGACACTGGATATGTTGGTCTCGTTGTGGAGAGATGTTCAGAACACAGATTCTCTGAAGGCTAAAGGAAAGTAGCAATGAATGAGGAGAAACTAAGGGGAACACAATTTTAAGCTTGTCAGGGCTGGACTCTGAGCATAGTGTGACCATGCCTTGTGCATGGCCCATGGCCTATGACCTCTGGTAAAGGAGTTTTTGTGTGAAAAACAGCTCCCAGAGTGCCCAATGCTCTGAAAACTCCTTACTCAGGAGACTTACTAAGCAGGATGAACAGAAAGACTTGTCCCAAGGGTGATTCAAAGAAGAAAATTTCTCTTATTCCTTGTTTGGTAGCAATATAGCTGTCTAGAAGCTGGGAGACCACGTTTTAACTTCTGTCTCCAGAGACTAAATCCCGAGTTCTTTCTTTTGCCAGAAACTATAGGCAAGGTCCACAGTTTTCTGACATAGATGTTCTTTCTAACAATGATAACAAGCTTCTAACACTGAACAAGCTTCTTCCCCTCTCTGTAATAAAAAATAAAAATTGTATTGTCATTGTTTGTCATTCCTCTAATCTTAGGGGCATGAAAATTAAATTTTATGATTAAGATTTATAAACTTTTATTTTCATTTAGAAAACAGTCTCTTGATTTCTTAATTTTGTAGTGTTTAGAACATTTTAAGAATGTCACATTCCAAGATGATAACAAGCTATTACACTGATGCATGCTTCAAGTCTATTCCTTGTAACAGGTGTGGCATAAACAACAACACCAACAAAAATTACAGAATTTGGATGTCTTTGCCCATCCTGGCACCCAGCAGAGTGAGGGGTTAAGGTAGTAAGAGTTGCCCAGTGATGACCTTGACCAGTTCCAAATCAGTCTAATTCTGCTCTGCTTTTCACTTTGTGTTCATGAGATGGCAAATGTAGTGCTTGCCTCTCCTGTAACATTTACGCAGGTTGTTGAAACAACGATCAAGGCTTGCCGTCGGAGAAAATGCCCGTTTTTTGAGGAACAACTCTGCATATTTACAGAGCCAGGGGTGGTTTGACAGTTTAATGGTTGAACGGTTCGACAGTTGACTGGGGTGCTTTCTGATTGGTTGGTAAGGATCATGCGAGCCAGCAGGGCTAGTCTGATTGGTGGGTAAGGATAATGTGAGCCAGTAGGGCTCACCATTGGACAGCAGGATCATGTGAGCCAGCAGGGCTCACCATTGGACAGCTCTTCTTGGGGGATGGGGAAGTTAGTCTTTGGAGCCAGGATGACTCCCAACAGTTGTGAGTAATGAAAAGAATAACAGAGAAACACTCATCTCCCATTGTTTATATTCTATCACATGGCTTTAGTCTTCTTGCATATTTATTTTAACACATACATTAAGAAAGCTCTTTTGTATTTTAAATTGTCCATATTTAGTATGATTAGTATTTTTTTAGTGAGAGCCAAGAAAATATTTTGGACTTAAAACACAAAAGAATATGTAATTTGAGGTGCAATTGTGGATGATAAATAAACATTGTTGAGGGTAATAGTTTCAAAGTGATTTGCAATTTGTAAAGCACTCCTATATCTTTGTTTGCATTATATTTTCAGGTTTCCAGAAGAGCACTTAATTTCAGTTAGTGCAATGATCCCAGGGGAATCTTGAGGGAAAGGAATCTTTTGCCACTGATGAGATCCATCTACACTTCCCTTCCCACTGCTTTACTCTACTAGTCACCATGTCTAGCAACAAGCTAGACTTGTAGAGCAGTCATAAGAGACTCTGTGAGTTGCCATATCTTAAACCATCAAAAATATCAATAGTTTTTTTAATACAAAGGGCTTATTCTTTAGTGATGCTTTCTGACCATCAACTGAGGTCTCTTCTTTAATCTTCATATTTTGGGGTACAGGATAAAGAGACTCCACATGGAATACTATCAGTTGCTGTAGCATGGCTGAGAATGTGACAATCACAATGGCTCTTCAAGAAGTTCACCTGGATGAGACATGTCACTTGCCCTCATTTTGGGCTTCTGCCTATCCTGGTGCCAATAGGTTTCACCAGACAAACAAGTCAATAAACCACACTTCAAGGAATTGGAAATAGCAATTCTCCTAAGTGATAGAAGAGAAGGTAAGTGGAAATATCAGTGAATGATGCCAATGACTACCAAAGTTTTATTGACAGTAAGACTATAGTTTAGCAAAACTGTGAAGGAAGAAAATTTTATTTTGGGTGTCCCTGACATTCAGTGTAATTTCTCTTGTCTGTGCCCTACTCCTTCTCTTTGCTCCTTTGGTCATCCAAAGTTTTTTTTATTCCACCATCAGAAATGGTAACTATTTGACTTTTTTGCCAGTTTAATTTTAGTCAGTGCTATATCTTCTGATATTATTTACAATTTTAGTTTTATCATGGATGATAGAATTAAGTCTGTCCCATGATATGTTTGGGAAAAATTTCCTTTCCTGGAGTAGTTATGGGTCGAGAGGCAGAAGTAAGGCAGAGAACTCCTGAAGCTATACTCTGTAGATGCAAGCACACACATAGCTGCCTCAGTCAAAGATCACCAGCTATGGTATGACACAATTCCTTTGCTCAAAGACTTTCCATTATAGTCATAAAGAAACACAAAGCCATATCCATATTTTCCTGAAAAAAATACTTTTTCTTGGTGTATGATAGAAAGAATAATGGCCTCCCAAAGATATACATATGTTAACCCCAGAATCTGCCAATGTGTTATCCTACACGACATTTGGGACTTTTGAAGATGTGATAAAATAGTGTCTTGAGATGGGAATATTTTCCTGTATTATTCAAGTGAGCCCAAAGAAGTCACATGGGTCTCCATAAGAGGGAGGCAGGAAGGTCACAGAGAGAGATGAAGATGTGACAACCACAGCAGAAATTGGGGTGATGTGGCCATAAGCCAAGGACTGTGAGCAACCTCTAGAGAATCAAAAAGGCAAGGAGAAAATTCCCCTTTGGAGATTCCAGAAAATATCCCACCCATACCTTGATTCTAGTTCGTAAGATTCATCTCATCTTCTAACTTCCAGAACCATAAGGTGATAGATTCATGTTGTTTAATGCCATTATATGTGATGATTTATTTTAACAGAAATAGAAAATTACTACATAGACTTAAAAACATGGTTGAGAGCATGAACTTGGAAGTCATGCAGAGATGAGTCTAATCCTAGGGGAGCCAATCCCTCATTGTGAATTTTGGGTTCACACATACAGCCTTTCTCAGGATCTCCTCAGGATCTTCATTGTTTAAAAAGCACAGCAAAGTAAACAGCTACCTATGAAGGCTATTTGAGAGTAAATCAAGTCATTCATTTGACCTGCAATTACCTCAGTGCCTGTTAAATACAAACACAGATTCATCAGCATGAATATTGAGGATGTGGCAACAAATGCATAATAATATATGTAATAGTAATGATGCTTCAAGTCTGCATAAAAATTTATAACTGCAGAGAAGTTTTGCTTACATGAATCTCATGTAATCCCTAGTCAAACTGTGTGAGATAAGCTGAAGCCTTCAAAGGGTTAAATGGAAAAGAGCCCAGAAGGATTTGAAACAAATATGACTGGCATGCCCAGCGTAGGTGGAGGTCAGGTCACACCTGAGCAGTTTGGATGGGAGGTATTCATTTCAGTTCAAAAACACCTACCTAACACAAAACATACATTGTACACAGACTCTATGGATTTCACTGTGTTGGGCCCTGATATGAAGGTTACAAGTGTTGTCAGAATGAAGCAAAGTGCATTGAGCAAGAGAATGGCATTTATGTAGATGGCCTACCTTCCCACACATCCTTGGTTAATGGGCATCACTTCTAGCAGTCATTGCCTCTGCAGTTTAAAATGTTGTCCCCTATGGGATGGTTGGTTGCAATTTCACCAAAACTTTATTCATGAATGTTGCATTTAAGTATATTATGGCTCTGGAGAGTTAAAGGCAGCTCAATGAAGCTAACAGGCTTTGACGTTGGCTGAAAATATATATTCAGGGTTCACTGTGTGCACTTTGTTGTGAGATAGGCCATGACTCCAGCCCAAGCTACTCTTTTACTACTATGTAAATCCCAAGAAAATTGCTGAGCCTCAGCTTCCTCCTTGTGAAACAGGGTCAACAACAGTACTTATCCTCTCAGCCCATTGGGACAGCTATAGGAAGCACTTGAATGTCACACATGATCATAATTTTTCCAAGCCAGAACTTTACGAAGAATGGCAATTTATTAAAATAACTAAAAAGCAAATATTATGATGGCACTTCTTCACAGGACTTATTAGGAGAGAGTTTTCTATTTCTTTGTCCTGTTTCTAAAAAAAACAATCTGAAAGCACATTTTCTCTCTCATGTATTTCTCTAGTAACTATATTGTTTTTTATTTATTTTTTCTTTACTGATTTGAGAGAAAGAATTCAAGAAAACAAAATACTTTTTCTTAACTCCTTTGATTTCAGGGGTAAAATAAAAAAAATGACAACAAGGGTCTTGAACAGTTTGTTGTTACACTTTGTTTTGACTTGTGTCTATCAGAAATAGCATCAAAATCTTGTTGGAAACAACCCCACAACCTTTTTTTAAGTTTTGGTCTCCAGATTGAAACTTATTTATATTTATCTTCTGATTAGGATAATATTTTTTTTTCACTCCTGGCTTTCAGACACTTGATGAAATTTTATTGCTGAAATTCCTCTTCAAATTCGGGGACACACATGAGCATGGATTTCTTTGGCTACCTTCTCCCCCACTAATGCTGCATGTTAGGTAAACGTTTCCAGGCTGCCTCACACAGATTCCCGTACATTTTTCCTCCAGAAACTTGTTTTGAGCCTGAATACTTTCCATTTATGTCCATTCCACATTTCCTACCTCTTGGCCAAGTTAGACCCCATGCCCTTGTGTTCTTTCCATTCCATGAGCTGGGTGACAGCTGACAGGAGGTGAGTAATGGATGGGGCAGCTCATTTCAGACCAACTTCTTGCAATGCTGAAACATCGAGAGTGACCAAGTTGCATAAAAGAAAGCATTCCATCTTGTGGGGTTCCTCTCATTTCTCAGGACCCCTCCTAGGCAGTGGGACAATTTCCATGGGCTAAGTTGACAACAGAGTGACTTGTCTATAAGCTGCTTCCTAGGATGAATTCCCTCTGCTTATTTCTTTTTACTTTTTCCATATTGACATATAATTAATGAATGAAAATCATACATACTATGGTATACAAAGTAATAATTTTATATATGTGTACCTTGTAAAATGATTAACATAATCAAATGAAATAACATCCATCACCTCATATAATTACTATATAATTACTTTTTTTCCTGTACAGTGAGAAAAATCAAGATCTACCTTCTTAGCAAATTTGAAGTATACTATACTCATTATTAGTAACTACGGTTTACTCATCTTAAAACTGAAAATTTGTACTCCTTGACTAACATCCGTTTCTCCAATACCCAGTCCCTGACAAACATGGTTCTACTCTCTGTTACTGAGTTCAACGTTTTTAGATTCTACATATAAGTGAGATCATGCACTATTTGTGTTTCTGTGGCTACATTTCATTTAGTATAATGTCCTCCGGGTTCATTTGTGTTGCCATCAAATGACAGAATTTCTTTTTAAGGCTGAGTAATAGTACATGTGTGTGTGTGTATACCTTATTTTCTTTATTCATTCATTCATCAATAGGCACTATTGCCATATTTTGGGTGTTGTGAGTAGTGCTACAATGAGTATGAGAGTGCTAATATCTCTTTGGTACCTTTACTTCAATTTCTTTGGATACATATCCAGAAGTGAGATTGCCAGGTGATGTGGTAGTTCAACTTTTAATTTTTGAGAAACTTTCATAATGCTTCCAGCATGTCTATATGCCTGTTTCTAATGGAATATCTTTGAGAGACCAGACATTGCTCACTGCCTCACCAGGCTGTGGGTAAATGCACATGTACATGTGTGATCTAAGAAGATTAAAAAAAAATAACTAGAGCCCTAATGGAAATTGAATAAATTCAGTTTGGAGATAATAATATAGAGAAGTCAGACATTCTTCATTCTCAGCTTCTGAATCTACATACATTTGCTTCTGAAGAGTCTCCTCCACCAATCGTTTCACACAGTTTCAGAGATGAAGCTGTGAGTTAACACTTCTGCTGACCTTGTGCTCCATGTCTCAGCTAACACTCCTCCTTAGTCCTGTGTGGACAGAAATGGGACTCAGTTAATCCACCCAGAAGGCAAAACACTTGAGGAATTCACTCAAGAATTGTCCATGAGAAAATATGAAAGTAGTTGATAGTTTTATGATAAAAATTAAATTAGCTACATTTCAATGGGTCATATTATGTATACTTTGAACTGAATAACCTTCAAAATAAATATCAACTCCAGAAAAATACAAGCAGTTATCTCCACTTGGACCGTATGACAGCATGTTGACTCAGTCAGAGACCCCTTATGTTAGGACATGTCACAAAATTCTGGTGACTATAAAAGAGAAAAAAATTCTTGTGCACAATGTTGGCAAACAAAATAATTATTTTCTATAAATTATCTCCTTTAATGCAAAGGTATTTCTGTTCTTAGAACAATTTCAAGTTATTTTTAAGGAAAAATTGTAGCAAAATGAATCATCTTATATTCTTAAAATTTTGTGTTCTGAATCTTTTAAAAAATATCTGGAAGCCTAGTGCCTTTTTCATATTTTAACCTGACCTCAACTGAGAAGACTAGAGGGAAAACCTTCACTATTATAAGACAAACAGTGGAATTTTATGATGGGCTCTGGCTCCTCAGGTCTGGCCAACGCTCAGATTCTGCTAGAGTTTACTGTGCAAAAAGTCAGATGACTCATGTATTCTCCCATAGGAAAGCATTCAGTGCAAGGTACTGTCATTAAAGGAGCTATTTAATAGTAACTCCTAAAAGTTATATGTGTTTTGTATTTTCACATTTATTTTACATGCTTAATCTCAGTTGGTAGGGTTAAAATCTCTCTTGCTGTCTTGGCCCTTGTGTGTCTTTGGATGGGGTTCATTGGTTTCCTAAATGCAGAGATTTCATATTTGGATAATGTTGTCTGAGATTCCATTATATTTACTTAATCAGTGTAAGAAAGCAAGTTTTAAACTCTATATTGTATGCTTATGTTCATCATTACATAGCAGGTGCTGAACTATTCTGTAATGTTTAATGCATTTCTCTCCAGCTAATTCATGGTCAAATTTTGTGGCACATTTAATGTTCCATTTTATGTTCCCCTTGAATCTGCATATACTCTGTACCTACAAAGATCAATAACATGGATGTATTGATTATATTCTCAGCTTTAAGCTTGAGGTAGCCCTTGTTTATGCTATAGCATAGATCCAGAGAGTCAAAGTCCCCCAGAGCTAAAAATGTCATTAGCCATTCATTAGAGCTGTGAGATTTCTCAGGGTTGAGATCTGAAGAATAAGCTTCCCCAAAGGAGGAGACCAGATCATTAGTTACAGTATCTGTTAATGGTCAAGTGAAGGTTTCAACATGGATTTTCTTAACTTTCTTGGGAAAGCAAACCTGTTCAATTGTTTCCTTTCAGTTATCAATTTCAATTTCTTCATTTGTCTTTCAATTTAATCTTTACCACTTCCCAAAGACATCTATCAAACAAAAACAAACAAGGCCACTAGAACCATCTATTCTAGAGCCATCTGATCTGGAGTCACTATTTCTTCTCCAGAAGAACATGTTCTCAAATACATTGAGAAACCCATTGAAGATAAAGGGACACCAGAGATTATAATAAGGTTATTTTTCTAAGTTATGCCTGTAATATTACTGTATATATCTTCTTGAGAAAAGTTCAAATTCCTAAATGTAAGAGGCAGATGGGCCCAACAGGATATTAAATCTGTTCATTCAAAGATACTTCTGGGTATACAGATAAAGTCAGTCTGATGCTTGGCCAAGAGTCTCCCCTTTTCATACAAAGAATATTTGAAAGATTTGGAAGCAAACACTTCTTTTTGAAACAAACCTTGGCTATAAGAAAAAAACCCAGTTTTTAGTTTTTC